>NC_141610.1:52094023-52446523 GCF_047967505.1 Dipteris shenzhenensis | reverse complement strand
GGAGAAGATTGTTGGATTCAACGCGGGCGGCCCGTCGTGCTTATGCTATACAAAGAACAAGGTCTAAAACACAAGGTGCTAGAAGGATGAGGGTGGCTGTGGAATCTATGGGTGTAGAAGTAGGAGTTTGCAGTCAACATAATCAGACACATGGATGCAGTAATGTAGCGTGCATTGTGGCTGAAAATACAATGGACCTCAATACTTCAGTAACAGTAGGTAGAGTGCATCAACATGCTTCAGTGATAGGTACACCTACTCAAATGGATTCAACACGGGCGGCCCGTCGTAGTTATGCTATAAAAAGAACAAGGTCGAAAACACAAGGAGTTAGAAGCGTGAGGGTGGCTATGGAATCTATGGATATAGAAGACGGCCTTCGCAGACAACAGGACCAAATGTATGGGCACAGTAATGTAGCGTGCATTGTTGAAAATACAATGGACGTCGATACTTTACCAACTGTAGATAATGAGCATGAACATGCTCCAGTAATAGGTACAACTACTCAAATGGATTCAACGCGGGCGGCCCGTCGTGTTTATGCTATACAAAGAACAAGGTCGAGAACACAAGTTGCTAGAAGCAGAGAACAGAATCAAATGCATGGGCACAGTAATGTAGCATGCACTATTGAAAATACAATGGACCTCCATACTTCACCAATAGTATGTAATGAGCATGAACCTGCTCCAGTAGTATGTACAACTACTCAAATGGATGCAAGCAGGGATGCTACTCATTTAAGAGCCCGAAGGCGTGTTGTTCACAACAGGGCTGTGATTTTGGGTGCAGGGGGGAGCCTCTCTATCTTGCATACTTTTTCGTTAAGGGAAAATGTAGAGCATCCTTCTTTGTATCCACTGGTCTTCAATGCTCCTTCTGTTCATGCACTTGGATCCATGGATCATACATGCAGCTTTTGCCAAGCTCAACTGTGGAAACAAGAGACGCGAATGCAAATGCATCAAGTTGTGGGCAAGCATTGTTGCAAAGTTGGTCGTGTGTCATTGTTGTCGTTAGAAGAGCCACCAGAGATTTTGAGAGTTCTATTGCACGGACATGATGCTAGAAGCAAACTATTTAAGAAAAACATTAGGGCTTATAATAGTGCCATGGCATTTGTTTCATTGGGAGCTCATATTGATCAAATGTTCCATGGGAATGGGGGTATACAAAACTTTTAGGTCCATGGTATGTACCATCGGATTGGAAATTTATTGCCCGATGAGGCTAGGCAAGAGATGCCACGTTTTGCACAGTTGTACGTGTATGACACTGATCATGAACTAGAACACCGTTTACATGGGATGCCTGGTTTGGATCCAGGCATTTTGGAGTTGTTGCAGAGGATGATGCACGAGTGCAATCCATATGCCAGTGCATTGATGGCTATTGGGCAAGTACTAAGAACAAATCCACATACAAACCTGAGGATGGTTATTTGTGAGAGCCGCTCCACCTCGAGGTAGTACTTGGCTCCTATGGCTAGCGAGGTTGCTGCAATCATGCCAGGACAAGGGGATGACTTCGATATTGGAAATCGGGACATTCAGATTTTTAGCCGCAATGGGTTTGTGCGTAGAATATCTAATTTGCACCGATCATACATGCCTCTCATGTATGTTCTTTTGTTCCCTTGGGGGGAAGATGGTTGGCATCCATATATCCCATATAGTGATGTTCCTAATCACACACCATTGCACGAGATACGTGGACAGAGTTGTGTCACCCAGAGACAATACTACGCATATCGTTTGCAAGTGAGATATGATACAAATGCATGTCTTTTGCATGGGGGTAGATTGTTGCAGCAATACATGGTTGATGCCTACAGTAGCATGGAAGAGTCCAGGTTGGTGTGGATACGAAACAACCAAGCTTCCCTACGCGCTGAAGTCTATCAAGGGTTGATGGACATGGTGAATACAGCTGATGGGACACGTACTGTGCTTGGCAATGCTATAGGGTGTAGGGTGGTGTTGCCTTCTTCTTTTACGGGAGGGCCTCGGTATATGTGTCAGCTATACCAAGATGCTATGGCAATTGTCAGAAAAAGGGGCAAACCTGATTTATTCATAACATTCACCTGTAATCCCAAATGGCCTGAAATATCTATAGCATTGTTGCCGGGGCAAACTGCGCAAGACCGTCCAGATTTGACAGCCCGTGTGTTTTTTCAAAAGCATAAGGACATGATGCAGTCAATTACAAAACATAATTTGTTTGGGAAGGTGGCTGGATATGTGAGTGTCATAGAGTTTCAAAAGAGAGGTCTGCCACACTCACACATATTGTTGATATTAGAAAGTGGTTTCAAACCCGTGGAGATCGGTCACTATGACCGATTAGTGTGTGCGGAGTTGCCAGATAAGGCTATGTTCCCAGAGTTGCATGATATTATTGTGCAGTGTAATGTCCATGGTCCGTGTGGTGCACTAAATCCATCTGCAGCTTGCATGGTTGATGGAAAATGCATTCGTCATTATCCACGTGGATTCTCACAGACGACTACTGTTGGCAATGATGGCTATCCAGTTTACATGCGTCGTGATGATGGTAGAAAGATACAAGTGAAAGGGGGTGTGATTGATAATCGTTGGATTGTGCCATTTAATCCTTTCCTCTCCGTGAAGTACAAGGCACATATAAATGTTGAAATATGCTCCACAATCACTGCAGTTAAGTATTTGTATAAATATGTGTACAAAGGTCATGATAGAGCCATTATCAAGATGCAGGCAAATAATGCAGGAGAGCAAGGGCATTTGCACAACATAGTTGATGTTGGCATTGATGAGATTAGTAGTTACTTAGATGCACGTTACGTGTCAGCATCAGAAGCATGTTGGCGGATTTATGAGTATGCCACGCACGATGAAAAACCCGATGTGCAAAGATTGCAGGTTCATCTTCCAATGCGCAATAATGTCATCTTTAGAGATGATGATGATTTGCAAAATGTTGTAGGCAGGGAACAAAATCAAAAGACCACCCTCACAGAATGGTTCACTTATAATCAGTTGCAATCTGACGCAAGCAACTTGCTGTATGGTGACTTGCCAGAGAAGTTGGTTTGGAACAAAACCAATAAGCGGTGGACTAGAAGACAAAAGGGGAATACCATAGGTCGGATGTACAATATTTCTCCCTCAGCTGGTGAGCTCTACTTCATGCGTATGCTTCTTAATGTGTGCACGGGATGCAAGTCCTTTGATGACCTACGTACTTTTGACAGCCAAGTGTACCCTACTTTCAAGGCAGCATGCATAGCACGGGGATTGTTGGAGAGTGATGATGAATGGTTTGTGTGTATGCAAGAGGCTGTGTTTTATCAAAATAGTGCACAACTGAGACACCTATTTGTGACAATATTGGTTTTTTGTGAGCCAACGTCTCCTCGACTTTTGTGGGAAAAATTTTCCCTTGAGCTTTCGGATGATTTTTTTAATATATTGGAATCAAGTATGGGGAATTTAATTGGTCATCGTGAACTAGCAATAAAGAAGGCTGTATTGCACTTGGAGCACATTCTTCAACAACATGGGCGAAGGTTGGTTGAGTTTGACGGAATGCCTGTTGTAGATAGAACATCTTTGTTAGAAGCTGGAAATGGCTTATTGCAAGAAGAAAGAATGTTTGATTGTGTGAAAGAAGCACAGACTGCCCAGCAAATGGAAATGTCCTTGAATCACTGTCAACGTGCTGCATTCAATCAGATTTTGGCAAGCGTCTATGGAGATGGTGGTGAGGTCTTTTTTCTCGATGGTATAGGAGGGTCTGGAAAGACCTTTCTCTACAATTGCTTGCTCTCTCGATTGCGTGGGGAGGGGCTCATCGCTTTGGCATGTGCATCTTCTGGGATTGCTGCATTGCTACTAGCCAATGGACGCACGGCACACTCACGATTCAAGATACCGTTGGAGCTGGATGGTACTAGCAGTTGCAATATTAAGGTTAATAGTCAACTTGCAGATGTTTTGAAGATGGCTAGGCTGATAATATGGGATGAGGCACCCATGACTCACCGGTTTGCTTTCGAGGCACTAGACAGAACTTTACGAGATATCATGTCCAATGAGCAACTTTTTGGTGGGAAGGTGGTATTGTTGGGGGGGGATTTTAGGCAAGTCTTGCCAGTTCTTCCAAAGGCAGGACGAGAGGACATTATCAATGCTACCTTATGCCACTCAAGGATTTGGGGTCACACTACAATATTGAAGTTGACGCAAAATATGCGGGTCCTTCAGAATGGTGACAATTGTGCTGAGCAAGAGTTCATGCAATGGGTTCTGGACATTGGCAATGGGATAAATAGATGTACAAAAGAAGATACTGTTGTGATTCCATCGCATATGCTTTTAGAGACAAAGTCCATGGAAGGCCTCATTGGATGGGTGTATCGAGGGCTTGCAACTGTTTTGGACTGTGCAACATACTTTCGAGAGCGCGCTATTCTTGCACCTCGAAACACCGAGGTTGATGCAATTAATGCTACGGCATTGAATGCAATGCCCGGTGAGGAAAGGGAGTACCTAAGTGCAGACTCAGTGGACAATTTAGGGGGAGATTCCTTTTTGTTTGCAGTCGAGTATTTGAACAGTCTTGATCTTGGTGGTGGATATCCCCCGCATCGGTTGGTTTTGAAAAGGAATGCTCCTATAATTTTGTTGCGTAATTTGAATCCTCGCCAGGGTTTGTGCAATGGGACACGGTTGATATGCAAAGAGTTTCACACAAAAGTGTTAGAAGCTGAAATCATTACTGGTAACAATGCTGGTGATAGAACGTTTATTCCAAGGATAACATTCATTCCGACCAACCTTAAACTTCCATTCGACATGAGGAGACGGCAATTTCCTATCCGATTGGCATTTGGCATGACAATCAATAAGTCACAGGGTCAAACATTGTCAGTTTTGGGGCTGTACTTGGCGACACCGGTATTTAGTCATGGCCAATTATATGTGGCATTTTCACGTATCCGAGCATCAAACGCTGTTAAGGTTTTCATTTCGCAGGGTGCGTCTGATGCCAGGGGTGAGGAGATGGATAATACTTCTACCACAAATGTTGTGTACAAGGAAGTTTTGCAATTGGCAACAGCAAGAGCCTAGGAGTATGACATTTCTCTTTCAAGCCCTCCTCAGACTTTCTTGGGTGGAAAATCTTCATTTCGGTAATCTTTGTATAGCTTTTTTTAAGTTCTTTCAATATTCCAACTATCATAGGTCTTTGGGAATGTTGGCTATTTATACAAAGATAGAGTGAGATGTAATATTTCATGACTTTGTCCTTGATAATGTTTGGATTTCATTTTTCATTTGAGTTATGGGTTTGTAATACACTAGAGGCTATTTTCTCTTCAAAGCCTATTGTTTTTTTTCAGTATATGTAGATTGACACGTTCATTCTTTTTTTGCAATGTGATAGGATGTCTAGGCAATTCACGTTTGTCACCGAAACAAGAGCACAGGTGCAAGGTACATAGTTGCTTGACAACCAGGCTTTATGTTGACACATTTAATAGTATAGTCACTCACTTTTTAGAAAATTGTAGATCTTGCGGGCTGGGGATCTCTGGAGAGCGCGCAACTATTGTTGGATTTGCTTGAGCTGGAGAGCTACCTTGGGTAAGAACTGTGTACATTGTTTAATGCTTTATTTTTGTTAAAACAAAAGTTTTTTTGGATTATATTTGAGTGGGAAAACATGCTATTGTTTGTCTTTTAGGAGTATTCCTGATTCAAGGTTTCTAATGAATCTCCACGTCCACAATCCTTTGGATGGACGAGTCCATTTGGGATATTACGCTATCCTGGCTTGCCGGCTTCATAGGGGTGATGGACCACAGACCATCACTGTTCGCTGGCTGGGATACTATGAATGTGTTCGGACACGAATTTTCTATCGAGGGCAAAATGGGGACTACACGTATACCTTTCTCAGCGTTGTTGATAGCCCTTTGCGTCTGAGTAAGTACTCTAAAGAATGAGTTGGGTTTTACCAACATACATATATAAAACTTTTATGGCTCAATAATTATAGTTCCTAAATTATCTTTCTATGTGATGCTGGTCCAGATATGATTGTTGGTACTCCGTTGTATGTTCGTAGCCGCGGTGGACGCGGCAGACGTGGTGGACGTACAATGAGTGGCCGTCGCAGGCTTTTCCCTGCAGTACATGGCCGCAGACTTTTCCCTTAGGGATGTTTGTGTGTGTATTGTAGATTTTGTATGTTCAGTTATGACTTTATTTTGCGGTTGTGTATTTGGATATATCAATCAGTTCTTTGATGTAGCTATTGCATGTTCAGACATGTGACTGCACTTTTGGATGTGATATTTTTTGAAGTACTATGTCATAGAGAAGTTTATTTTGGACGTGGCGGATGTGGAGTACATGGCCGGCACAGGCTTTTCCCTATAGTGCATGGCCGCAGACTTTTCCCTTTAGGGATGTTTGTGTGTCTACTGTACATTTTGTATGTTCAGTTATGATTTTTGTATGCAGATGTGTATTTGGACATATCAATGAGTTCTCTGGTTTCACTTTTGGATGTAATATTTTGAAGTACTATGTCATAGATATTTTTTTTGGTTAGAATATGTTGCTGGATTCAGACATTTTAGCATCTTAAGACCCAGCAGAGCGGGTCGCTCGCCCGTCGTAGACGGGTCAGGTTACTCGAAAGAGTTTCACACGAGAGTATTAGAAGTTGAAATCATTATTGGTACCAATGCTGGTGATACAATGTTTATTCGAAGGATAACATTCATTCCGACCAACCTTAAACTTCCATTCGACATGAGGAGACGACAGGAGCGCAGGTGCACGGTACATAGTTGCTTGACAACCATGTTTTATGTTGACATGTTTAATGGTATAGTCACTCACTTTTGGAAAATTGCAAATCCTGCGAGCTGGGGATCTCTGGAGAGCATGCAATTGTTGTTGGATTTGCTTGAGCTCGAGAGCTACCTTGGGTAAGAATCATGTACATTGTTTGTTGCTTTATTTTTTTGTTAAAACAAAAGGTTTTTTTTCGATTATATGTGAGTGAGAAAACATGGTATTGTTTGTCTTTTAGGATTGTTCATGATTCAAGGTTTCTAATGAAACTCCACGCCCATAATCGTTTGGATGGACGAGTCCATTTGGGATATTACACTGTTCTAGATTGCCGGCTCAATAATTATAGTTCCCAAATTATCTTTCTGTTTGATGCTGGCCTAGATACAATTGTTGGTACCCCGTTGTATTTTCATAGCCATGGTGGATGTGGCGAATGTCGCAGGCTTTTCCCTACAGTACATGGCCGCAGACTTTTCCCTTAGGGATGTTTGTGTGTTTGTTGTAGATTTTGTATGTTCAGTTATGACTTTATTTGCGGCTGTGTATTTGGATATATATCAATCAGTTGTTTGATGTAGCTATTGCATGTTCAGACATGTGATTGCACTTTTGGATGTGATATTTTTGAAGTATTCTGTCATAGAGAAAATTTTTTTTGGACATGGCAGATGTGGAGTACATGCTCGGCGCAGGCTTTTTCCCTATAGTACATGGCCGCAGACTTTTCCCTTTAGGGATGTTTGTGTGTCTATTGTAGATTTTGTATGTTCAGTTATGACTTTGTTTGCGGATATGTATTTGGAAAGAGTTTCACACGAAAGTGTTAGAAGCTGAAATCATTACTGGTACCAATGCTGGTGATAGAACGTTTATTTGAAGGATAACATTCATTACGACCAACCTTAAACTCCCATTCGACACGAGGAGACACGATTTTTTCTATCGAGGGCAAAATGGGGACTACACGTACACCTATGTGAGCATTGTTGACAGCCCTTTGCGTCTGAGTAAGTACTCTAAAGAATGAGTTGGGTTTTACCAACATACATGTATAAAAGTTTTATGGCTCAATAATTATAGTTCCTCAATTATCTTTCTATGTGATGCTGGTACTTCGTTTGTATGTTCGTAGCTGTGGTGGACGCGGTGGACATGGTGGACGTGGAGTGAATGGCCATCGCAAGCTTTTCCGTGCAGTACATGGCCGTAGACTTTTCCGTTAGGGATGTTTGTGTGTCTATTGTAGATTTTGTATGTTCAGTTATGACTTTATTTGCGGCTGTGTATTTGGATAGATCAATCAGTTCTTTGATGTAGCTATTGCATGTTCAGACATCTGTCTACACTTTTGGATGTGATATTTTGAACTACTCTGTCATACAGAATTATTTTTTTTGGACATGGTGGATGTGAAGTACATGGTTGACGCAAGCTTTTCCCTATAGTACATGGCCACAGACTTTTCCCTTTAGGGATGTTTGTGTGTCTATTGTAGATTTTGTATGTTTAGTTATGACATTGTATGGGGATGTGTATTTGGACATATCAATGAGTTCTCTGGTTTTACTTTCGGATGTAATCTTTTGAAGTACTATGTCATAGACATTTTTTTTTGTTAGAATATGTTGCTGGTTTCAGACATTTTAGCATCTTGAGACCCGGCGGAGCGGGTCACTAGCCCGTCGTAGACGGGTCAGGTTACTCGTCTTCATTCATATGATTGTAGTCCATGCGACAATATTGTATACTAGACTGCTATGAGGATCATTTATGAGCTCTTGTGAGCGTCACCTTAGTCATGTATTTCTTGAGCTTCAACTTCTAAAATATGGACATCACAAGTCGGTAATAAATCACTTCCCCTTGATATTTACGGGGAGGATGGAGTCCTAATGGACCGTGTGTCGCATCTCATGTTCTTATTTTTACTCATTTGTTTTTTCTCTTTAAATATTTGTTAAAATGCTAGGATTTAAGTTTAATTTTGAGTTAGCATTTACGTGCTCAACGACACATCTCATCTATGTTTTTACTCATCGGTTTCTTTCCTTTTAGATTTTGATGAAATGCTAGGATGAAAGGCTACTTACAGCAAATCTAGTTGGAAGATCAACGTCTCAAATTGTGACACATGGCTTCCTAACAGTTCACAAAAGGCTGCATGCAGTAATATTGCACTTTTCACTTTCACAAAGGACTCCAATATCCTACCCATCGGTGGTCCTGTAAGGTCAGTTACAGAAACGAAATCTCGTGGCATGGCTTGCTTGTTATAAGCTTCATAATTGATTCTTCTTGAGATCCTCTACGAATGACCGCAGGCTGGCGATGGAGCTACCCCCTTCCGCCATAGCTTGCCTGGCGGAAGCTCTCACCTCCATGGCCCTTCTTCGTGCCGCTGCCCCTTCTTCGCTCTTCATCAACGCCCTGATCGACTCCTCCACTGCTTGCCTCTTCACAACCCCCCATCGTTGCTTTTCCTTCCCCATTGCCATCCCAACCTTCCAGTCCTGTATGAACTTAAGATTGGTGTTTTGCTCTGCGAAACGCGGACAACCGATCATCGGCACGCCCATCCACAAGCTCTCCAATGTGGAATTCCATCCACAGTGGCTCAGAAAGCCGCCCACAGAGCGATGAGCCAGGACTGCCAGTTGGGGGGCCCATGAGACAATGAGGCCTCTCTTACTGGTCCTGGATTGGAATCCCGCTGGTAAAATATCGGGGACGGCGCCAGTGATGGCATTTGGACGAATCGCCCACAGAAAGGGCTGATGGGAGGCCTCTATTCCGATTGCCAGCTCTTGGATCTCTTCGACGGAGAACGAGGCTGAGCTTCCGAAGGAGACGTAGAGGACCGAGACATCATCTTGATCATCCAACCACTTCAAGCACTCCACATCTTCAGCTAGCAGACTTTCCTGGGATACTGAGCTCACGGTGGAGACGGCCTCTACTGCAGGGAGCAACGGTCCGATGGGTATAATTCGGACGTTTTCTGCCGTCAAGGCGTCTACAGCACTGGCCTCCAGATCATAGAAGGAATTCACCAATACCTTGGCAGCTTCGTTCCCACGGCCGAAGGCATTCAAGAGGAATTGAAACAGGGGATGCGTTTCGTCGTTAACAAGCATATCTATCGCCAAATCGTGGAGACGCAGTGGAGCGACTCCAGGGATAAAATCTATGATTGCATCCTCCGTTCCTGTCCCAAGACAAGCTTCTGTTACCTTCTAGGCAACACACGTACAGATCCAAAAGAAAAACATGACGGACTTTCTTGCACTGCTGAAGAAGGCGTAAGTAGAGCAAGCGACATACCTGCTTTGAACGGTAGATATCCGCGGTCCAAAATGTCCGGGAGGTGATAGCCCAGACAGTACCCGGAGGCAGTCGACGTCCAGAACTCAACCCTAGGGATTCCGAGTTTGTTGGCGACGTCTTGAGTCCAGGGCATGAAACTGTCAGAGATGAGGCACGACACGGCAAGGTGGTCGCCGAGTTGCAGGTTCACTTTTCGGATCAAGCGTTCCAGGGCTTCAGGCAAGATGGCCATCTGGGAGAAGAAGATCTGGTCCACGGAAACAGCAGCAGCATCAGGCAGCTGCAGTTCGATGACCTCCACACGGGGACGAGGCGAGTCATGAGAGGATTCAGCGTTGCGGTGACTTTGAAGGAGGTGGAAGTTGTTGGGAGTGTGAACGATGGTGACGAGAATGCCAGCATGAGTCAAGCGGTGAGCAAAGTGGAGGACGGGGGTGAGATGGCCTTGAATGGGGAACGGGAAGACGAGAGCATGGGGCTGAGGAGGCATCATCGCTTGAATCATGGAAGTTCCCTCATATGGACTAAGAGCGCTGTCAGGCGAGGCCCTCTCTTCGCAAATTTTGAGAAACTATCCCAAAAAAGGGACGCATTCCAAAGCAAAGCATCGCCGTTGCAGGAGGGGCTATGAGCTTGAATCAGCTCTAGAACTTTGATGTGAGCACATACTACTGCTCTGCATATAAATAATGGAAGTTGCAAAAGGCGAATTCGAGTTTCAACAATTCTCGTGTGACTGCAACACGTTCTTGCAGACAGACGAACTACAGGCCTCGCATGACAGTAAGAGCCTTCCTCTCAAGCCCCAGGCAGCTACAGGTGGCTACTTGCTTCAATCTCGCCCTTTCACGTACCTGCACGTGCCATGCGCAACTGTGTCCCTCGTAGGTGGCCATGTGTGTGTGCGTACAGGGAAAAACCAAAACTTTATGAGCTAAGAAAAGGTGAATGATATTTAATCATTCATAAGGCCTGCCCAAGATTAAAAAACAAAAAGGAATCCAGAAATGGTGTGGAGTAAGATGCGGGAGAGAGAGAAAAGGGGGGAGAGAGACTTGAGGAGATAAAGAGAGAGAAAAAGAGAGAGAGTGTGTCAACCACTTTAATTCAAAATAGAGAGGGGGGGAGAGAGACGTGAGGAGATAAAGAGAGAGAGAAAGAGAGAGAGAGAGTCAACCACTTTAATTCAAAATAGTGTAACATCTATTTCAAGGTACTTAACATTGGTACTCGTTTTAAGATTCTCTAAAAAATTCATTAAAAGTATAACTTTTTAAAAAAAGCTATATTTTGAGTAGTCAAAAACTAAAAACTTACAATTCATACATTTTTCAAACATCATGCCTATAAATTAAAAATTGCCTCCACCATATCGCAAAATATCTTTCAAACATCATGCCTATAAATTAAAAAGGGCCTCCACCATATCTCAAAATATCTTTCGATTTTCTATATTCTTAAAGTCTTAAAGATTTTTCCTTCCCGTGCCCTTTGTATTTTTATCAAAAAATAACTTTAATTATCTTAACTTATTGCACCTAATAGCATGTCCTACTCATTATTGTCCAAACTAAACTTTTCACCCACTTTTTAAATCACATAAGGAAAGAATGGAAGACTTTTCTTCTAGGGAGCCAAAACCTTTAAATTATTTGAGAAAAAAAAAGTAAAATTTTTGGAGACATGATAGTTTGGTACTTTTGACATTATAAATAATCTCGAAAGGGCCCCAAAACCCTGAAAAAGATTGCAAACATGGATGCCTTTCGACGATTTTTTGAAAATCCCAGATGAAAAAGCATGCACCCGACTGTCAGTCGACGATATCATTGACCTGGCGTGCATTTGGTCGATGATATCATTGACCAAGGACGTCCTTGGTCAATGATATCATCGACCTAGCATGTGGGCACATACTTTTTCCTTTGGGCTTTTTAATTGCAGCATGGGCACCACTGCACAAAGCTAAAGGGTATTCCCATAACTGTGTACGGTGCTGCACATAGTGGAGGAAGTGGAATAAAGGTCGCATATCTCACTACACACTCGAATCCTTCCATTGTAGCAGTGATTGCCATTGCCATTGGCTTTCTCGCACCTTCTCAAGTGCCCTCATTACCCTCTCCCTGACTCCCTTGGCAAGCTCACTTACTATGACACCCATCATAATTTCCCTATTCATTCGATGCAAGTTACACTCACTTTTGAGCCTGACCAACAAAACCACTTCCTAAATGCACATCCGTGATACATCTGACCCAGCACTTAAAAAAGAACAAAAGAAAAGGAATTATTTGCTATTCTTTCATCGATTGATGGTTGGTATAGATTTAGATTAGAGTAGACTAGATCGCCATAGAGGGGACGCTTTGAATTTCCCCAAGTTGCCAATCTAAGCTATGCCCAAAATTCTCGACTAGTACCTACTCGGAGTCAACAGTCCATACGCTCACATACGGTTTTACATCATTACATTACCTGAAACCTGACTTTCCATCAATTTAGTGAGCAGACTTTGGAGTTCAAAGGCATTGCCAATTCTTCAGTGGGTTGATAGCATTTGATTTCACACACACATGCCACCATTGTAAAGCCTATATGGCTATTTCACAGCATTGTGCACATCATATCAACCTTGTAAAGCCTCTTGGCTATTCTCGGCATCATTTGCCACAAGCCTTGTAACACAAATCAGATTTTATATATTGCAGTTCTTCACCGATAGTTCAGCTTCGACTTGGCACAGTCATTGTATTTGCAGTTGATTCATACAGAGATTTTCACGACACTTTTGAGTACATTTCTTGCACCATGTCTACGACTAGCAACCTCAATTTAGAGGCATCTGCTAAGTTAGACAACTCCAATGACGGTACATGGAAATATCGAATGGAGACCAATCTTATACTTTAGGACAAATGGGAGTATGTCAATGGGTCTACACCTAGACCATTGGATGATCCAACCAGTGGTAGCTCTACTCCACCTGTTGTCATAGCACCAGCAGAGGGATCTACAACTACAGAAATAGTTTTCACACCTGTAGCAGATCCTGCCATTGCCCAAGCTTAGGCAGAATGGGATAAGAAAGACAAGTATGCTTATCATTTGATCAAGCATAATGTGCAAGATGTCATGCTAGGACAGCTCAACACAGTTAAGACATCGAAAGAAGCATGGGATACGTTTGCAGCTCTCTACGAGTCCAAGAACACATCTAGGATTCTCACACTGAGAAACCAGATCAACCAAAGTTTTCGCAATAGCAGGCGAAACCGGTCATGCTTCTGTACTCCGCATAAAAGACTACAACAATCAACTCGCAGCAGCAGGAGAGACTATGAACCCCACAGAAATGGTTCAAGTAATCCTGAATGGACTAGGAGAGGGATACGAGAATCTAGTCCAGAGTATTGCCATCCAATGGCAAATTCTGACACAGGAAGGACTTTAGTCAGTTCTACTTGGTGAAGAACTCAGAACTCAGGCAATTCAAGCACGTAAAGGTCATTCTAATGATCAGGCATTCACAGCTTCAGACAAAAGCAGAGGCAGAGGAAGAGGAAGAGGCAGAGGCACAGGTAGAACATATAAGAGAAGTGGTAATCATCAGCAACAACAAGGTCATCATTAGCAAAGTCAACATCAGCATCAGCATCATCCTCAGCAACATTAGAATCAGCAAAGAGGAAATCATTCCAACAGAAAAAGATTCCAAGGATGAGAGAATGCATCCACCAATGTGTCAAACATTCAGTGCAATTATTATCACAAGTTTGGACACTATGAAAGAGATTGCTGCAAAAAGCAGTATGACCAAGGCGGTTAATCTAACAGTAATTGAGGGAATTTTCGAGGCAGAGGAAATCATCGTGGTGGACATTCTAGTCACACAATCATTTTGCAGATAAACATGGGAATTTGTTTCTTGCAAGCGAGGAAATGCAGCAAATTGATATAGTGTACCTAGACATTGATTACAATCCCAAAGAGGATTTCAGATATCAAGTCGACCAAGTGGAACAAGATCCTTG
Organism: Dipteris shenzhenensis; assembly: GCF_047967505.1. Taxonomy (NCBI): domain Eukaryota; kingdom Viridiplantae; phylum Streptophyta; class Polypodiopsida; order Gleicheniales; family Dipteridaceae; genus Dipteris; species Dipteris shenzhenensis. The sequence continues at coordinate 52,432,308 of NC_141610.1, read as the reverse complement.
GTAGATCGACAGATCATCTCACATGACAAATCATCAGGAATGGTTCACAGAGATGAAACCATTAGAAGGTCGGAAAAATGTCATCTACACAGCAGACAATACACCGAATCCAGTTCAAGGGACAGGCATTGTCCCTATGAACAATTTCACTGGTACGAAAGGATTGGTGAAAGATGTGCTCTATGTTCCAAAGCTCAGCAAGAACCTTTTGTCATTAGTAGGTCAAATGACGGAACACAACTATTGAGTCATCTTCAATGGAGATGAATGCACTATCAAAGACAAATCCAAAAGATGTCAACTTAGTAGCAAAAGGTGTCAAGGAAGGACACTTGTACAGAATGCTAGCTACAGTACCAGATAAGCATGCCATGTCAGCTCAACTGCAACAGATGCCACTATCAGCAAAATGGCACAAGAGATATGGTCATGTCAACTTTAAGTACTTTTTAGATCTCAGGAATCAGAATATGGCAATTGAAATTCCGAAGCTATAGTTTCTTGGAAAAGTTTGCGAAGCATGCTACTTCGATAAAAAAAAGCGAACCAATTTTGATAGGAGTACCTCTTATGCATGAGGTATTCTTGATTTGATACATACAGATGTATGGGGTTATGCCCAGACCCGTAGCATCAATGGTTCACTTTATTACTTGACTTTCATCGACGACTACAGCAGATATTGTTGGGTCTACTTTCTGAAAGAGAAATCTGAAGTGTTTTCCATATTTCAAGAATTCAAAGCCATGGTAGAAAACCAGACAAGCAGAAAGATCAAAGTCATAAGATCAGACAGAGGAGGTGAATACATGTCTTCAGCATTCATGAAATTTTGCAGAAGTCATGGCATTCGAAGACAATTCACATGTGCAGATACTCCTCAGTAGAATGCAAGAGCTAAAAGGAAGAATGGGACTTTAGCAGACAGTGCTAGAGCAATGCTTAGTGAGAAGCATCTTCCGAATCAGTATTGGGCAAAAGCAATAGCCACTGCAAACTATTTGCTTAATCGGCTTCCTACCTAACCGATACAAGGTATGACTCCTTATGAAGCATTCACTGGACACAAGCCACACATTGGGCATCTCCGCATATTTGGTTGCATAGCATATGCCCACATACATGATGATCATCGTAGGAAATTGGATGCGAAGTCATGCAAATGCATCATGGTTGGCTACAGTGAAGAAAGCAAAGCATACAAATTGTAGGTCATTATCTCTAGAGATGTAATCTTTCATGAGGAATCAAAATGGAAAACCTCACCTACACAAGAGAGAGAAGCATCAGCTTCACAGTCATCTACAGAACAGGCTGATGAAGAAGAGCAAGAATTGCCACAGCAACACCCCAAGCAGAGCCACAGCAACTCAGATGGTCTACTAGGGAAAGCAAACCACCAACTAGATTGACATATGCTCAGAAAGGCAAAGCAATCTAGGTGGAAACTACCAACTATGCTCTTATGACTACCATTATGGCTACAAAAGAGCTAGTGTACTTCAAAGATGCAGTAGACAAGCCAGAATGGTAAATTGCTATGAATGAAGAAATGGATGCTTTGTATACAAATAATACTTGGGAATTATGCAACCTTGCACTCGGAAAGAAGGCCATAGCAAACAAATGGGTATACAAAGTGAAATACAATCCAGATGGCAGTATTCAAAGATACAAACCTAGACTACTTGCAAAAGGATTTCACAGCGTTATGGTCAGGATTGTGATGAGACTTATGCTCCAGTGGCAAAGATGGATTCCATATGGTTCTTGATATCACTAGCGACACTCAACAGATGGAATGTGTATCACTCGATGTCAAGAATGCATTTCTCAATGGTTATCTAGACGAGGAAGTCTACATGCAACAACTAGAAGGTTATGTTGAACCGGGAAAGGAGAATAAGGTTTGCCATCTCAAGAAGAGTCTCTACGGCTTAAAGCAAGCAGCCAGAAGTTAGTATAGCAGAATCGACAAGTATTTTGCTGATCTGGGATACATGAAATCCAATGCAGATCGTACTCTCTACTACAGAGTTCAAGGAGAAGACATTACTATTGCATTTTTGCACATAGATGATCTGATTGTGACAGGAAGCAAGGATAGCTTCATCAGAAAACTGAAACAAGACTTATTTGTAGAGTTCGACATGAAAGATCTTGGACTTATGTACTATTGTCTTGGAATTGAGTTATGCAGAGATTCAGATAGCACATTTATGAGTCAGCTTAAGTATGTTGACAGTCTCCTAAAGAAGTTTCATATGGCAGATTGCAAGATTGCAACCACTCCCATGGAACAGAGTTTGAAACTTACTATAGATTTAGAAAAGCCTACAGTCAATGATAGATACTACAGGCAGCTCATTGGATCTCTTATATATTTGACTATCACACAGCCAGATATTTGTTATGCAATAAGCTCACTAGCACAGTTTATGGCAAATCCAAAACAGTCTCATTGGAATGCAGCCAAACGAGTCTTGAGATACATCAGAGGTACAAGATAGTTTGGGATAGAATATACAGGAAGTCATCCACGGTTACATGGATACTATGACAATGACTATGCCAGAGATCATGAGACCAAGAGATCGACACAGGGATATGCATTTTTCCTTGGTCAAGGTGCTATATCATGGTTGTCAAACAAACAACCAACTATTTCTTTGTCTTCAACTAAAGCATAATATAGTGCACTCACTACAGGTGCATGTGAGGCTATATGGCTTAAAAGACTATTGTCAGAAACAGATCACTTTGATGAGTCAAAACCAACAATAATATACTGTGATAATCAATTGGGTCAAGCATTAGCCAAGAATCTAGTATATCACTCCAAGACAAAGCACATTGATGTCAAAGAGTACTTCATTAGAGAAAGAGTGTTACTTGGTGACATCACACTGTAGCATTGTGATAGCAAAGAGAATGTTGCAGACATCTTTACCAAACCACTCAGTAAAGAGCTATTCGAGAAACACCGATTAGCTCTTAGTTTGACACAGAAGGACATATCCATTAAAGGGGTGTGATGGAATGCAATGCTCAGTCCTTCTTCGATTCTCCAAAATCACCATCTTAAGGGAAGGCCTACTTCATGATGTTGATCTTGAGGAAAGGTGTTGAGAGTTCACGCTCAACATCATGTGATCACGTGTGCATAGCATTATCATGTGATCATATGTGCATAGCACTAACCTAATAGAGTGCTATAAAGGAAAGGGTTAGATCCCTTAACGCTAATCCTAACCCTAAATGGGTTTGTATATATTCTACATTTTCAACTAAATCTAGTGTACAGTTAGTCGTTTGTGGTGTGCTCTCTAGCTATGCCCTCTCTCCTCATGTCCACTCTTCTCCTCTCCCCTCTTCATATTTTGTCACTCCCCCAATAGCTTGTCCATCTCCTTGTCCCTTTAACTATGTGCGGTGTCGCACATAGTCGAAGGCCGTCATGGAAACTATTGAAGGTGCAATTACTGAAGGTCCAATTCAAGTTTCTCCATGTAGAAAGTGGGTTTCTTCCATTCCATGTAGAGAGAAGGACGCCGTTAAGATTGCCCAGTGCACCTCTTATAATTTGCAAAGTGTAAACATCCGAGCTCAACATCTACCTGCATGTACAGGCAACTACAAATAAGAATAGAATAGATATCAAAACAATGTTGCTATTGCAGAGGAAGAGGCCCGGCAAACTCTTGTGTTCTAGAGCACATGGTGGCTGTGAAGGCACGAGGAGATAAAAATGAGAGCGTGGAGGAAGGTACTCATTTGAATGGTGATGGAGGAAAGTTGGGTGGAAAGAGGCAAGGAGAGAGGGAGGGAAAGGTCAAGATAGAAGAAATAAGCACTGTGGTGTTTGTTGGGAGTTGAAACTATTCCAATGAAGGTGTGTTCATACAAAGACATTCTTAAAATAGTGCATAATGCAAGTTTTATCTCTATAGCAATGAAAGACTTTATATGGAGATAAAGAGGATTTAGAACAAGAAAATTTAAGTCAGAGCCACTAGGCAAATGTGCAGTTCCACAAACAATCTGGGTTTGACAAGAGGGTCAAGGGGAGAATTGATCCAATGACAGTGATGTAGAAGGAGGTGGATGCCGGAAAGGAGAAGGAAGGAACTCCGTTTGAAGCTAAACATTCAATGGATACATGAGTTTGTGATTGAGAGAAGATCACTACTACACCACTGGAATTTGAACATCCAATGAATACATGAGTTGGTGGATTGATTGGGAGAAGCTAAGCAAAGAAATAACAATTAGTAAATTGTAGTTGGGTATTCGCTAGAGGTTGAATGAAGAAGTGTGAGTGGGTTGATTGATTTCTTGGAAGTTGCACTTGGGAAGTGGGTTGTTATCTTGTTGTACTTTAGATTTGCTGTTTGATGGCTTGACACTATTGCAAATTATAATTTGTCAATCGGTTGCATGAATTGTAGAGACCCAACCTGTAACTTGCTAGGAGCGATAGTCAAATGGGTTGCATGAAGAGTAGAGACCCAACCTACAATCAAATTTTTTAAACATTCGCCATGATAATGCGATAAATGCAAATAAAACGGAGCAGAGGGAAATAAGGATACTAAGAATATGAGAAATTCAACAGATGAAAAGTGTGATTTGAGTGTATGGTAAGAAACAGATGGCGGATGCTACTAAGTGTATGAAATATAAAGCAAAAGAAATCGCTTATCTTGCTCTTTGATCGGACGTAGAAAAGACTAGAGCACGGGAGATATGTGACCAATGATGTCAATTGATGTCATCTTTGTGCTGATACACTTTCCAATTAATTGCTTGGTGACTTTGTGGTTCCAATACCCCTTGTTGATTTGAGCTTCCTTAGAGTCCGATAAGAATCGGGAGGGAGGAAGGGGATGGTGGAGAGAGAGAGAGAGAGAGAGAGAGAGAGAGAGAGAGAGAGAGAGAGTAGATGAAATTGTTTGCACATGGGATTTCTTTTTGGATATATACATAGATGCAAATATAAATGACAATAATTGTCTTGATTATCTTTTTAGTTACTTATATTTATCATGTTGAATTAACAAAATTTTATATTTCTTGAAGTGAAACATAAAATTTTGATTTCTCCTCATTGAAAATGAATTTACTTCAAATCTTTGCTTACTCTTTGTCTTTTTTTTTTTGGGTTGTTTATCGGCGATTTGCAACACACAAAGTTGTGTCTCGTCGCCTTTTGAAAGCTTCCCCTAAAGGGACTTTTAGTGAGCCTTTGGGTTCCCTTCAAAGGATTATAAACCTCTCTTCTTTTGAAGATTTGCACATACTGCCACGTACTGACTCTTGGAGAGTTAGAGGGCTTGAGTCGATGTAGTAGGGCAGCGCTGTGCGGGGCAGTGAAGGAGGCTAGGAGCCGTAAAGACTTGTGCAGGTAGAGGGGCAAGGGCAGCTGCAGTAATGATTTGGGACTGCTTTGATGAGCAGGTCTGCAGACGCGTGCGCGGAGGTGCAGGTCCCAAATAATGTCAGAGGCTGCTCCAGATTCCGTGACGGTGTGGCAGCGCAAAGGCGGGCTGCTTGCGGGCGTGACTCGAGAGGCGGCTTGCACAGAGAATAAGGGCTGTGCTGGTTTAATGCAAGGCTACATGCTGACGCGCGTCAGATCACGGAGGCAATGGGCTACGTTTTTGGCACCCGAGGCAGACAGGAGAGTACTCCTCTAGGTCTCCATGGCCCTTGTTGCATCCTACAGGCGGCCTACTGCGCCCTGGCAGTAGAGTAGTATGGAGTCTGATGGCAGCCCGCAGGGGATACAGAGTCCATATAGACTGTAGGGACTGTGAGAGCGGTGCGGCCAAAACACACGCACGGCAGGAATCCAAAATTTATGGTGAGCTAGGGTCAATGCAGAGAAATTAAATTGGTGACATTTCTCTTCCCACGATCTGTGAATTGGCGCAGCGCCATCCAAGAGCTAAAGCTCCCTACATCTCTAGTGAGACCTCGCAACAACGCCAAGCTCCTACAAGAGCTCGAACGCCTCCTACAATTGATTGCGCACTCATTTCTCCAACCGCGCATCACGGGCGCCTCTCCAATAGCCCAACATAAAGCCAAGCAAAGCTCTTGGCTCCAACGTCGCCTGGCTCTGCATGGGTCTTCTAGCACCAACGGCTCCTTAACACAGTACCTGCCAGTGACGATAGCACCAGCCGACAAACGCCCATGCCAACACCAATGCTCCAAGCCTCCAAGCTCTCCAACAAAGGGGCACCACAAACAATGAGCCCTACACTGACCTGCATCTCCTAGTACAAGGTGGCGCTTCTCCTCCAAGTATCTCCAAAATGGGCTCCAAAGCCAGCCAGCATGCACCTTGGTAGTTGACCTGCTCCAAAGAGCTCACTGATCGTTAGCGGCTCCTCTCTGAAGAACTGCTTCAACAAACACCAACTAAGGTGACTCCTCAGGAACCGCAGCCATCCCATGCTCTTGCGCCATAGTTGGGCTGCCACAAATGACCACCGACCGCACCGTCTCCAATGCTCTAAACGAGATCTACAATGCCTCTTTCAACAACAAGCTACATAGCCATCTGGTCTCCAGATGACAAAGCTACTCCTGTGACTTTGACTCCACCCATGGGTAGCAGTTCTACAAGCTCCTTGACGGACTCCACACACAGACGGAATCTCCGATAGATTCCAGTAGTGGCATAATTCAACACGTGGCAGATTTTGATCTCCACGAAGGAGACATGTGGAGGATAGCTTATCATCAAGTCAAGGCCACCACATTCTAAGGTTTGGTCCAAATATTGCCACGTGGCAACCTTATCATCCTCAATCTGCCACATCACCCATCTGACATGTGGTAGCTGACTGCCACATCAGCAACCTTATCATGCCACATCAACAGCCTCTTGCACTTGCCACATCACCTTATCTGACACATCATCAGTGACATCATCATTGCCATATCACCTTGCTGACATCATCATTTGTGCCACCTTAGTAGTGCCACCTCAACTGTCCAATCAGCACTGACCTCTATAGGCACACACGGTGCTCCACAATCACTACATGTGACCACTCCTACCACCTCAGCAGAGGGCTTCATAGGCACACCTCTTGCTAGGCACAGTGCCACATCATCACTGCATGTGACTCACAGTGACACATCATCATTGAGCACATTTGCACTCCTTTTGCCCCTCCACCTAGATCAAGTCGTATCTCTTGATCCAGGAAGAATTTGAGGGTGCTCCAAAAAGGAAAGTCGATCGTTTTTTTGTGCTCTACATGCTCGTCACATCATATGCACATTTTGGCACAAGTTATACTCACATTTGAGCCTCGTCGACAAAACCACTTCCTTCATGCACATTTGCCTCTACATTGACACATCTGACCTAGCACTTAAAAAGAACAAAAAAAAAGGAATTATTTGATGTACTTTCATCGATCGACGGTTGGTATAGATCTAGATCAGAGTAGACTATCGCCATAGAGGGGACGCTTTGAATTTCCCCAAGTTGCCAATCTAAGCAATGCTCGAAATTCCCGACTAGTATGTACTCGGAGTCAGTCCATACGTTCACATATGGTTTGACATCATTACATTACCTGAAACCTTACGTTCATCAGTTTAGTGAGCAGACTTCAGAGTTCAGAGGCATTGTAGATTGATTTAGTGGGTAGATAGCATTTGATTTCACACACACATGCCACCATTGTAAAGCCTATTCGGCTATGTCATGGCATCGTGCACATTATTTTCAGCCTTGTAAAGCCTCTTGGCTATTCCCGGAATCATTGCCACAAGCCTTGTAATACAGATCATATTTTATATATTGCAGTTCTATCTTCACTGACGGTACACAGATTTCACTTGGCATAGACAGTGTATTTGCAGTTGATTTATACAGAGATTTTCACGACACTTTTGAGTACATTTCTTGCACCATGTCGACTAGCAACCTCAATCTGGAGGCATCTGCTAAGTTAGACAATCCAATTATGGTACATGGAAATATTGAATGGAGACCATTCTTGTGCTTCAGGACAAATGGAGTATGTTGATGGGTTTACACCTAGACCATGGGACAATCCAGCCACCAGTAGCTCTACTCCATCTGTTGTCATAGCACTAACAACGAGATCTACAATGGCATCTATAGCTACACAAATAGTTTTCGCACCAGTAGTAGATCCTGCCATTGCCTGAGCTCAAGTAGAATGGGATAAGAAAGAAAAGTATGCCTATCACCTAATCAAGCAGAATGTACAAGATGTCATGCTAGGACAGCTCAACACAGTCAAGACATCGAAAGAAGCATGGGATATGTTCGCAGCTCTCTATGAGTCCAAGAACACATCCAGGATTCTCACCCTAAGAAACCAGATCAACCAGAGTTTCTGCAATAGCAGTGAAACCGGTCATGCTTATGTACACATAAAAGACTACAACAATCAACTTGCAGCAGCAAGAGAGACTATGGACCCCACAGAAATGGTTCAAGTAATCCTGAATGGACTAGGAGAGGGATATGAGAATCTAGTCCAGAGTATTGCCATCCAATGGCAAATTCTAACACTAGAAGAACTTCAGTCAGTCCTACTTGGTGAAGAACTGAGGACTCAGGCAATTCAAGCACGCAAAGGTCATTCTAATGATCAATCATTCACAGCTTCAGATAGAAGCAGAGGCAGAGGCAAAGGTAGAGGTAGATCATACCCAAAAAGTGGTCATCATCAATAAAATCAAAGTCAGAATCAGCATCAGCATCAGCATCATCCTCAGCAACATCAGAATCAGCAAAGAGGAAATCATTCCAACCGAAGAAGATTCCAAGGACGAGGGAATGCATCCACCAATGTGTCAAACATTTAGTGCAACTACTATCACAAGTTTGGACACTATGAAAGAGATTGCCGCAAGAAGCAATACGACCAAGGCGGTCAATCTAGCAGTAATCGAGGGAATTCCCGAGGCAGAGGAAATCATCGTGGTGGACATTCTAGTCATAGTCATTTGGCAAATGAACATGGAAATATGTTTCTTGCAAGCGAGGAATTGCATCAAATTGATATAGTGTACCTAGACACTAATTTCAATCCCAAAGAGGATTTCAGCTATCAAGTCAACCAAGTTGAACAAGATCCTTGGTACAGCGATGCATCATCTCATATGACAAATCATCAGGAATGGTTCACAGAAATGAAGCCATTAGAAGGACAGAAAAATGTCATCTACACAGTAGACAACACACTGAATCCAGTTCAAGGGACAGGTGTTATCCCTATGAACAATTTCACTGGTACAAAATGATTAGTGAAAGATGTGCTCTATGTTATGAAGCTCAGCAAAAACCTCTTGTCAGTAGGTCAAATGATGGAACACAATTACAAAGTCATCTTTGACGGTGATGAATGCACTATCAGAGACAAATCCAAAAGATGTCAGCTAGTAGCAAAAGGTGTCAAGGAAGGATGCTTATACAGAATGCTAGCTATAGTACCAGATAAGCATGCGATGTCAACTCAACCGCAACAGATGCCACTATCTGCAAAATGGCACAAGAGATATGGTCATGTCAATTTCAAGTACTTGTTAGATCTCAGGAATCAGAAGATGGCAATTGGGATTCTGAAGCTACAGTTTCTTGGAAAGGTTTGTGAAGCATGTTGCTTCAGCAAAGAAAAGCGAACCAACTTTGTCAAAAGTACCTCTCGTGCACGAGGTATTCTTGATTTGATACATATAGATGTATGGGGTTATGCCTAGACCCGCAGCATCAATGGTTCACTTTATTACTTGACTTTCATCGATGACTACAACAGATATTGTTGGGTCTACTTTCTAAAAGAGAAATCTGAAGTGTTTTCTAGATTTCAAGAATTCAAAGCCATGGTAGAAAACCAAACAGGCAGAAAGATCAAGGTCATAAGATCAGACAGAGGAGGTGAATACATGTCTTAAGAATTCATGAACTTTTGTAGAAGTCACGGCATACAAAGACAATTCACATGTGTAGATACTCCTCAGCAGAATGCAAGAGCTGAAAGGAAGAATGGGACTTTAGTAGATAGTGCTAGAGCAATGCTTAGTGAAAAGCATCTTCCAAATCAGTATTGGGCACAAGCAATAGCTACAGCAAACTACTTGCTTAATCGGCTTCCTACCGAACCGATACAAGGTATGACTCCTTATGAAGCATTCACTGGACACAAGCCACACATTGGGCATCTCCGCATATTTGGTTGCATAGCATATGCTCACATACATGATGATCATTGCAGAAAACTAGATGCAAAGTCACCCAAATGCATCATGGTTGGCTACAGTGAAGAAAGCAAAGTATACAAATTGTATGATCCCATCAACCGCAAAGTCATTATCTCCAGAGATGTAATTTTTGATGAGGAATCAGAATGGAAAACCTCACCTACACAGGACATAGAAGCATCGACTTCACAGTCATCTACAGAACAAGTTGATGAAGAAGAGCAAGAATTGCCAACAACACCCCAAGTAGAGCCACAGCAGTTCAGACGGTCTACTAGGGAAAGCAGACCACCAGCCAGATTGACATATGCTCAGAGTGGCAAAGTAATTCAGGTGAAAACCACCAACTATGCTCTAATGACTACCATCATGGCTACAGAAGAGCCAGCGTACTTCGAAGATGCAGTAGACAAGCCAGAATGGCAAACTGCTATGAATGAAGAAATGGATGCTTTGTATAAGAATAATACTTGGGAATTATGTGACCTTCCACCAGGAAAGAAGGCCATAGCAAACAAATGGGTATACAAAGTGAAGTACAATTCAGATGGAAGTATTCAGAGATACAAAGCCAGACTAGTTGCAAAAGGATTTACACAACAATATGGTCAAGACTATGATGAAACTTATGCTCCAGTAGCAAAGATGGATTCCATATGGTTCTTGATATCACTAGCGACACTCAGCAAATGGAATGTGTACCAGCTCGATGTCATGAATGCATTTCCCAATGGTTACCTAAGTGAGGAAGTCTACATGCAACAACCAGTAGGTTATGTTGAACCAGGAAAGGAGAATAAGGTTTGCCATGTCAAGAAAAGCCTCTACGGCTTAAAACAAGCACCTAGAAGTTGGTACATCAGAATTGACAAGTATTTTACTGATCTGGGATACATGAAGTCTAATGCAGATCATACTCTCTACTACAAAGTTCAAGGGGAAGACATTACTATTGCACTTTTGTATGTAGATGATCTAATTGTGACAGGAAGCAAGGATAGCTTCATCAGAAAATTGAAACAAGACTTATCTGTAGAGTTTGACATGAAAGATCTTGGACTTATGCACTATTGCCTTGGAATTGAGTTCTAGAGAGATTCAGATAGCACATTCATGAGTCAGCTCAAGTATGTTGACAGTCTCCTGAAGAAGTTTCATATGGTAGATTGCAAGATTGCAGCCACTCCCATGGAATAGAGTTTGAAACTTACTAAAGATTCAAAAAAGCCTACAGTCAATGACAGATACTACAGGCAACTCATCGGATCTCTTATATATCTGACAATCACACAGCCAGATATTTGTTATGCAGTAAGCTCACTAGCACAGTTTATGGCAAATCCAAAATAGTCTCATTGGAATGTAGCCAAAAGAGTCTTGAGATACATCAGAGGTACAAGATAGTTTGGGATAGAATACAAAGAAAGTCATCCACGGTTGCATGGATACTGTGACAGTGACTATGCCGAAGATCATGAGACCAGGAGATCGACACACAGGGATATACATTTTTCCTTGGTCAAGGTGCTATATCATGGTTGTCAAACAAACAGCCAACTGTTTCTCTGTCTTCGACTGAAGCAGAATATAGAGCACTCACTATAGGTGCATGTGAGGCTATATGGCTCAGAAGACTATTGTCAGAAACATATTACTTTGATGAGTCAAAGCCAACAACAATATACTATGATAATCAATCAGCTCAAGCATTGGCCGAGAATCCAGTATATCACTCCAGGACAAAGCACATTGATGTCAGAGAGCATTTCATCAGAGAAAGAGTGTTACTTGGTGATATCACACTGCAGCATTGTGATAGCAAAGAAAATGTTGCAGACATCTTTACCAAACCAGTCGGTAAAGAGCTATTCAAGATACACCGACTAGCTCTTGGTTTGATGCAGAGGAAGGACATTCCCATTAAAGGGGTGTGATGGAATGTAATGCTCAATCCTTCTTCGATTCCCCAGAATCATCATCTTGAGGGAAGGCCTACTTCATGATGTTGATCTTGAGGGAAGGCGTTAAGAGTTCACGGTCAACATCATGTGATCATGTGTGCATAGCACCATCACGTGATTATATGTGCATAGCACTAACCTTATAGAGTGCTATAAAGGAAAGGGTTAGATCCCCTAACCCTAACCTTAAATGGGTTTGTATATATTCTATTTTTTCAACTAAATCTAGTGTACAGTTAGTCATTTGTGGTGTGCTCTCTAGCTGTGCCCTCTCTCCTCATCTCCACTCTTCTCCTCTCCCCTCTTCATATTTTGTCAAAGGCTTTGCGCAAAGATTGAAAGAGTAGACTGGGTGGTCCAACACAAAAGGATGCTTCATTAGTTGCCCACTGGCAGCATCCCATTACAAACTTGGGCATGAATTTTAAAGTGTAAGGATAAATTTTGATCGAGCAAAGGAAAAAGAAGAGGCAAGAATTTAGAGATCACAATGGTTTCCTTGCTGGGACTGCTTCTCACCATCAACTTCCAAAATGCATAAATGTTTTCAATATTCTACTTCAAAGTCTTCCCCTAGTTTATTGTCACTACCAAGTTCTCAGTAATACACTACTTGCTCTCTCATGGAACATGGTGTTTAGGACTTCATTAGCCCGTGTAGTAAACGAACAATCATCACCATTGCCATCGATTGATCTTGCCTTAGAAGAGAAAATCTCTAGTGCCACATCTTGAAATACCTTTAAACCTCCATACTGAGATAAGGTGAGAGATGAATAAGTTGCCATGCCTATTGCACACAACTTTAAAAAAGTAGTGAAATGGCTCTTACAATATCCACATTTTTGCATGACTAACAGCTCAGATCATGCTGTAGGGGGACTCGGAGAAAGGAAAAATAATTTGACTTTGTTAACATCTCTTTGGCTAGGACATGGGTGAAGTTGAGCCGATGATTGTATTTTTCCTTGAAGAAGGAACAATTGTCATTTCCTTTCTTATAGTTGCTCCACGATCTAGCACAAAATTGATGTCCCCCAATCATTCTAGTTGACATTGGTTGAATCATTCCTTGGTGAGTTGCGGTGCTTGATAGCCATCATGGGACCTCTCAAGGCTTACACCACCTCGTTAAGCTCACTCAAGGATCATTCCGACTGAGATTGAGGCCCCATGAATCTAGTAGTCAGTTAAGACCGTAGCAAAGTGGTTGAGGTTGGGGCCAAGACTGTGTTGAGTGTGGTGAATTCTTTGGGAGAAGCCATTCATGTAGGCAGTTTCCCTTAGGTGCATCTCTCTCTCTCTCTCTCTCTCTCTCTCTCTCTCTCTCTCTCTCTACTCTCTCTCTCTCTCTATCCCTCTCTCTCTCTCTCTCTCTCTCTCTCTCTCTCTCTCTCTCTATCCCTCGCTCCCTCTCCCTCTCTCCCTCTCCCTCTCTCTCTCTCTCTCTCTCTCTCTCTCTCTCTCTCTCTCTCTCTCTCTCTCTCTCCCTCTCTCTCTTTCCCTCTCTCCCTCCCTCTCTCTCTCTCTCTCTCTCTCTCTCCCTCTCTCTCTCTCTCTCTCTCTCTCTCTCTCTCTCTCTCACTGCATAACAATATTTCAATGATGCAATGGAAGCACTACTCAGTAGATGGAGATCATTTATGGAGTGAGTCATATGCTTTATTACAACGAATAATTCCATTGGAGGAAACTAGATTTGTTCTTGCAAAAAACAAATCACTTGACATAGATGAAATGAAAGGCTTGAAAGCATCTTCAAAGTATGATGCAGAAATATCCAGAGCAATCAACTAAGAATTTGGAGACAATTAAATCAACTGAAGCACTTATCCAATCTTTAGAGAGACAAGAAAACTTAATGAGCATTGAATACTGTGAATCCTTTTGGCCGGAACAAGATAGGTCACCAAGTTTTCCTTTGGATATAAATATGTTAGTAGATATGGAGGAAATAGAGGAATTCCTTTTGCCTCAAAAATATTGTAGCAGGAAGGGAGACAAACCCTTACCGGAGTTTATACCATCTAATGAGATTGAAGAGGGTCCATTTGTTGCAGTTTGGGCATTTGATCTAGGTTCAGAGTTGGATGATCGAGGTGGCCCAATTTGGGTTGCAAAGGTTGCTAAGATAGAAAGGGATGACAAGGGAACTCCTATAACATTCACAACTTTATGGTATGAACCAAAGCCCTTGAAAAATCTCCCGAGAAGGTATACAATAAAACAACTCTATGAGGGATGCTTGCAAAAGAAACATGAATGGGTTCCAAATAATGAGGGATTAACAGAGGTGGAAGTCAGTAGCATTATTCATTGCTAAAAATCAAGGACACGAAGTTTTAAAAAGAAGCATGGATACAATGTTGAAAAATGTATCACAATCCCTGATCCAAGTCATGTCCATATTAAACATCATTTGGCAAGACTTGACCCATCAAGCGCAAATACATTACATGAATTTGATGACTCTAAATAAGATTCAGATGCATAAGATAATGTTTTATATGCTTTTTCCCTTACAAATGGTGTATCTATACACCACCAATAAGATAATGTATTGTATGCTTTGTTTTTCAAAAAAAGGGTGTATCTATACACCACTTATATATTGAATTCAACAAACTCTTTTTTTTCAAAAAAATGGTGTACCTATACACCACTTATTTGTTGAATTCAACAAACTCTTTTCATATGGTGTCATATTTTCACTTCATCAGTATAGTGTTAAAATTGAAGTGGAGTTAGGAGACTACTATTATTATTACTATAGTTATTGGATGGGGGCACCATGCACAAGTTTGGGAATTATAGCTTCATTGAGCCATATTTTTTTAATTAGAGGTCACCACTTGACTTTTTAGCTTAATAAGGCCATATTTGTATATAAGTGACCCATTTAGTGCTCTAAAAAACCCAATTTTTGAGCTCACTAAGTGAAGTTGAGTGGAGAGGATATGCTCTAAAAAAAGTTCCAAACTAGAAGAGAAAGTCCAAAAATTTTGAATAGTGTGTTTATCATATCCATCAAACCGACACACATATGCTAGAAGCACACCGATGCATATTTTTAACACTCATCCACGTTGCATGGTAAGAATTGTGAAGGGATTTTTAAAATCTTTTGTTTACACATTTTCTACACACATAGGGATACCATTTTAAAGGGGGTATTCACATATTGAATAGGAAAAGGATGCCATCATTTACAAAAATGCATATCCATACTCTCTCCCTATAATCATGGTTTAGAGCTTTGGTCTCAAGTTATAAAATTTACTGTGGACAAAGTGTTAATTTTTCCTTGAAATTTCTTGAGGATAATAATACATTTTTTTTGTGGAGCCCACAATCATAAAATTTCCCATTCATCATGGTATTTGGGCTAGATATAGATGTAGAAATGCATGAGAGACTAAAAGGTTAGGCAGATAGAGACATAAAGACCGTTGAGAAAGAGACTATGATGTTAGGGAGATTTTATTATTGCAATCTACTTTGAATTGTTTAGTAGAATGCATAATACCCATACTCTCTCCCTAACATCATGGTGTAGAGCTTTTGTCGCAAGGTTATATAAAATTGAGTCTCGAGGTAGTGCTAAATTCTCCTTGAAAGTTTGGTATGATAGGAATGAAAATTTTGCTTGGATCTCGAGCATAAAGTAACCCAACCACCTTGGTATTTGGACTCATAACAATGGTTGAGAGACTACATAATTGGCTCTAGATAAAGACATAAAAAATGGTTTTTAAAACCTATGATGCAGTTAGGTTGCTTTTCATTTTGGTTGAATACATGGGAAGTGATAGCTTCAAAGGCCTTGTGTTGGAAACGTGTCCAGGCATATATACTTTTTTTTTTGGGCAACGTATAGAATGCATTTATTGCTTTCTCAAAAGAGTTGCTTCCATGCCTATAGTTTGGCCATTCACCTCCCACATTGGAGAATATCTAAGCACTTAGTTTCTTAGTATATATACGTTTTTGGTTGGCCTACCTAAAAGGAAGCCTTTGTGAATGAAACTGGTTTCAAAAGTTCAATTGCGAATTTATATTTCCAAAAATTCTTTCTCCACTACTTAAGCCCAGATTTGGACATATTCCAATGCAACTACATGCCCCCTTACCCCCAACTATCCAAATTTTGCAAGGACTGAGGGTTTACATTTTTTACATCTTCAAAAGAAAATATATAAAAGTTTACTACATTTTATCAATATTGTAAAACTAAAAAAATGAGCTAGATAAACTTTTTCCAAGATATTTTATATTAAGATATATGAAAAGCTTTGATTAAAAAATCCATACCACACAACACCTTATCCCCCATCCTAGGGGGGTTCACTATATGTAAACCCTCTATAACACATGCGTTCAAGGCCTAATTTTTTTTTTCCCAAAAATTCAAGGCCTAATTTTTAAACCCCTTATCTATACATTTATTATGAATAAAACACTGGCCACCACTGATTACTTTACCAAATGGGCTGAAGCTAAAGCAATTAGAAAGCTAGATGACAGAAGCATAGCAAGGTTCTTATACGAGAATATGATCACCCGATTTGGATGCCCCATTGAAATTGTGTCGGATAGAGGCACACATTTTGTCAATGAGGTTATCCAAGAACTCTTATCTAGCTTTATGGTAATCCATAGAAAAATCACTCCCTAGTACCCCCAAGGGAATGGACAAGCCGAATCCACCAACAAAATAGGATGCACGGTGCACAGCAACTATAAGGGCATATTGAACTACCCAGCTGTAAGTCACATGAGTCATGTATATAAAAACTAGCAACACTGTTGTAAGCCCAGGGGATTCAATCTCAATAAAAGGGGGACGTCACTTGTGTGCATGAACTTCAAGAAAACCCCCTATATATGGTCCATGTGGGAGGATAAAGCACCCCTATTTAAGCTTATAAAGCTACTACCAAAAGTCTAGTATGTCCCCCTCTTGTCCTAAATCTAAGTTATTTCTCAATCATTTAGATAATTCCATAGAACATCGAAATAACATCCCTTGATATAGATTAGAAGAACTTCAAATATTTGCCAATGGGCTAACATCCACTCTTATTTTCACCCCCTATTATGGCCTAAAACTAGCCATAGTTTAGGCTTGGTTTATTCATAACTTGGTACCAATGTGCATGTGTGTTCTTTTCATGTGTAGTGTATAAATTTGTAGTGTCCTACCCTCCCCCCCCAAGATGGCATGTACCCCCTAACTTAGATTTAATTTTGGGCAAACGTAAGAACGACCCCCACCCCTCATGTATAAGCTTGTGCCTTATCTCAAAAAACCCCCCTATTGTAACTCATGTGATATCATAAGTTGCCCCTTGTGAATCCCCCAGGGTTCTAAGCCCAGTACATGAGGTGGCATACATGGTCTTCTAACAATAGTTAGCATGCAAGAGTTGCGATAGCTTTCGATCAGAGAATCACTTACGATGTCTCTTCATGTAGCTAAGAAATCGCATTAGCTTCAAAATTGTAGTTGAGGACTTGGGCCACTTGCCTCAGTCTAGCCATTATACCTGGCCTGAGGTGAAAAATATCACGAAGACTAAAATGCTCTACGTAGAGCTCATGCCCAAAGTTAACAATTAGTGAAGCGATCCTAGACAACAAAGGTATTAAGCAATCACCATCATTATTTGCTACCTCCCTAGCCAGTAGCTCGTCGAACGAGGTTCTGCCCACAGTTGGCGATCTAGTGGTTGTCAAGTTGTTCGGCTCAAATTCATACTACACAGACACGTCCCATTCAACTAGTTGCCAGATGGTTTTGTGAAGGTGAGGAGAAGGTTATCAATTAATGTAATTAGTAGAACCTTGTAATGATATGTCTGTCGAATCTCAACAGCATGTCTCACTCCATACATCAAGCAGTTTTCTAGTACGAGCCATTCTAGTGCTCAAAACTCCTTCCATCTCCCTAGCATGTTTATTTCGTAAGTCTCTCTTATATGCCATATCTACGTAGTGGAGTCGAATGGTAGCAATCGAGCATGTATTCCTCTTTGTTCTAAACTACCAACCAAGTAGTGGAGCATCTCGAATCTCTCGATATCTTGAGTGTTATATCAACCCTCTCTCAGGTGGATGGATTACTAGTATATGAAACAAGCCATCCCAATCACTAGAACCTTAAGCTTAGAAGCATTGAACCTTAATCTTAGTAGTATCCATGTAAAGTGAGGTAGCGATAGAGCCACACACCTTAACATAATTCATTTGAAAGAACACATAGGAGTGGGAGATAAAAATGGTGACTACACTCCAGCCCATCCTATGAAGTTGTATTCAAGTACTCAGGGGACAAGAATGGCATCAATATGTGATAGAGTTGTTGTGGACTCACCTGAGAGGCTCGCTCCATTGGCTACTTATTGCGTTCTCTTGTGTAGATATCCCTTATGCCAGCCTTCGAGTCATGCATGAAGTAGTTGTCTTTGTCCAAGTTGCACCATCTCAACTTCTTTGCTTGAAACTTCCGGCTATAGCTACTCAACATTGAACTTTGTGAAACAATTGTAACTATTTTAGGAGATTTCTAGCTACTTGGAAGTTCTTGTAAGTGACTCAAGAGATGTCTAGCTTCATGGAAGTCATGAAGTAACATTTGGTTGAACATCTAGTATGCTTCTTTTTTCCTCACATTGTTTTTTCACTCTTCCCAAGAGAGGATTGTACTTCAAGGGGATCCAAAGCATAGATTATAAGATTATGTGAAAGTAAAAAGCTAGTATCTCACCTTTGTCATACTTAATATGTCCCTCATTAATACTAAATATTGCGGTACTTAGTCGTATGGGATGTATATAGTCCATTTTACCACTTGTGTTCACAGTGAGATATCTACCTCTGAGATCTTCTACTCATCAATGCTCCATTTCTTAGGGTAGCTCTCTAGTCCATCATTATCCATGGTAGTACTTCTCGTGGTCCAAGCCAAACCTTGGGATATTCCTTAGAGCGCTTGGTTTATGTCCTTCCTCTATATTAATGAAATAGTGGGAACCTTTCTATGACCATTTGTCAAATATTCATGGTCTTTTTGTCTTTTCTACTTCGTATAGGACAATTGCCTTCCCAACTCCTAGGTATAAAATAAAGGCATCTATTAGTAATAATTTTGTGTTTTAAAGCATAATAAACCCTATAACTTCCCTCTGCTGATAGGTAAAGTTCATTTAATAATAAATAAATAATAGCTTGGTCATGTTCCTCCATTAATTTCACTAGATTAGTTCCATGTTCAATAATAAAAAGCATTATGGAGAAAACAATAATAAAAAGCATTGTCAAGTTCTAGAGGATGTGATAACCCCCACAAGATTGAGCTTGTGCATAAGTGGGACATCATATTCTTTACTTCAATATGGTTTTTGACCTTCATGGGCCATCAGTATGTTGACAATCCTAAAGCACACAAGGGTCCCCAAAGGGATGTATGTGTGTATGTGTGTTTAAAATAAAAAACCTTTCAACAACACGGCACATGAAGATTAGATAAGGGTGGATAAAAATTTATTTACTACATAGTTTGTTTTATCAAACAAAAAGTTGGTACAAAAAGTGTAAAAAATAATAACAATGTCGGTGCAGTCCTAACAAGCATCTTATTTTTATTGAAGAGGAGAATCTGCATACCTGCCACCATCCAAAAGAAAACATGATGAGAACCAGGTTAACTTAAGTTGGGAAGACAAGTGTCATAAACCCTCCTCCCTTGTTATCGGGGTCACAATAAACTAGAAGCTTAGCCATGACTTTAACCAACACAAAAAAATTCAATTTTTTTTTTTAAAGATGGGTTTCCTCAAGTGTGGATAGGTATAGTGTATTACGAAAAGGTTAGGTTGGGTGGTTAGGTAAAAGGTTAGGTGTGGAACTTGTTATAGAATAATGAGAATTCGGAGGGTAAGAGAAATTACTTGGGGGGATTAGTAGAAGAGAATAAAATGGAGATAAATAGAGGGGAGAATGAGGGAGAACCAACGAAATAATTACTTAGAAAAAAAGGGGGGGAAATAGAAGGGGGAACTTTAGATATTAATTATTGAGAAGAGGGGAATTAGCTGTAGCTATACATAAGGGTGAAGTATTAAGAAAAAGGAAGTAAAAATATATATAAAAAAGGGGGGGAAACCTTTTAAGTATGCTACTATTGATGTAAAGGTAGGAGAGGGGGAAGATAAAATGTAAAGGAGGGGGAAGATATAATATCATTTGGAGAGGGAGGGGAGGGGTAATTGGAGAGGGAAAGGAAAGGGGGTGCAAAAGAAAAAAGGGGTTTAAACTAAAGGAAAGGGAGGTTATGGGGGGGCAAAGGAAAGGGGGTAATTGGGGCTAACACATGAAAAGGGGTTTTAATGTATGAAAGAAAAAATGAAAAGAAGGGGGGGGGGATTAAGTGTATGAAAGACAAATCACAGAAAAAAAGACCTGAGAACGAGGCCGCACTTAGTGGCAGCAAAGGGCAGTGCACATCACAGGCCAGTGTATAGACTGGGACCGCATCAATGGTCATCTCCTTTGGAAGTAGTACCATTGCTAGCAGAGGCACACGCTTTATGGAGACTGTAGCAACCAGGAAAAGTGTTGACAGCATCGTAGTAGCAAGGACATCACAAACAGCTGTTGATAGGTATCCATGGGAGATACAGCTGCACAGAGCATGGAAGGGCTATAGGTCCAGGGTTTTGGAGATA
Source organism: Dipteris shenzhenensis (assembly GCF_047967505.1). NCBI lineage: Eukaryota > Viridiplantae > Streptophyta > Polypodiopsida > Gleicheniales > Dipteridaceae > Dipteris > Dipteris shenzhenensis. The sequence continues at coordinate 52,411,361 of NC_141610.1, read as the reverse complement.
GATGGTTTGCATGGGCGATTGGTACGAGGATTGTAAACGTAGCGGAGGGTCAAACTGTGTAGAAGGTAGTGGGCAACACCATCAAGTGGTCAGTGGGGCCAAACCACATGGAGGCAATGGGTAATAGGAGCAAGTGAGGTAGGGGATTTAGTGGAGGGATGAGGGTAGTCAGGAGGGTTAGGTAGGAGAAGTGTGGGGAACCCAAGGAGGGGCATGGATCGAGGTTGTGCGGATCGAGGCATGTGTCATGGATTATAGAAGGTGGCCCATGTGGGGTTTCAGTGTGGGGGGGTTTTTTAATATTACAAAAAGGTAGCTGTAAAGAAAAGACTCAAAAGTAGGAGAGGGTGGCTAAGAGGTGGGGGACCCAAGGATAGTGTACACCTCGAGGTAGGCACTGTGGAAAGAGGCAGCGATGCAATCAACAGGTTGAAAATTGAAGGGGGTTTTGGAAAACTATAGGGAAAATATCAAGGAAAATCAGGCTAATACACAAAAAAGTAATAATGTAAATTAAAATTTTATAAAAAATTGTAAGATAAGGGCAAAGAGAAAAAATTTAGAAAAAACATTAGAATATAGAAAAGTTATTACAAAATTAAAAGAAAAAAGTAGAGAATTTAAAGAAAAGAAAAAATCCAATGATAAAGGGTAAAAACGAAAAAAGAGAGAACAAATGAAACAGGAAAGGGAAAAAGAAAGAAAAAATTTGAGGTAGGTAAGATTTTTGAGAAAAATAGCTTCAAATATTAAGAAAGATTGGAGATAAAGTGTTAGAAAAAGGGAGAAAACATAGGGAAAATTGTGGAAAACAAAGAGAAGTAGGGAAAATAAAGGAAAATTAAAAATTAGACAGAATTAATAAATATAAAAGAAAAATAGGAAAGAGATAGAGAGAGAGAGAGATGTGAAACCTAAAGTAGTGTGGATTTGTGTGTCCTATTAGGGTATCATCTCTTGCTTGTAAATGTGGCTGTATGAATGCTCTCCAATCTACCATCCTCTCTAGGATAGCCACTTCTGATTCTTCCTTGCGAGACCCTCTAATTTTTTTCCCAATTCGAAATAGCATATCCTCCATTGTCAAAATATCCATTGACTTCAACTCACTAGAGATACCACTGAAGATTTGATCTATGTCTTCATGTGTATGGCCGACAAGAAGAAAGCCAATTTCCACTTCACATATTTTCAAACCAACCAGCATAGAGCATAAAGCAAATATATATTTATTCTTATTCTCTCTCCAACAATTATCAGCTTGTATTCGCAATGTGTTAGGTAAACATCCGCAAGCATCTTTAACCTTTCTTATTACTTTCATGATTGATGTAACAACTTGGTTACTATCATGGTCATGCAAACTATCAATCCATACATCACAAAAGATTCGGTATCCATGTACTAATACTCCACACAAGTGTGTTTTTAGTCCACGTTTGCCCTCCAATGCCGGTGGGATATGTCTATATCGTGGCAAAGTAGTTGTATTCTAGTCCATGCCATCAATGGTGATGCACATGGACTTATAAACATGTGAAATAGCTTCCTCTATCCAAGAAGGATACAACTTTTGAGCATCTTGCACATGACGTAAATGGATTGATTGCCATTTAATATATCTTCCTCGTTGCTGCTCACATTTACTATGTTCAATGGCATTTTTTAATTCATCACATATCTTACATTTTGACATCCTTTGCTTTGATGGTGTCTTGACATGGCAAAAATCTCTATGCCAAATTTTATACAAGGTTGACCGTGAAATCATGCTCTCATCTCTATCTTGTAAAGTTTTATTGACAGTTTCTAGGACAACCTTCTTTGTCATTCCCAAAGGAAGATGTTGTTGACATTCGACATGTCCATTTAGCATTGTTTGTTGAAGATGAGGCTATGGTAATGCATGGTCTTCGAGAACTTGCTTTGATGTTGCAGTTGCATTTATAGTGCTTCCATGGCATTTAAGCTTGTAGGTATTTCCATGAATTGTATGAACCACTTTTTCTTTCACCTCTGCCTAGATGGTCCAGTATGTGCCATGTGATAGTCTAGCTAACCATTGATATCCTCGATTGCAAATGGGTCTCCTATTAACCATGGGTTTCAATCTAGGTTTATAGTGTCTTGTGCTCAAATCTTGATTAGTGCCTTGATGAAGAAAGCATGAAAACTCTTGAAGAAGATGGTTATGTCTATTAGGCGCTGTCTTACTCCAAATACCAAGGCGTATGGCTACACAATCATCTTTCCCAGCTTTTCTAATGCAAAGTCTCTTGGAACAAACTCGCATAAGCATCCTTTCCATATTCTCCTTGGATAACATTACATGTCTCTTTGATTCTAGAATTAATGCCATGATTCTTTACCTCTTCACACTCACATACTTTCTTTTTGTAAATAGTGTCTTGTGTTTTCCAGTTGTAAGCCCATCAGACCTCGAATCCATTTCCCTTGAATATTCATCTCTATAATCAAATGCTGTGTGGGCTTGAGAATTATTTAATACCTTATAATATCTTGGAAATGGCAATCTGGTAGACATGTTCATTGATGTCAATTTGTTGCCAATGCCTCTTGAATTTTGTGGTTGAACTCTTTCTCCTTCGTAACTCAAGATTCTCCCATCTATATTCTCTGGCATGCTAGCAATAATATTATGAACAACATGACAAGTCTCAGATTCTCTGCCCCTTTTGCCCTGCGTTCGAGTGGTAACATCATGATCATTGCCACTAATATCATCAATTCCTGTTATTGCATCACTTATCCCATCGATCTTTGCGTGCATTTTTCTTTGTGGTCCCATCTTATTATTCTCAACACAAGACAAGTCTTCTATATCAGTAAGCATGTTTGAGTCACTTGCAACACAAGACAAGTCTTCTATACCAGTGAGCCTATTCAAGTCACTTGCAACACTAGACAAGTCTTCTATACCAGTGAGCATGTTCGAGTCACTTGCAACATAGGATAAGTCTTCTATACCAGTGAGCCTGTTCGAGTCACTTGCAACACAAGACAAGTCTTCTATACCAGTGAGTATATTTGAGTCACTTGCAACACAAGAAACCTTTTCTACATCAGCATCTGTTACTATAATGTCCTCAATACCTGTGAGCATGCCACTATGATACTCTTGATCACTACTATAGCTTCTTATCAATTTGGATCCCATTTGTGTTATAGTCCTTTTCTTCTGATAATATTTTGTTGTGTCTTCCATGACATTGAACGAAACTGTCTTGGGCAAACTTGATTTCAAGAAAGCTAACCCCCATTTACAAGTACTATGAACTTGTAGATGAGACATAGTATTATGGATGTCTAGATGTGAAGTACTATCCATTGCATTTTGAATGACACCTACACTAGTCAACTTAATTATCTCCACTATACAGAGAAAACTCTGAGCATAGCCCTTAAAGTTGCCAATTGCTAAAACTTCTTCAGAGCAAGATAACATCTCTACTTTTTCCCCCTCAAAATAAGTTTTCTTGATATCTTAAAAGTATGTCTTTGGAACAATTTTTCTTGGTCCTTGAGCATTTTGTGTGTTTTTATATTAAATATGTCACATTGTAAGATATCTCCCAATGTTTCAAAGTCTCCATGTGGATACTTTGAATGTACTTTAGGATTTACAACGTTGGTGATTATCACTACACATCTTCTCTCACCACAATGTTGGAAATGACACACATTCATAGGATCAAGACTATGAATTCGTCCAAAAGCCACCACTTCATTCTTCTTAACACCACATCCATACCCTCTCTAGTGTACAAAAATAGATTAGCAACTCAAAAAAAGACACAATAAATAATCATTGAGCTTATTATTACTTAATAATTTTTATATCAAAACTAGCAGAGAAGGCATTAAACCTAAACCCTAGATCCTAAACTTTAAATAATTAATACCAACTACCGTAAATCCTAAACTTTAAACATTTAATTCCTAAACCCTAAATCCTAAACTCCTAAATAATAAATCCTAAACCCTAAACCCTAAACTCTAAATCCTAAACCCTAAATCCTAAATCCTAAACCCTAAACCCTAAACCCTAACCCTAAAATACAACCAAAATTTCATGAATTTTTTTGATTTGTGCAACAAGTTGGATATATCCCCCAATCTATTACTCAAGCAATAGGTTGGGGGATATATCCAACCTGTTGCACAAATCAAAGAAATTGAAAAAATCAAGAATTTTCTTAATTTGTTCAATAGATTGGATATACGGTTGGGGGATATATCTAACCTATTCCACAAGTTAAGAATTTTCTTAATTTGTGCAACAGGTTGGGGGATTTATCCAACCTGTTGCACAAATCAAGAAAATTCTTGACTTGTGGAACAGGTTGGATATCTTGAGGAACAAGTTGGGGGGTATATCAACCTATTACACAAATCAAGAAAATTCTTGACTTGCAGAACAAGTTGTATATATCCCCCAACCTATTGCTTGAGCAATAGGTTGGGGGATATTCCAATCTGTTGCACAAATTAAGAAAATTATTGATTTATGCAACAGGTTGGATATCCCCCAACTTGTTGCTTAAGTAACAGGTTAGGGGTGCACCCCCAACCTCCTACAACAGGTTGGGAGGTATATCCAATCTGTTGCACAAATCAAGGAATTTTCTTGATTTTTGCAATAGGTTGGATATATCCCCCAACCTGTTGCACAAATTAAGAAAATTCTTGACTTATGGAACAAGTTGGATATATCCCCCAACCTGTTGCTCAAGCAATAGGTTAGGGGTGCACCCCCAACCGTATATCCAATCTGTTGCACAAATCAATAAAATTCTTGATTTGTGCAACAGGTTGGATATATCCCCTAATCTGTTGCTCAAGCAATAGGTTGGGGGATATATTCAACCTATTGCATGAATCAAAAAAATTCATTAAATTTTGGTTGTATTTTAGGGTTAGGGTTTAGGGTTTAGGGTTAGGGTTTAGGGTTTAAGGTTTAGGATTTAGGATTTAGGGTTAGTGTTTAGGGTTAAGGTTTAGGATTTAGGATTTAGGGTTTAGGATTTAGAGTTTAGGGTTTAGGGTTTAGGGTTTAGGATTTATTGTTTAGGAGTTTAGGATTTAGGGTTTAGGAATTAAATAATTAAAGTTTAGGATTTACAATGGTTAAGATGTTTTGGTATTAATTGTTTAAAGTTTATCAAACCAACCGTATATCCAATCTGTTGCACAAATCAAGAAAATTCTTGATTCATGCAATTTTCTTGATTTGTGTAATAGGTTGGATATATCCAATACTAGGTACAATCCTTTGTAAAGGCTTTACTTTAAGTAATTATAAGTCTACCTAGTTAAAGTATCCTACTTATTAGGGACAAGCACATAGGCTAAAAGCACACTGATTCATATTTTCTTACATTCATGCTGCATGGTGTATCAAAAGAAATGAAGAAGTATGTGATAAGAAATATTTATAAGAAATATGTATTCCATATCATGGATATCTGGTGGTTGCTAAAGTAGAAAAATGATATGGATTCAATGATATTGTAGTTTTGTACAAAGCCTTAAACAAAGTTTAAGGCTTTTGTAAAGTATAACATATTGTAACAAAGATAAGCAAGTATGCTAAACCTTTTATAGATTCTATGGTTTTAAATACCTACCTTACAAATACATTATCTAATTCTTCATTCTTCGACTAACAAGTATTATACACATGGAAGAAAAGCATACATCTAAAAGTACTTGTGTAAATTTTAATATTCTCTTATTTTTTAAATTCATTCAATTCTTTGATTGACTACCTTTTTAAAATTTAAAGGTTATTAGTATATAATATACATAATTTTAAATGTTATTAATGTATAATATTAATAATTTATATATTTATTTAAATTTATATAATAATTACATTATATTTATATTAGTTTTTAAGTTAATAATGTATATTTTTATTAAAACTAAAATTTAATATCTAGTTAATAGCATGAAGAATATTGTAGAGATTTTTCATATTAAGAACTACCTTACAAATACATTCACTAATTCTTCATTGTTTTAAGCATAAGTATTATATAAAGCATATATGCTAGAAGAATTCCCATTCAAAAAAATTTTCATTATTATATTTTTTTAATTAATGTATTTATATATATATTTATATAATATTTATATAATATTTATATTAATTTATAGATTAATAATATATATTTTTAGCAAAATTATATTTTAATATTAGTTAATAAAAATTTATTATATTATGGAGTAAAAATATTATAAATGGATTTCTTATATTAATAAAGTGTCGTGAGAAGAGTTTTTGGAGAGATTTATGGTTAAATTTTGTTTTGAAGTTCTTGCGTATGCAATAGGTAGAGAGGTTTGAGTGATTTTGAGATTGAGAGAGAAATTTGTAATAGATTGTTTTCTTTTTTTTTTGTGGAAAATTATTGCATGCCCAATAGGTTGGGAGAGTTTGAGATTGAGAGAAATTTGTGACAATAGATTGTGAGAGTTTAAGGTAAAGAGGAAAATTTGTGGGAAAAAAGATTTAATGCAAAAGATGGTTTTTTGAAGTTGTTGCATACGCAACAAGTTTTTGAAAAAAGAATCGAATTTGAAAAAATTCAAATTTACAAAAACTTGATTTTTAGAAGTTCTTGCATACGCAATAGGTTGGAAATGAACTCACCTCTTGCAACATTTTGAAAATTTTGAGAATCCTGCAACAGGTTGATGAGAGGAAAGAAGCGTGGAGTGTGAAAGAATGAACTTTGAATGAAAGAGAGAATGAAGAACGTTCTACTTATAGTGAATCTAAAAGAACTAAAAATACCTAAAAAACTAAAAAAAGCTGACTTTACCTAAAAGTTACCCATTTCCTATAAAACTCTACTTCTCCTCATTCTCTCTTACAACTTTCCTGGAGCTCCTCCACCACCTCCCCACCCAGGTACTCCCTCCCTCCCTTCCCTTCCCCTCTTCTCCCTCCCCTTCCTTACCCTCTCCTCCCTTCCCACCTCCTCTCGCTTCCCATCCCCTCTCCTCCCGCTTCCTCTCCCCCCTCCCCCCTCCCTCCTTCCGCTTCCCCCTTCCCCTCTCCTCCCTTCGCCTCCCCTCCCCCTGCCTTCCCATGTCCTCTCCCTCCTCCCGCTTGCCCTTTCCCTCCCTTTCCCTCTTCTCCCACTTCCCCCTCCCCCCCCCTTCCTTCCTCCCTGCCCCCTCCCTTCCCTCTCCTCCGGCTTTCCCCTCCCCTCCTTTCCTCCCTCCCCTCCCCTCCCTTCCCCTCTTCTCCCGCTTCCCCGTTCGAGCGGTGAGGGGGAGGTGAGGGGAGAGGCGGGGAGGGGAGGGGAGGGGGGAGGAGAGGGGAGGCAAGGTGAGAGGGGAGGGGCGGGGAGGGGAGGCGACAGGGGAGGGGTGGAAGGGGCAGGGAGGGGAGGGGGGAGGGGAGGCGAGAGGGGAGGGGCAGGGAGCAGAGGGGTGAGAGGGAGGGGAGGCAAGAGGGGAGGGGTGGAGAGAGGGGCGGGGAGAGGAGGCGAGAGGGGAGGGGTCGAGAGGGGAGAAGCAGGGAGGGGAAGGATTAACCCCCCTTCCCAACCTGTTGTGTGTGCAACAGGTTGCCCCGCGCAGAGGGGAGAGGTGGGGAGGGGGGGATTAACCCCCCCCTCTGTGTACAACAGGTTAGGGGGGGTTAATCCCCCCCCTCCCCACCCTCCTCTCGCCTCCCCTCCCCGCCCCTCCCCCCACCCCTCCCGCCTCTCTGCCGTGGGAGAGGGTGGGGGGAGGGGCGGGGAGGGGAGGCGAGAGGGGAGGAGAGGGGGGAGGGGCGGGGAGGGGAGACGAGCGGGGAGGAGAGGGGAGGGGTGGGGAGGGGAGGCGTGAGGTGCAGGGGGCGGGGAGGGGAGGCGAGAGGGGAGGGGCAGGGGGAGGGGCGGGAGGGGCAAGGTGGGGAGAGGAGGCGAGGGGAGGAGAGGGGGGAGGGTGGGAAGGAGGACAGGAGGGGCAGGGAGGGGAGACGGGTGGGGAGGAGAGGGAGGGGCGAGGAGGGTAGACAGGAGGGGCGGGGAGAGGCGGGGAGGCAGGAGGAGAGGAGAGGCGGGTAGACGGGAGAGGAGGGGAGGGGAGGGCGGGGATGGTAGGGGGATTAACCCCCCCAACCTGTTGCACACGCAACAGGTTGGGGGGGTTAATCCCCTCCTCTCCTTAAGTGGGGGCCCTTCAGGGCTCCAAAATTTTTTTTTTTTAATAAAAAAATGAAAAATAAATAATTAATTAAATTTTAAATTTTAAATATATAAATAAATAGTTAAAATAAAATAAATAATTAAATTAAATTTTAAATATATAAATAAATAGTTAAAATAAAATACAAAAATTTAAAAAAAATAAAAAATTAAATTAATAAATTTAATTTAAAAATTAAAATTAAATAAATAAATAAAAATTTAAAAAATTTATAATTTTTTTAGAAAAAATAAATTAAATTTTAAATATATAAATAAATAAATTTAAATAAATAAAATATTTTTTTAATCAAATAAAATTTTAGAAAAATTAAATTAAATTCTTTTATCTATGTTTATAAAATATTTTGAATTAAATTATTTATGTTGAAAAATATTAGATTAAAAAATAGTATCTAGAAATATAAAAATATATTTTTAAAAATATATTTAAACTTTTAAATTTTTAATTTCTAATGTTTGAATATTTAATTAGCAATTTTTTTTATATTTTGAGTTTAAAAATCATTGTTATTCTCATTTTTTGTTTTTGATTCCTTTGCAAAAACCTACAGCTTCGAGTTTTGGTTCCAAGGTGTCTTTCAAATCTCTTGAACATGCTTGGTATTTTATGGAGCGCAAATCAAAGTATTTTTTGGTGATCTTGAACATGCTCAGCAGTAAGTATGCCATCTATAACATGTAACCCTCAAAGTTGTACCACCAATATCTGTGGCAATAACTACGGTATCTCCAGCAAGAGTAACTACAATATATGCAGCAGTAACTACAGTATCTCCAACTGTACCTACACCATCGACTGCTGCAACTACAGGAACAAGGAGTGATCGTGGAGCAGATTCAAGTTCCACAACTATTCCCAGAAAGAGAGCAAAAATAACTCCCACTCCACGTGTAGATCGTTCAACTGTAGGTTATTTAAAACCAAGCAAAAAATTGGATAGTGATGATCAGGAGGATCCACAAGAAGAAGATACAAGTCTCGTAGACTTTTCTATAAGTGTGGCAGACTTACATCCTCCAGAGGATGAGGGGTATATTTGGGGATTTTCACAATTCAGCATGGCCACAATGCTTATTGATCGAGCTTCGTTGTTCACAAATCAAAGAAAGCTAGATAAGACATTTGCATGCAAATTGTATGAAGATACGAGGAAAACAAGAACTCCAGTTGCCACTAATATCACTCTTCATCCTATGGCATTTAAGAGACTTCAAGAAGATGATCCTACATTACCTGATGTCACATTTCAAAAGCGTGTGGACTTTCTTGATGCTTTTGAGAACTTTAGAAGGAGCGAATTTGTTCATGGAGAGTCTTTGTACCAAAGTCGATATGGGACTGACAATGAGAAGAGATACATGCTAGCAAATAATAGATTCTTGGAAAGATGTAGGTTTGAGCCCATTGATGGGCAACACTTTTGTGAAGCTTGCAGGATTACCCTTGATGAGGGAAGAAAAGGAAACTTGCCATAGATTGAGTGGATGGAAAAGTTTCAATGGGTCATTTGTCATGTATGCATATTTAACGATGACTCGAAGAACATTATAGAATCAGAAAGGTTGAATTCTACTCCATTTAGGTTTAAAAAAAGCTCTTCTCTTTCTGAGATCCTAATAAAGACAAGGGAGTTATGGGTGGGCTGTGGAAAGCCACAAACAGTGAAGGGCAAGAGACCTACATCTGAGTACATGACAAAGAGGACTTGGTTCTATAGATGCTTAAAAGGTGTTGTAAGCAATACGCAAGACATACCAAGTAATAAGGTTGAGGCAAAGGATCTGAACACTGCCGTTGCAAGATATAGGGATGTTACTTGCATTGTCTTCTGCAAGGACTCAGTGTGTCAGAGCATGGTGAATGTTTTCCAAGCATATGAAATAGGAAAGATATCCTTTGAGGCACCAGAGCACACTACAACTCAGAGGAAAGAAATAATGAAACCGATGTCTATTCTTTGGTGGAGAGCATTAAGGTTTGTTGTTCCAGATGCAATAATAACAGAAGTATGCAAGAAGATCCTAAGCGGTGACTGCTTCTTTGGAAAGAAGAGCAAGCATAGCAACTTGGATGAAGTGGTCACTCAAATGATTCAAAGTGAGGCTGCTCTCTCGGCACTATTGTTTTTATTGAAATCTAATGATGAGTTAGCTGGCAAGCCAATTGATGTGGATAAGAAGAAAACACTTAGCCTAGGTTAACTCCTTTCAATGGATGCAGATGCCACACCAACAAAGGATCTAAGAGCTAAAATGCCAAAGATTGTTGAGACAGAATATATGGACATCAAGAAAAAGGCCTTGCAGTCCACTACCCAAGGTAGAGCAATTGGTGGTTTAGATGATGGTTCTCTATTCAGCTTCTCCTATGATATCTTAGTATCAGAGAATGATACAAATTTTGCACACATCAATGGCATTGATACAGAGCATTTCATAACAATGAGCGGTCATGCTTGGGAGAAGCCATGTGTATTTTTCATAGATGAATTGCAAGACCTTGCAGTGTCACAGATAGTTGAACTTGTGTGGTTTATCATAGAAGGTCCTATGGCAGATAAGAAAAGATCAACGTTGGTCTTGTTCGTGACAGAATCACAAAGTGATGCCTTGTATGCGAGTTTGACATTTGCATTTAGGTATTTAATTTCAAAAGTATACCATGGTATAGTCCTATGCAATCATATGACTGTCTTGGAAGGCACTGCCATTCAAGTCTTGTAGCCTTTCTTGATGTGCTTCTTATCCAGGGGTGGTGGCAATCTAATCAAAATTCCTTTCAGGACTCTCGAGCTTCATTACTTTGAGGACAATAAGGTTAAATTTGATGTAGCAATGGTGGATTACAGAAAGCCGATGGATCCTGATGTGATACTAGAGATGACAAAGAATTTACTGAATGATGGGTGGGAAGTAGCATTGTATTGAATGGGTTTTGCTACTGAGAAATTCCTATGCCAAGGTAGAAATGTAAATGCCATTGATACCCCCCAAAAGATTGAGTTCTTTGACACATATATAGCAGTTGCACTACCTTCTTTGAAAAGGAAAATATCAAAGAAGAGGATAGTGAGGAAAATGTCGAAGATGAGGGTAGTGAGTCTGAGGGTGATGATTCTAGCTTAGATGATGATGAGGATGAAAGCTCTGCATCCGATGACTTATGCCAAGAAAAAATCCACACAAAGAATAAGGGTGATCAATTGTCAACTAGAGTCAAGGAGGTTCCACTCATCATACAAGAAGGCTCACGGTAGCAAGAAGTAGTAGTACAGCATGTCATAGGAAAAGGTAAGGCTAAAGAGGTGGAAGCACTTCCCTTGAAATTAAAAGTGAGGAAGGGACCTTTGATATTGGGTGAAGGACATGCAAGTGGATCAAGCAAGGAAGCCTTACCCAAGGAAGGTATGGATGAGGCAAAGCATGACCAAGAGGAGTTACCAAAAGGCATAGATGGTGGTTCTTCAACCATGACCTTACAAACTTCAAAGTAGCCTACTAGTTAGAAACCTAGTAGGCAGGACCCTACTCACCAAGAACTTGGACATGAGACTTTAGAGTAGCCTTCTAGTCAGGTGCTTGGAACTGAAGAGCAAACTATTGAGGACCTTGCTACTGAGACTCCAGTCTTAGAGCAGCCTATTAGTCAGGACCCTAGTAGTCAAGGGCGCATTGAGAACATTGGTACTGTCTTAGAGGAGCCTATTAGTTAAGACCCTGGAAGTCAAGGGCCTGGCATTGAGGACATTGGTACTAAGGAACATGATGGCTAATGGCTTTGTAATCACAAGTTTTGAACTTCACAAGTTTTGAACTTCTATGTAAAGCGAATATCTAATAAAAAGTTAACTACTTTTTTTATTTCTTTACTCTCATTATTGTGTATAAAGATTGTTTATGAGGTCCATTTTATACTTAATGGTGTATTTTAAACTTTATGTCAATGTATTTTTATAGTTAAGGGTGTTTTTTAATACCAAGTGAGGTGTATATGTACACCACTTACACATAAAAGGATCTATGTACACTACCTTTCTAAGGGGTTTATGTACACCACCTTTTTAAAAAAAATGGTCATAAAGGTGTGTGCACACCACTTATACATAAAGGTGTTTATTTACACCAGCTTTCTAAGAGAATTGGTCATCTATTGATGTTCTTAGGTGATAGTAGCTCAATTCATAAGAAGTTATGAAGATGTTTATGTAGACCAATTTTGTAAGAGATTTGGTTAAGCATTGATGTTCTTAGTACTTAATCACCAAATCTTTTGTTTGGAGTTGTCAAATCTAGTTCAAAAAACAACATTACTAGTATATTCAAAATTTTTGGATTGTTTTTTAGTCCATTTCTCAAATTGGACTTTACACAAGTCCAAAAATTTTGAATAGTGTGTTGATACTTTACACAAGTCTTAATACCAATAATACCCTTATCCTTGCAAGTTTTTGAGTTCATAGGATATCATTTGCATGGTTGGGCAAGCGTATTTTCACAATTCTTAAACATGCATCATGCATGAGTGCTTCTAGCATATCTATGTGTGCTTAATAGGCATGATACTTTACAAGCTTCAATGAGATAAAAACCCTTGTGCTTTCAAAGTTTGATGGGGATCAGGCATCAATTTCATGGTTGGGCATGTGTATTTTCAAATTTCTTACCATCATGCATTGTGCATGAGTGTAAATATTATGCTACAAATCAAGCAATGAGTAAAAAGCAACAATGTCAAGCAACAAAGTAATCAAAACAAACAAGAGATGAAAGAACACAAACAAGACAGCAAGATACCAAGAAAGCAATGAACTCAAGCAAGCAAGCAAGCAACAAGATGCAATCATATCAAGCAAGCAAGTAATTGAAAAATTTTGGCAGCATCTCCCCTGGGCCATAGAAAAATCTCATATTTGCCTTTTATGCAACCCCAAAGACATAGGATATGCTAGGATTTTTTTAGTAAGTTTTTTTAAATAAAAAAGAACGTTTTTTTCAAATTAAAAATGCATGTGGATCACTTTCTCCTTCAAGCTTTTGGTGAGCTTTTGACCTCGCTATTGTTCTCAGTCAGGGCTAGGTGATGGCTCACTTTGGTGAAGTGGATTCACCTCACCTTAGTTGTTTAGAGAAAAGAGAGAGAAATATGTCATATGTTTGTGCTTGCTTGCTTTAGTGTGTGTGATTGCATGATGTGTTTCACTCGGGGCCAGATGATGACTCACTTCAGTCAGTTGGATTCATCTCACCTCAAGTGATGTTCTAGTAGTATCAGAATTAAGGTGGGGTGATGGCTTATGGGTGATGGCTCGCTTCAGTCGGCTAGATTCACCTCGTCCCAATTGAGAGAGGAATATGTATGATGCTTATTTATGCTTGCTTATATGTGTTTGAATTTGTGATGTTTATCACTTAGTGCTGGATGATGACTCGCTTCGGCTGATTGGATTCATCTCACCTCAAGTGACATTCTATTAGGTAGTATCATGATCAAGGCTAGGTGATGGCTCACTTTGGCCGGTTGGATTCACCTCGCTTTGGTCTACTATCATATATTTATATATATTGTACGTAGGTGTCAATAGAGCCGGTTATTGTCTGGATGATGGCTTTCTTTGGCCATCTGGATTCATCTCGACGATGACCTTCCCAACGAGCTCAAGATGTTTGATCACACAATGTTGATCTAGATCATCTTGGTTCATTACATTGTGATTGATGTTATATATTTTCCTTTTCATCTTTTATAGCCTATCCTTCTTCGATAGCCTGATAGGATTTGTTGGAGTAATTTGTATGAGGCACGCTATTGCTTTTAGGGTCCACGTTATAATTATCATGTTAGCATGTGTGTAGATCTCAATTTTATGTCTTGATTGTTTTGCATTTGTTTTTGTAATGACTGTTGAGTGTTAACATAATGCATTACGATTGGACCTAGATGTCTCAATTACTTAATATGACACTCTCTATTCATGACAAAGGTGTGACTGCCCTAGAACCATGCCGTGCGAAACAAATAAATTTTTCGTGTGTGCATCGAATTTTCGATCAGACTATACCATTGTGTGCACAATAGCATGTGTGATGTTGTGTTTGAAGACTTCAAAGACTAGATCCATAGGGAAGTAGGTGAGATTTGCATTTTTGTGTGCTAAAAAGCTTGTTTTTCCACCTCCTAAGGATTGGGGAGTGAATAAAAAGTGGACACCCTTAGCTTGCTACTTCCCTGCATAGGTGTGGAAAGATAGTGGTATACAGGATGCGTCAATTTTACGAGCAAAAACCTATGAGCAGGTTTATCCGAGCGTGTTTTTCAAGAGATTTTTAAAAATGTTTTTCTTTAGGAAACATGGTTTTTACACTTTTATTTTCACTAGAACTAGATCCCTTTATCATAAAAATATACAGACTAGTCACTCATTCATTTTTACACAACATAATTTTCTTATTTAGAGACATCCCTTTGTACCCCTGTTATTACATTAAAAAAGTGTTGATTCCTTTAAGAAACATTCCTCATAATCACTCTCAATGTAATAATACTATGCATATATAATTACTTATTAACACATTTATATCATATGAAAATATCTTTTTAGTGTTTTTATAGCATATTTATGGACATGTTTCTAAAGAAGTTTAAATTACTATAAATAAGTATTAACTTGGGCTTATATATCACTCTCATAAAATACATGTAATATTTAATACTATATATGGAAGATTTTCCAAAATATAACTTCGTAGATGTGCTCAAATGGGGTGTTCCGATCAATTTGAGTGGTTGAATGACTATATTTGGACATTGGATATGAAAGTTATGTCACTTTTAAAAGTGCTGTCCAAGGTAGTTTCGCCAGCGAAACTACCTTGGGAGACTTGCTTGAAAGGGGTTTCGCTGGCGAAACTACCTGGATGGCTTGCTTCAATGAGTTTTCTTTGAACAAACTCTTTCATGAAGATAGGTTGAGAGAGGGTTTTCAATGTCACCCCCTATTAAGTAAAAGTTGTAAGAAGGATCATAAGGGAATTTTCATAGAGAAGTCTGCTCTACATGTGGGTTTCTTCAAAAGCCATCCCATTATGCTCTCACCATTCCTACAGATTCACCTAAAGATTTTTGTATAAAATAGGCATTGCTATAATACTTTGCATATTTCTAAGTGAAACTATGTTTTCTTCTGATCGATTTTTGCCATATTTATGCATAGTTGGAAGCTTTTTTTTTCCTTCGCTCGGATGCTCGGAAGATTTCGCTCAGAAAATGCTCGTCCCTTGGTATACATAGGCTCATTATCCTTATGTTTTACAGATTATTAGGTGAAACAAATCAGATATGAATATATTACATCTGTTTTAATTTATGGCTTTTATTAGACGTGAAACACCATAGTACATATATACATAGAAGAAAACAATATTGAGGATTGAGGATATTAGGTTAACGATTTCTTCTAGCTTAGAAAGTAGTAAAACAATTTCTCATAGCTTAGAAAGTAGTAGTAAAGTTATTTATAAGTACTTGTGTAAGTGATGTTAGCTATTGCACTAGTGTGTATAAAATACCAACATCCATCAATAGAGCATGATGTTACATATGATCATGGTGCAGATAGATGCTTACTTGAGAGAGAGTGGAATGTGGGAAAAGGCAATTTGCCGTCCCACACCTATTTCAAGAGGTAGATTACCATGTTCACAATCATCCAATTATGTTGGGATGGGACAAGACAGTTGGATGATTTCTCCATAGATCCTAAATGATATGGTAGTATCTAGAACATGATTACTAATGTGAATATACATAGAACTTATATAATTTTTTGTATGTTTCTCTTACAGCCTTTATTGGAAGCATGGCTCCAGAAAAACGAGGAAGGAATCCAACAAAGGCTCGTGATTACGTTACGATGTTGCCTAACAAGAAGTGGAAATGCAACTTTTGTCATGAAGAGTACTCACGCTCCGGCACAAGAATGCAAAAGCACTTCTTGGGTGATAGCAACAAACATATTGGAAAATGCAAAGGGCTAGGACTTGAGAGAGTTATAGCCACTCTAGGAAGCTAAATGCCTAAAAGTACGGACAACCAGGCAAATGATATAGTTGCACATCACCAATCCTAGCCTCAAGAACGTATGCCTGATGATTTACTCTCCAGCTAATCAATCTATAGATGTGCCACCTCAAAGTAGTGGTGTGGCCTCATTCACACAGATGACAAGCTACTCTATGAAGTATATGAATAGTGGACAATGTAGTGGCATTTCTTGCTCACAATCACGTGCACATCTGCATGAAAGATCTTTGGAAGAGTCATTTAGACAACAACATATAGAGAAAGTGCAACAAGATGTTTTTGAGGCCATTTGTCACACTGGTAACCCACTAAGCATGGTTAAAAACCCACATTGGAAGAGAGCTATGGCATCTGTAGCAAAGGCGAGGTCCAAGCTTTATGTTACTCAGTTACAATGCTATTCACAACAACTACCTAGATGCATACTATGAGAGGATGAAACTAGAGATGGAGCAAGTGGTATACGATGGTATTGAGAGAACGAGATGTACCATTGTTAGTGATGGATGGAAAAATGTCACCAAGAAGTCTCTTAGAAATATCATGGTAGTGAGATTTAAGGGGGAGGCTTTTCATCTATCCATCGACACAACTGGGACATCCAAGATAGGTGAATACATTGCTGTGAACAATTGGAGGCTGCAATCCTAGATGTTGGGGAGCATAACACTGTTTAGATAATCACCAACAATGCAAAGAATTGTAGGAAAGTTGGAAAATTTATAAATCAGAAGTATCCTACCATTTAGGCATCGCCATGCTCTTGCCATTGCCTTGACCTTGTGGTTGAGGATTGGTATAAATTAGTAGAGATTGTGTGGTTCAAAGCCACTGTAGATGAAGGAAAAATATTGGTGTTATACTTTCTCAACCACGAGAGATTATTGGCTAGATTCAGAAACCACCAATTTGTAAAACATCCACCAGAGTTTTTGAAACCTAGCAAAACACATTTTGGAACAAACTATATAATGTTGGACTGCTTGTTAAAGCACAAGGAGTTGTAACGCAGAAATTATTTAGTGTAGAAGCTAGTGAGTGGATAGCTAAGTCAACCAAACAAAATGCTCACATTGAATTCACAGAGATGAAACAAATGGCTCACACTACTAGCTTTTGGAAGAGAATAGCTGATGCGACTGATGCAATGAGGCTGGTATGGTTTGACATTCAGAAGTTAGACATGAAAGGTCCAAGTTTGGGCAATGCTTACATGGCATGGTGGATTGCCAAGCAAGACCTCTTATTGGAAAATAGAAGATCTAGAGGTGACAACGTTGGCTATAGTGCCATTTGTCGTGCCACTTTGCAAAATATGTTTTTGAAAGCGATGGAATCATGCTCACAATGACGTCCACTATGCTGGCCATATTCTAGATCCCTGATGGTGGGAGTATCATCCAAAAACATTGGAACACGTAATGCAGCCTTGGCATAATCTCTTGGGATGCTTTTTTGAGGATGGATCTAAATATGTTGCTGTTATCAAGGAATTATCCACGTTTCGAAATAGGGAAGGTTTGTTTGCATATACAAGAATACGAGACCTTGCAAAGGAGATGCCTGCATGGAGATGGTGGGAAGAGTGTGGAGCTTCGACACCTCATTTGCAAATGTTGGCATTGAAAGTGCTATCCTAGCCTTGTAGCAATTCGTCAAGTGAACGAAATTGGAGTAATTACAAGTTTGTTCATTCAGTCACCACAAGAAATCGCTTGAAGACAGAAAGAGCAGAGAAATTTATATATGTTTATGCAAATGGTAGAGTTTTGGATGATGTTAAGGGAGAGAGAAAATGATGGAGATTTAGCCAACTGGGTACATTGTGATCTCCTAGGTCCATTGCATGATCCTCCCAATGTTGGACAATTGCAAGTCGCAATAGCAACCAAAGCAAGCTCTAGTGACGAGGAGGATGAGGAAGAGGAAACTTTGTGAGATCACTCATGAGCAATCATTCCCAGGCTTGAAATACTATACACTGTTGATCGTGCTTACATTTTGACTTACTAAATATTGTGCTAATTGATTAACTGTTAGAATAGGGCATCTCATGTGTTCATCTAGAGAGGGCCTTGTTGTGGGTTTGCCCGCCCAGGGTGTGTGAGTAGGCTATGTGCCTGTGAGGGGGGGGGCGATTGGGTGTAGTACGAGTTTAGTCTCTTGGGTAGAGGGTCAGTCTTTTTGTGCATGGGCTAACTAGCCTATTTAAAGGCTCCTAACCTTTGTATTTGGTATCTTCCATTAAGCTTTTGGTTGCCCCGTCTGCATGTCTATTCGTATTCTTCTCCCTCCCTCTCTCTCCTTTATGCTTCTGCTTCTGGTTTTTGATATGGTATTAGAGCTTGGGTAGACTTGGATGAGACTTGGGATGAGGGAGAATGAAGACGATTGTAAGGCTGATCTATTCAACGCAACCCAAAGGAGGCAATGGTTCCAACGACAGCATGAAAGCTTTGGATAGTAGCTCGTAAGCACCTTGTCAAGCTCTTGAGGCTGAGATCATCACTAGCTTGTTGGGATGCCTAGCATGAGCAACAAGGGCAACGTCGTAGCTATAGCCGTACCAAGGTTGCCAATAATTCAAGGTCATGAGCCATCAGTTGGATTTCGAAGATCTTTGCTCTCTTCTCATGGAGGAGGAAACTATCCTTGTGTCCCAGGGTAAGCTGAAGGTGTCTTAAGGTGATGACCTTGCTTCCCACATTCAAAGCACTTGCCCTTGAATTTCCTCTTCTCTATCGACATTGCGAGTGCCTGCTCATCACCTTGAGACACCTTCAGCTTACCTTGGGACACAAGGATAATTTCCTCCTCCATGAGAAGAGAGCAGAGATCTTCGAAATCCAACTGATGGCTCATGACTTGGCACTGCAAGGATTGAGCAACCCTGTCATATTGCTCTGGAAGCTTCGTGAGGATAAGTGCAGTCAACTGTCTAGATGACAAAGCAGCACCCATTGCCGCTAGAGCTAATCATGAATGATCTTCACCTTGACCAAAAGCTACTACATCAAGCCACTCTTGGAGAAATTAATATTGTAAAGCTGACCTTGCAATGTGATAGCTTGCATAGATGAATTTTGTTCATAGAGATCCACCAACTTGGACCATACTATAGCGGCACTATCCAATGTTTGCACCACCAAAGAGACCTCCTTCAAAATAGTCCGCACTAGTTCCGAGTGTGCCTTTGAGTCGCGGCTTTCCTAATCCTCCAAATCCTCAAGAAACTCGTCCTCCTTGGTCCACCATTTTGGATTCTTGGGTCATGTCGGCTTCTTCTCATGGCCCTGAATGAGGTTCCACAGACCCTTGTGGATGAACCAAACTCACATGTTTAGCTTCCAATGCACGTAGTTCATGCCATCGAGCTTGTCTTCCTTGTTGGTACATGGGGGAGCCATCGAATTCCAAAGTACCAAAGTCATTTACAACGTCCTTCACTTCAGCTTCCCTTGCTTTCACTCTCAATCTCAAGCTCTTCTATGAGCTATTCAATTGATCAA
This sequence comes from Dipteris shenzhenensis, assembly GCF_047967505.1. Lineage (NCBI taxonomy): Eukaryota > Viridiplantae > Streptophyta > Polypodiopsida > Gleicheniales > Dipteridaceae > Dipteris > Dipteris shenzhenensis. The sequence goes on along the minus strand of NC_141610.1, from coordinate 52,391,541 downwards.
TGCCTTCTTCTTTGCCTTGACCGCTAGCACATTGTCACCCATGCATAGCCTTTTCTTGCTAGATCTTGATAGTGTTCAACCTTGAATTGTTGGCAACCTTGGTACAACTATAGTTGCGACCTTGGCCTTGTTGCTCATTCTAGGCATGCCAACAAGCTAGTGATGATCTCATCCTCAAGAGCTCTGATACCATATCAGAAACCAAAAGCAGAAGCATAAAGATAGAGAGGGAGGGAGAAGAATACGAATAGACATGCAAACGGAGAAACCAAAAGCTTAATGGAAGATACCAAATACAAAGGTTAGGAGCCTTTAAATAGGCTAGTCAACCCATGCACAAAAAGACCAACCCTCTACCCAAGAGACTAATCTCATACTACACCCAATTGCCCCCCCTCTCGTAGGCACATAGCCTACTCGCACACCATCATATCAATTTGGTTGATTGACATCATACCTATTGAAATTTATGCTAAAGCATTTTTTTGTTTGACATCCACATCAATTTTGTTAATAGATGTCATATCAATTGGAAATTAGGGTATAGCCTTTAGATGGTATTACCATTGTGCTCACGTTTTGTTAAAATAAAATTGATGTACATTGACATCATCAATTTCGTTGATGGATATCATACCAATTTGAAGTACTGCTACAATATTTAGATGGTATTATAATTGTTTTACTTCAATTTTCAAACTTGGAACATATTATCCAATTGCTTGCAACCTTGATGTACTTGTGTAAGTGATGCTAGCTGCTACACTACTATGTGTAAAATACCGACATCTGTCAATAGAGTAGATGTTGCGAATGATCATAGTGCAAATAGATGCCTACTCAGGAGAGAGAAAGAGGTGGGAAATTGCGAGTTGCCATCCACCACCTATTTTAACAGGTAGATTACCAACCACGTCGGGAGGGGACAAGACAGTTTGATGATTTCTCTCTCTCGAGGTCTAGCAAGCTTGCATGGAGTACTCACATGTTGGAATTTTGGTAAAAAATGCATTTCAAAGGGATAAATTATTGTTGATGATTATGAAAGAAATTGAATTAACTAAAATCCTTAATTTGACAATACTCAATGGCTCCAAAGAGGAATGGAGGTTCAATAGCAGCATGCAACTACGTTACAATGATAGCAGGAAATCGTTGGAGATGTGATATCTGCCATCAAGAATTTTGAGGCTCACCAGCGAGGATGTTATGGCACTTTGTGGGAGATGTTAATAGGACAATGCCACGATGTAGAGGCGATGGTGCACAAAGAGTGGTGGCCATCTTACAACCACTTGCTAGTATTGGCATTGACATAACAACGCAGTCTACAGATGTAGGTAAAGTTGTCGCAAACGTGGAGAATAATGTTACGATGCTAGATGGTGGACGATGGAGATGTAATATTTGTCATCAGACATACATTGTCACCATGCAATATTATACCCAAGCTGCTAGTGGCTCATCAAGAAAAATAGACACGAGAAGTCAAGACGGCAAGCCACAAATAGACTTGTGCATGAAGTTTGCCAACATGTTCTCACTCATTTTAGATTAAATGTTATTGAAACTTTGTAGGTGGTCTCTTTACATTATGTAGAGCTTAACTTGATTTATTGGTAGTTATTTGAATGATTTATCTAATTATAAATAATTATTTATAATAAATAAAGTCATAAAATACATGCATTTTAGTAGCACACCACATTTTTTTAGTATTTTGAATAATTAAGCAAATCCAATTCGGTGGAAGGTTAGTAGGCACATAAGGGTGTGTGGTTCAATCATTAAATCCCAAATCCAATGGCTAGATTTAGGAAGATTGAAGTTTAATTTTTACTTTTACTCCTCAAGAGGATCAACAAAGAATATTAAAAATAAATCTAGTAATTCTCAAACATGACCAAACATTTCAAAAATGTTAATATTTTTAGTCCTCCGCATGATGAATAAGAGGAAAAAATTTTGGTTAAATTTAAGTAAGGGAAACATACAATATGGCCTCCAAGAATGAAATCTCCCTTTTGTGGGGGAAAGAGGGCCACCCAAGCCTAATACCAAGACAAGGTAGGCTTGGTATTAGGCTTGGTGAGGTAGGCTAGGAGCATTACCAACCCTAGTGGCAAGCCTTTGAAGTGTGCATGCTGCCCATGTGGAAGGCTGAGTCATCTATTTTTGCCTTGCAACCATGCCACGTTGTTAGACCACATGGTGCCATGTCATCAAGGAGATGTGACATCACTCCTTGCCATGTCACCTTAGATTGCCACACATGCTACCACATCAACCACATGTGCCACCTCATCATTCCACATCATAGGAACTCTTGGAGCCATGTCATCACACCTTGCCACCTTGGCATACCTCATCAACATTGCCATGTCACTAATCCCTCCACCTCAATTTGCCATGTCAATCTACCACCTCATGAATGCCAACTCATCATGCCACATCACATTTCCACGTCATGGAAGAGACTCATATATTTTCACACCATATTGCCACATCATCACCATGCATGGTGCCACATCAACCACATGTATACACATCATGATGATGGTGAGCCACATCATCAACATGCATGGTAAGTTATACATGCATATGATTTGAGTGCATGAGGCATAGAATACCACGATCGAGGTTTATGACCACGATGTGCGTGAGGCATAGAATACCACTATCGAGGTATTTGGAGGTATTTGGAAGTGGCGAAATAATCAAATGACAAATCAAATTGTCATGGTTTATGACCACGATCGAGGTATTTGGAGGTATCCAAAGGTGGCAAAATAATCAAATTTTCATGGTTTATGACCACGATCGAGGTATTTGGAGGTATCCAAAGGTGGCAAAATAATCAAATTGTCATGGTTTATGACCACGATCGAGGTATTTGGAGATATTTGGAAGTGGCAAAATAATCAAATTATCATGGTTTATCACATAGGTTATTCTCAAATTGGATTAACGAAAATATTAATCAAGATAGGCACATATGTTATGTGAATATTAAACTGAAATAAAATCAAACGATGCAAATATTTAAAATTAACATTGGATTCCATGTATATATAATATGATTAAAATCAACTTATTTGAGTAGACCACAAAAATTAGTTTCAAAACAAAATCAAACGTAATTTTAGTAGCCAATTATTTTCAATCTTAGCACCTTCTCCACCAATAATAATCAAGAGCAATCTAGTGGATGAGTAGGAGAAATCTAGTGGTGCTTGCCTGAAGCATGCTTTGCGTCGATACCAGTTGCATCACAGTGCTGATCACTTCAAGGATGCACATGATGTGGTGCGATGGTGTAGCCAACACTTATCCACTAGTGCTATCTCTTCATTTCAGTCACGTGACAATCGGGTGGTGAGCCGGTATTTTTGGTACATGGACATTGGGAGTCTTGATCAGTCTAGGCCTTTTGATTGTCATTCAGTGTCTGGCACTCTTGATTTCCATTCCATCAGGAGCATAGGTGAGTATCACCCCACGATCTTTTCTCGACAGTTTGCATGTTTTTGCTCCGCATGCATTGATGATGATTGGGGAGGGTGTACCATGATACCATGGGCCGATCCATGGGCACGGCGAGTGCTTTCTCCCTTCTAGCCTTGGGAGGAGGTACATGATGCTCTAGAGATTATGACCAGCTTATAGATATGTTGCGTATTGATGATATCTTCGCAGTCATTGCTTTGGAGGGCAATGAGGAGGTGTGGATTATTACTTGTTGTGATGCTCTATGGCAAAGAGTGTTCTGAATGAGGATACAGTGGATGGGCATGGGATGCACTTCGATGCTCATAGCATGATCATAGGTGGCCACTATTTTCAGCAGATACAGAGGCATGGTTGTTATATTGAGTTCCAGGAGTATATGGTGGATCAGGAGGCATACATGTATTCTCATCTTGTTGTTGCAATCAAGTACTTTGAGTCGTGTTCGGACTCACAAGGCAACGTCCACCCCACGATGGCACCTTGTAGTGGAGGATCATGAGAGCATACTTGCAACTATTAGCATGAGAGCCGATCCTCAGGAGTAGCACATTACATATCATACTTTTGGGATCATCAGTTGATCAGATATATTTTTATTAGGTATCACTAGTTGATTACACATTTTTGTATTCGATATGTATAAGCTCACCGTGTGACGTGTGACTGTACCATTGTAATTTTCATGGACTCATATTTTGTATTTCACTATGATGGCTTTATACATGTTCATACATATTATTGTATTCGATTCTATTTTATACATGATGTCCATTGTCTTCTCAATGGGATTTGTTGTTTCTTTTTAAAAAAAATTTGTTTATTAGTAGTTATGGTGTAATTGTGTTTTGTGCTTTAGGACATTTTAAAAATGTGACCAAGAAAATTTGTGCACGTATTAACCAAATACGCATGTGGACTTATCTGTTGGGGATGAAACTCTACATGGCTTTTAGGCTACCCTAGACCTACATCCATGCAAGATTTGGTTTCCAAATTATTTCCTATGTGCCACATGGAAGGTATAATGCGTATATTTTTGCAAGCACTCCCTACTAGTGACTACGTATGGAAAATGGCGCACGTACTAACCAAATATGCATGTGGACTTATCTGTTGGGGATGACTCTTTGCATGGCTCTTAGGATACCCTAGACCTACATCCATGCAAGATTTTGTCTCCAACTTATTTGGTATATGCCACGTGGAAGGTATAATGCATACATTTTTGCAAGCACTCCCTACTAGTGAGTACGTATGGAAAATGGTGCACGTACTAACCAAATATGCATGTGGACTTATCTGTTGGGGATGAAACTTCGCATGGCTCTTAGGCTACCCTAGACCTACATCCACGCAAGATTTGGTCTCCAACTGATTTGGTATGTGCCATGTGGAAGGTATAATGCATACATTTTTACAATCCCTACTAGTGAATACGTATGAAAAATGGTACACGTACTAACCAAATATGCATGTGGACTTATCTATTGGGGATGAAACTTTGTACAGCTCTTAGGCTACCCTAGACCTACATCCATGCAAGATTTGGTCTCCAACTGATTTGGTATATGCCCCATGGAAGGTATAATGCGTACATTTTTACAATCTCTACTAGTGACTACGTATGAAAAATGGCGCACGTACTAACCAAATACGTATGTGGACTTATCTGTTGGGGATGAAACTTTTCACAGCACTTATGCTACCTTAGACATACATCCATGCAAGATTTGATCTCCAACTGATTTGGTATGTGCCACGTGGAAGGTATAATGTGTACATTTTTACAATCCCTACTAGTGACTACGTATGAAAAATGGTGCACGTACTAACCAAATATGCATGTGGACTTATCTATTGAGGATGAAACTTTGCACAGCTCTCAGGCTACTCTAGACCTACATCCACGAAAGATTTAGTCTCCAAGTGATTTGGGATGTGCCATGTGGAAGGTATAATGTGTACATTTTTACAATCCCTACTAGTGACTACATATGAAAAATGGTGCACGTACTAACCAAATACGCATGTGGACTTATTTGTTGTGGATGAAACTTTGCATGGCTCTCAGGCTACTCTAGACCTACATCCACGGAAGATTTGGTCACCAAGTGATTTGGTATGTGCCACGTGGAAGGTATAATGTGTACATTTTTACAATCCCTACTAGTGACTACATGTGAAAAATGGTGCACGTAGTAACCAAATACGCATGTGGACTTAGTTGTTGGGGATGAAACTTTGCATGGCTCTCAGGCTACTCTAAACCTACATCCATGCAAGATTTGTTCTCCAACTGATTTGGTATGTGCCACATGGAAGGTATAATGCGTATATTTTTACAATCCCTACTAGTGACTATGTATGAAAAATGGGGCACGTACTAACCAAATACATATGTGGACTTATCTGTTGGGGATGAAACTTTGCACAGCGCTTAGGCTACCCTAGACGTACATCCATGAAAGATTTGGTCTCCAACTAATTTTGTATGTGCCATGTGGAAGGTATAATGTGTACATTTTTACAATCCCTACTAGTGACTACGTATGAAAAATGGCACACGTACTAACCAAATACGCATGTGGACTTATCTGTTAGGGATGAAACTTTGCACGGCTCTCAAGCTACCCTAGACCTACATCCATGCAAGATTTGGTCTCCAACTGATTTGGTATATGCCACATGGAAGGTATAATGTGTACATTTTTACAATCCCTACTAGTGACTACATATGAAAAATGGCGCATGTACTAACCAAATACACATGTGGACTTATCTGTTGGGGATGAAACTTTGCATGGCTCTTAGGCTACCCTAGACCTACAACTACACAAGATTTGGTCTCCAACTTATTTGGTATGTGCCATGTGGAAGGTATAATGCGTACATTTTTACATTCCCTACTAGTGACTATGTATGAAAAATGGTGCACGTACTAACCAAATACGCATGTGGACTTATCTATTAAGAATGAAACTTTGCATGGCTCTTAGTCTATTCTAGACCTACATCCATGCAAGATTTGGTCTCCAACTGATTTGGTATGTGCCACATGGAAGGTATAATGCGTACATTTTTACAATCCCTACTAGTGACTACGTATGAAAAATGGCATACGTACTAACCATATATGCATGTGGACTTATCTATTAGGGATGAAACTTTGCGCAGCTCTTAGGCTACCCTAGACCTACATCCATGCAAGATTTGGTCTTCAAATGATTTGGTATGTGCCATGTGGAAGGTATAATGCGTACATTTTTACAATCCCTACTAGTGCTACGTATGAAAAATGGCACACGTACTAACCAAATATGCATGTGGACTTATCTATTGGGGATGAAACTTTGCGTGACTCTTAGGCTACCCTAGACCTCCATCAATGCAAGATTTGGTCTCCAACTGATTTGGTATGTTCCACGTGGAAGGTATCATGCATACATTTTTACAATCCCTACTAGTGACTACGTATGAAAAATGGCGCACGTACTAACCAAATATGCATGTGGACCTATCTGTTGGGGATGAAACTTTGCACAGCTCTTAGGCTCCCTAGACCTACATCCATGCAAGTTATGTTCTCCTAATGATTTGGTATGTGCCACATGGAAGGTATAATGCATACATTTTTACAATCCCTACTAGTGACTATGTATGAAAGATGGCGCAAATACTAACAAAATATGCATGTGGACTTATCTGTTGGAAATGAAACTTTGCATGGCTCTCAGGCTACCCTAGACCTACATCCACACAAGATTTGGTCTCTAACTGATTTGGTATGTGCCACATGGAAGGTATAATGTGTACATTTTTACAATCCCTACTAGTAACTACGTATGAAAAATGGCACACGTACTAACCAAATATGCATGTGGACTAATCTGTTGGGGATGAAACTTTGCACGTGTCTTAGGTTACCCTAGACCTACATCCATGCAAGATTTGGTCTCCAACTGATTTGGTATGTGCCACGTCGAAGGTATAATGTTACATTTTTACAATCCCGACTAGTGACTACGTATGAAAAATGGAGCACGTACTAACCAAATATGCATGTGGACTTATCTATTGGGGATGAAACTTTGCCTAGCTCTTAGGCTTTTATAAACCACTCTCCTCGCATTTTGTTGCAAATTCTCAAGTTCTGTTCATGTGCATGTCAAATCAAGCACTAGGTTCATCTCAGTGATTCCTGGACACTATGATCTCATATGCAAGAGAAATAATGAAGTTGAGTGAAACTTTTCATGAGGAATGTGTCAACAATAGGAATTTGCAGTAAAATGCGATATGGGCTATTTAGAGAATTATAAACCACTCTCCTCGCATTTTGTTGCAAATTTCTAGTTTCTATTCATATCCATCTCCAATCTAATTCCTGGGTGATTTACCACATTCTAAGATAGTATAAATTGAAAATGTAACAAGAAGGATGGAGCTGAGTGAAGACATTTGGACATCAAAAATCCAATGGATGGAAGAAATATATGTAAAAAAACATTGAAACCAATCTAGAATTTTGACCTTTTTTTTCCTTTTCCATGCTGTTGGAGTTGCACTGGTAAATCTCCTGCTCTTTCACTAGCTTGAACTCTGCGCTCTAGGTAACCTGGAGATCTGGCAGAAGTAGTAGTCTTCAGGCAGGTTGCAGTTTGGATGGAGTGTGCTGGGTAGGAAAGGATCAGAGAGAAGGAAATGGAAGATGCGAGGGTCGTGCCTAGACCTACATCCATGTAAGATTTGGTCTCCAAATGATTTGGTATGTGCCACGTGGAAGGTATAATGCGTACATTTTTACAATCCCTACTAGTGACTACGTATGAAAAATGGTGCATGTACTAACCAAATATGCATGTGGACTTTATCTGTTAGGGATAAAACTTTGCATGGCTTTTAGGCTACCTTAGACCTACATCCATGCAAGATTTGTTCTGCAACTAATTTGGCATGTGCCACGTGGAAGGTATAATGCATACATTTTTACAATCCCTACTAGTGACTACATATGAAAAATGGTGCACGTACTAACCAAATACACATGTGGACTTATCTGTTGGGGATGAAACTTTGCGTAGCTCTTAGGCTACCCTAGACCTACATCCATGCAATATTTGGTCTTCAATTGATTTGGTATGTGCCACGTGAAAGGTATAATGCATACATTTTTACAATCCCTACTAGTGACTACGTATGAAAAATGGCAAACATACTAACCAAATACATCGGTGGACTTATCTATTGTGCATGAAAATTTGCACAGCTCTTAGGCTACCCTAGACCTACATCCATGCAAGATTTGGTCTCCAACTGATTTGGTATATGTCACGTGGAAGGTATAATGTGTACATTTTTACAATCCCCATTAGGAAAAAAGGGAGCTCATTTTGGGGCCTTTTACGGTTTGGAAAAATAAGCTCTCAACCAATCAATAGAGGGCCAATGTAATGTTGAAAATTTAGAAAATAAGAGAAAATCGAAAAAAGAAACAATACTTTATGTAGGTACAAGCGTGCTACATTAATGTGGAGATTGGTTTTTTATTCTCAGAAGATCTTTGGACAAGAAGATAGAATCTAAACTGACATTTTATCTGACAAGGGCCTTCCCGCTTCCACCTTCCTTTGAACTTTCAAATGTTGTGCCTCCTTTCGTGTGAAAGGTCTACCATTCTACACCATTGCCTCATTGTGCAGTAGCCTTTCTTTTCCAAAACTACTCCCTTGATCCTGTTTGGCGTAGAGTAAGATGGTTCTCGTCAACTGTCTGTCTGCCCACTTTCTCTTTCTTGAAACTTCAAATTGTTATCTTAGTTACATTACTTTGCTATTGTTACAGATTCAGAAAATCTCCATGGTGAACCAAAACCATGGCCGTTCTTGTGGAAGACGCTCTGTGGATGATAATGCTACGAAGGCAGAATTATACCAAACATCCTTACCCCGTCGACCTGCTTCTTCTATTTCGTCGGTAGAGAATTCAAGTACAGTCAAAACGGAAGGAACTTGGGAAAGGTTTAGTGTTTCGAAAGGAGCATGGGTGCTCATGCAACCTAGCAAAAGAAAAAGACCCCAGAGAAAAAACATTTTCTTGGCATCGTGGAAGGGAAGAGTACGAGATTTTAAAATCACCAAAGGGAAGATATCCGTGAAAGAAGTTTTGATTCAGCACGTGTACATGCATAAAGAACTTGTCTTGTGAGACTATCCAAAAAATCTTCCGCAACATAGGCCTAATTGTATATTTTTCTATTGTGGTTTTTTTCTTTACGAGCTGTATGGATTTTTAAGATGAAGCTTTCTCTCTTAGCTTATTGACATTCTTGTGTTGTTTTATTTCACATTTATATCCTTCATCGTATGAGACATGGCAAACATCGATTGTATTTTGGGATTTATAGATGTTCTGCATGGATCGATAGGAGAACAACAATACCAAGGTCGATGTGCAACACAGCTAGCTCAATCGGGTATATTTTTTACTGATCATTTTTATCAGTTGCTGGACAAAGCTAACACACATGGTGTATTAATAAAACAAGACCTTCCGGCATGGAATTCAGTGGATTGGCCTCACCCACATTCTAGTGTTATAGAGGCATATAGGGTGAAGCTTTTTACAGAAGTACAGAAAGCTCTGAGGCCCAATATTGTCACTAGGATAGTAAAAATTTCTTTATGCATGCCTCTCACAGTTTTTGTGGACTTGTTTAATACCTTTCCAGTGAAGGTTTCAAAAACAATGTTCACAGTTAAAGCAACAAATTCGGCATGCATGCCACAATTTTTGGATAAAGGTTGGGATAAGAAGACATGTAGTTCAGTGTTTTGTGAGGTTGTCCAACCTTCTATGCAACTGAAGTACATGGTTGCATCACAAAATTTTATTTTCTCTTTTTATTACAAGCGCAGTCGAATGCTAGGCACAAAACTAGTCCCAATGGATCAAGATGAAGATTCTTTTGGTGCAAAAAATAAAATTATTGATATTGATGTTGTTGAGAATGGTGATGTGCTAGTCAATATCTCATTAAGAGAATGTTGCTCCCTAGCTCAATTGCGCAGTGACATTCTGTTTGAGATAGAAGGTTCTATCTCAAACGACTTTTTATTTATCTACAACAACAGAAAGGTACACCATCTGATTTATCCTAGTCTCATTAAGCATTGCTATTAGTTTAATTTACCACTCTGATTCATATTGCTTTTTTGTAGTTGCTCAAAAGAAGAGAGAGCTCAATAAAATGCAAAGACATCAAAAATTTAAAAATTGAGATAACACAGACTCCATAAACAAAGGTTTTGTATTCAATCAAGTAAGATTTTGTACAGAACTGTTTAGTTAAATATGTAGAACATATTTCTGACATCCATTTTCTATTAATGTGTATAGCTTGATCCAGAGGTTGCTCTACATTTTTTGGAGGATCTTTTCTCTGCTGCTCCATCCTGTCCTATGCAGTATGTTGGTGTTGCTCCATTGTCTCCTCCACTACCCCAGGAGCATCTCTTTGCTGCTTCTCCACCTTCTCCTCAACAACATCAGCAGCAGGTTTTTGCTCCTGTGTCTTCTCCTCCTCAGCACTATATGATTGCTCCTGTGGCTTCTGGTCCTCAGCATTAGGTGCTTCATCTATGGCATCAAGGTGTATGACACCTTCTTGTACTTTGGAGCTCTCACCCAGCTCCACAGTTGCTGGTACAATAGGTTTGGGGGAGGCATAGCTCAAAAACCTCCAAATTGTATGAGCTCTAAAATTATGTACATAGTTGGAGCTGAAGCTATCCTCTTTCATCTGCAATGGCAAAGGATAATTTAGAACACTTTGTATCATTATGAATTATCTTCAAGCTAAATGAAAAGTATTTTTCCTTACAAGGTCTGGCTGTTCCTTCTCAAAGTAGCTTGAAAGTAGATATTTTGCATTGATCAGCACTCTCCATCCACAGCTACTTGAATCATTTTATTGTGGTGTCTGTGCAGTTGGAAAGATATGTTAGAAACTGTTAGCATCTGCATAAAACAAAATTATTCCATAAGTTCAAAGACATAGCATTTAATAGACTTTTTACCTCTAGACTTATTGGCTCAATTGAATCCAAAAGAGAGACATTTGGAGGTGATCCAATGCATCTAAAAGACTTCTAATACAACTGCAATATGTATAATTTAGTTAGTATGATATCAAAATAATGAAGTTTTAAGTTCAAAAAGCACACACAGCACTTACAATTTCAGCTCTCTGTGTGTGTTTTTTAGAGAGTTGAATAGAAAGCATTGCTTCTGCTGGATGTCAATAGAAACAAAACTCCAATGGTCACTGCATAAGGAAAAAAGCATAAGGAAATCAAAGGCTATAAGAGTTCCCAATCTTAAAGAAGAATCTTAAAAGAAGTAGTCACCCACATACCTGCTATGGTATGGAAGTAGCAAAACATCAATTACTTCAAAATTGCAGTGTTTGAACCAGCTGGAAATACTAATGGGAGTCTCCTTTGCATCTCTTAATTTAGAAGAAATGGTAGGATCAATGATATGGACTGTATGCTGTACAGAGGGGTGAAGCCAGCTTCTCATCATGCTGCATAGGACCAAAAAATAATTAGGGTAGGTTATAAAGGAGGCACAAGGAGGATTGATTTGCAAAAAATGTAAAATAATAGACACTTATTAGAGCATTGCAAGAATGATAGTATCTGAGCAATACTCATTCTTATGAGCCAATGCTGCTAAGCATTGTTTTGTCAAGTCAAAATCATTCACTTCATCCTCAATATGGACAGCTCCTGCAACCTTCTATGTATCCGTAGCTCCTTCTTTCCAGTCTCCACATCTATAACAGATTTTGTTTCTTTTATTTGCTGCTTCAGTGAGTCCTCATAAGCAGCCTTCCCTCTGGTGTTCTTTGAGTGCGTTACCTCAACAACCTTTACCTCATCAACCTTCAACTTCCTTGTAGGTGGAATTAGCAATATGTCTCTCATTTTTATGTCCTGCCATTCCACAGGATGAACAAGCTTGTCATACCTCCATCTCACTCTGGATAAAGTGTTGAAGTCTTTGGCCATCAAAGTCACCCTGTGAGCATGGGCTGCTACAAGCATTGCATCTTCAAAATATTTTTCCAAGTAATCCTCTGCCATTTCCTATAAGGAAAGAATGGCAGTTCTGTTCCACCTGAACCCAAGGTTCCAACTGTCACAAATTTCTCTCACCAGTCTTTGAAAAGGTGCCTTGGGTATTGCAAAGCCTATAGCTTTCTGTTGCCTCCTGATCTCCCTTAGCACACCTGCACCATGATTCAATCTTTTGGCCTTTTGCTTGAGCAGGCTCATTGGCTTACCCTTCCTGCCATGTGCAGCTCTTCCCTTTGGAGGCACACTAAATTTCTTGGTACCTGCCCCAGCTGCTGTTGCTGCAAACCCTGGCCCTTTGCCAACTTGCCTTGCAGTTGACTTGGTTCTTGCCATCACTCTGAAAAACTGCATACAAAGGATTGGAAAGAGATCACAGACATGGAGAACATGTTTTGACAAAGAAAAGGCAATCACAAGGGTGGATGAAGCAATATAGAGAAATTTGCAATAAAATGCGATATGAGCAATTTGAAATTTCAAATAGGTCCACATCGCATTTTGCTGCAAATTTTTGAAATGACATGTTGGTGCATTCCTACAGTGATTTATCTATCTCTACAACTAAATACAGTATGAATGGAGTTTATGCAAGAAGATTACAACTATGGATAGCTATGGAAGTCACAAAACCAGAATGACAGGGGTTGATGAAGCAATATTACAATATTTGCAACAAAACGCGATTTCAGCTGTTTGAAATTCCTAAGGCCTTCTCCTCGCGTTTTGCTGCAAATTCATGAGGCAGCATGTTGGAATATGCCTTCAGTCATTTGAAGGTGTTTGCATAACCATACAGGATGGATTGAGTCTATGGAAGGCAAGAAGTGTGCACAGACTGAAGGGAGAACCCATAAGTACAGTTTTACCCTCACATGCAAATATCACACTTGAAGTTCTGCATTCCTATAGTGATTTCTCTGTCTTGACTTGAGTCTATGCATTTCCATGCAGGATGGATTTTTTCTATTGTAGGCAAGAAGATTGTAGAGACTGACACATTCCTCATGAAAAGTTTCACTCAGCTCCAGCATTTCTCTTGCATATGAGATCATAGTGTCCAGGAATCACTGAGATGAACCTAGTGTTTGATTTGACATGCACATGAACAGAACTGGAGAATTTGCAACAAAATGCGAGGAGAGTGCTTTATATTTTCCAAATGGTCTCCCATCGCGTTTTGCTGCAAATTCCTATGTCTGATTTGGTTCTCACTTCTACCTCATTAATTTGCTATCTTTAGCCCTGTGGAAATCTTCCTTGATGATGAGAAATGTTTTTGCTTTGGAACAGCTGGCTCCCAGGCCCCACCTTTCAAGAGGAAGCTGGACTTTTCTGTTGCTATTATTAGACCACCACAGCAATCACCAGGTGAGTCATGAGATGTCATGAAGGAATTATCTGGTGATATACAATGCATTCACTGATTGCATATGTCAGCATATAGAATTCATAGTATATAAGTTTTTGAATAGGCAAAAAGAAGAGACTGGAGCAGAGTGTTGATTCTTCCATCAAAAAACAAATGGAACCAGAAGAGGACAATTCTCCAGATTTGCTCCTATTTGAGTTTCTTCACAAATGCAAGGCTCAGAGTAACTTCCATATATACCACAGTATTTTCAACATGGAGTTCACAATGAGCTCTGTACTAGAGCAGCACAAAGATTTTCTTTCAGACTATTGGGATACCTTCAAAGAACTGACAGAGGCAGGAAGAATTGTGGAAGGAGAAAAGGTTTTTGTGCATATAAATAATATTGTCTCCAATGACAAGCTGAGGTACCATGTGAACAGAAGATTTGACAACCTGCCTGATCAATATAAATTCAACTGTACTTTGCACACCAGAAAGTGCAGAGTGCTGGAGGAAACCATGGCATTTCTTATGTACATTGTCTTCAGTCAGGAGTCTTTGGATGAACAAGGGCAGGAAATAGAAGAAGAAGACACATCTGAAGCAGAGGAAAAGGAGGATGTTTCTTTGGTCACAGAAATGGCAAAGCAAGAAGAAGATATCAACCTTCAGGATGAGGGGCTGCAAGTGGCTGCTCTTGACCTTGTTCAACTGAGGATAAAAACTCTGAGGGGAGCGGAGCCAGTTGAAGATTTTGATGTTCAGAGCAGCAACTATGCAGTGCCCATGCTTCCAGGTGTCTTGATTGGTGGAAAGGATTATGTTTTCCTCCATGATATAGAGTTTATGTTCAATTTGAGGGAGGACTATGCCATTTCGCTTATTGCCCAGGCTTCAAGGCTTGATAAGGAGGTTGGCATAGAGGATGACCATTCAGTACTGGCTTTGGAAACAATTTTTGATCCTATAGAGGCCCTTACATTTTGTTTCAAAGAGGCTGAAAAGTTCCAAGAGCCAGATGAAGCTGCCTTCCAGCTCACACAGGAAGCTATGAATCTCTCAGCACTATACACAGAAAAGCCTAAAGAAGAGGCTAGACAAGAGGGGAGAGGGATAAATCTTTGGAAAGATGAACTGCTTGTTGCTGATGAAAATGAGAAGGTACTTCAAATCAAATACTTTGACTTCTGCTTAACTTTGTTTTTGTAGATTGTGTATTGTCTCACTCCAATCTTTTGATATGTGGCAGCTACAAATTGAGGATGACACATTCCTCCAGAGATCAAGTGGAAGCAGGCAGGTTGGGTTTCGTAAAATGTCAGGCCTAGCTCATTATATTCATGATCTAGGCAGTGCCAAGATCTTGATTTACCATAGGCAGTTGAGCAACAATGGAGAAGCCATTATTTACTTCTTAAAATGTTTGTCCAAGGCTTTAGGTGGACATGTTCTTTCATGGCAAAAGGAAAAGATCATTTTGATAGAGAGGTTGTTTGCCATAGATATATTTGGAGATTATGTGAATAAGCAGGCCTCTAGGGCCACTTACTTTTTGTCTTACACTTCTTATGCATTAGTATGTGGTGTTAAGGAGCCCAAATATCTGGAGGGCTATGGAAAACACCAGCTCGTAAGGTTTCGAGAGCCACCCATGATTGCATCAGGCCACACAGTCCAAGAAGAGGAACAGGTGGAGAGAGCTGAAGAAAAGGATAAACAGACAGTCGACATCAAGCCAATAAAGAAGATGTTCCATCCATGCATGTGCAGCATCGTGCGTGACTCCATATCTACCAGATTTTAGAGTTTTTAAAGGTGTTTTAACATGCTTCTCCAAGTTAGAATCTATGTTTTGCAATACACATTTAGGTTGATTTCTCCTCATACCTATCCTTCAGATGTATTCAGCCATGTAACCTTGTGTTCATGTAAGACTTTGTGAAAACAATGTTGCTTAGAACACAGGCGCTTGTCCACTTTCTGATTCTGATAGGCTTAAGGAAAAAGCAGAAAAAGATAGGAGCAAATAAGGACCTCAATTGCATATGTTCTTGAGGCCATTTTAGACATTAATAATGGACATCATAATTTATCTTCTCAAATGTTGTGCTGGAGTTATACCCCAGACTGTTGGAAGACAAGACTCCAATCAAGATCAAAAAGAGAGTTCCGATCGGCAGGCCCTAGGAGAAATAGGATTTAGTCATCAAATATAGCACAAACATTATATTAAATTTGAACTGATTTGTACAAAGTCTTTGATGTCTGGTATGATCTTGTATAAATGATTAATAAGTTGATGATGAAATGATTTGTACATTTACATAGAGTGGTGTCATTAAATATTAAACGAGCAATATATTGAAATTGTGAACAAATTGTATTAAGTTTAGATTATATGTTTCACAAAAGAAATACTTTTCATGCATAACACCAAGAGTCACTTGTTCCACTGAAAAAATTTCTATTGAATGAGTTTGAAAACATGTGGACATAACACCAATAAGTTACAAATGAGTCCTATTCATGTTTACTTGTCCATTTATGGTTTCTAAATGTCTTCGATTCCCTCCATTGTCTATGTCCCTCTGCTGCAATTGAATTGTCTAGAGCTTGTCTTTGTCTTTGCTTTTGGGCTAGAAGAAAAGCAAGCTTGATTTTGGAGCTAGCAACTTTTCTTTTAGCATGCAGCCTCTATAGTATGCCTCGGTAAAACCATTGGAAGACTTCCTTCAGACTATTTGCCTTCTGACTCCCTCCATAGTGTTGTGTGTGTCTAAAAAATGCATTACGTGCCATGTAGTGAGACTTCTCCATGCCTTGGGTAGACCAAATAGCTGGGCATCCATACTTTTTGACAAAATAGGGAAGGTGGTTGTATATGATATGCTGTAAGACATAAGAATGCATAGTAAGTAATAAAAAAAAGAGGATCACAATTAAGTAAAAGAAAAAGACAGAACCTTACCATGTAGTGAGTTATATTGTAGGCTGTCCACGCGTCTTTCATTGACTTCCCAAAATGTTTAATTGCCTCCTCAAAGTTCTTGTAATCACTCTTTGTCCATGTTACTTTGTCACAGAACATGAAGAGTTGATCAAGAGACCTCCACACCTCTGCCTTCCTATTTCGTGCTTCCCCATCTGCCTCATGATCTTTCACAGCATTATGGACTTGCTTCCACAATCCATAATTAATCTTTGAAACTATTCTACCTTGCCTTACTTGCTTACTGTGTTTGGGTCGAGACAAGAATCTTCTTGCCTTAACACCACCAATAGAGGGCTTGATTGGTACCTCCTTGCCATTGGTAGACTTTTTAAAATCCTTTGTGATTTGAACATCTCCTCCATGTAGACCTATATCGAATAACACTTTTTCCAATGCTTGAAGAGCATCCTTTCTATTTTTTTCGGGACGGAGTTTCCAAGCAAATCCAATATATAAAAATACCAATTTCTCCATAATTCGACATAGACCATGCAATGTGCAGATGTGAACATTACATAGTGGAATGTCCAGAATGGCCTTGAAGTCAGGGTCAACTTTATCTCTATTAGGTGCTCTCTTCCACCATTTTGAATCCATTACTTAAGTTGATTCTTTGCAGTAAAGACAAGGAGACTTTGAGTTGCCTCCTTTACTAATGTTATACATGCACTTAAGTGTTTTAAGATCCCCGGCCATGTGCCACTCTACTTGAAAATCACCTTTTCCTGCAACATGGAGATTCTCGCCTTGCACTTGTCTTTTGATTATTCTTGGTATTTCCGTGTGGTGAAACACCCAATCTAGTGTTTCATGGTCTTCGGTCTTCACCTGCCAGATTATAGAAAACAAAAGTATTACTATAACAGATTTGAAAACAATGACCAAAATCAAGTATAAAACAAAAAATGATCATACCCTAACCACCATATGTGTTTCTCTGACTGCACACTAAAATACTTCGAACTCGCTTCAGTCAATGATGTATCAATTGCTCCATTCATCAATGTAATAGTAACTCTTTTCCTTTACAACCTCACACTCATCCAGTTTGATAACAAATTTCAAAATGCCTTTGCACTCCTCAAATGTTATTCCATAAAACTCGACCATTCTTTTTTGAAGTTGTTGCAGATCTAAAAATATATTGTTCCAAGGATCATACACAGTGGTTCCTTTAACACCATGAAATATTTCTTCAATATGGATATATTGCCCAATAAATTCATCTATACTTTCATTCAAATGACCTCTTATCCTCCACACGGTTGCTAGATTTGGCAGTAAAACTCGTTTAATCCTTTGATCTTTCAAAGTTGAGGATATCGCATGGAAAATCGAACTATATCCCTTCCTGCTAACTCCACTAACATCAAGAGCCTCTTGGATTATAGTGCCATCAACTTGATTATTGGATACAAAGTCCTCTACAACATTGCGTTTGACTATTTTGTATTTTTTTTCCTCAATCAAACCTTTTGCTACACCGCAAGAAAGCAATCCTTTCATTTGTTTAACAAGAAGAAGGTTCGGGTCCATATTTTCTTTTGCAGGCTCCAATAATTTCCTGTAGTAACAACACAATATGACTATATCATTTAGCACCTCCATTCTTATTTTGCGACAGTCGACGAAATAGATATAGTCTAGAAGAGAGCCTTTTTGAGTATACAAAATGATAAATTTCAATCTAACCTTGCTTCCTAAATTCGTCGCTTGCATCCACCAGTCCCAGCCTTCAAATTTGCAATGTTTTTAATCTTCCTGCTATGTAGTTTGTCTCCAAGCACGGTCCTCTTCTTTCTTGCTCTTGTCAACTCTTTTTTACTCTTTGAATGCTCCTCAATTTCATTCTGCAACTGCTGCTCCAATTTTGCACGAATGGCTATCTCCTGCATCTTGGCCCCCTTTTCTTGTAGGTACATCATTTTATACGTTTCCGCAAATGTAGACTGTGCTGAAATATAACCAAGAAGTCCATTTTGTCCATCGCCGGCAAACCTCAGTAATGTGGTGGGATTGACAAATGGAGGTGTAGAGTTTTTTACTTGACATTTTGGATATATGCTTCCATCGCACCATAAGTCAATATGTTGAAGCCCTTCTCTTCTCATATTTTCCCGCTGTTGAGCATTCAGCACCGTATCCTTTCGTCTTTTTTGTGCTGGAGCATATTGTTCTTCTAAGTCGATGTGAAGATGGTGTAATCGCTTCTTCTGAGATAGTGACTCACTAGTATCGGCCATTTTTTGTGCTTCTGAGGTTGTGAAGTTTGTTTTTCAATCTCATAGTCATTTTGTAACATGAATCGTGGAAGTGTGGCAGTATCCATGTGAATATTTTGAAAACTTGCAATCACCAAGTTCAGTGATGGACTCTTTATGAAAGGCCTGCACACGTCGGCCAAAGAGATGCGGAATCTTTGGTAAACAAAAAAAAATCTAAGGAGATATTTAATGCAAAGTCGTGTTGGACAAAAGATTATCTTATTCCTTTTTGAATTGACAGTTCCGTAGTCCTTACTGATAGTTCTGAGCCACGTTTTCGTATTTTACTATTTTTGAGGTCTTTTAGGAGAGAAATAAATCAAAAAATAGTGAATTTCTTACAGGGCCCCAAAATGAGTTCCCTTTTTCCCTAATGTACTAGTGACTACGTATGGAAAATGGTGCACGTACTAACCAAATACACATGTGGACTTATCTATTGGGGATGAAACTTTGCACAGCTCTTAGGCTACCCTAGACCTACATCCATGCAAGATTTGGTCTCCAACTAATTTGGTATGTGCCACGTGGAAGGTATAATGCATACATTTTTACAATCCCTACTAGTGACTACGTATGAAAAATGGTGCACGTACTAACCAAATACGCATGTGGACTTATCTATTGGGGATGATTTTGGACCAATCGTACATAATCATGTATTAACGTTTGACACATGTTACTACCAATGAGCACCATTCCATGCTAAGCATTGACATTTTTTTCTTAATCTATAATTTACAAAAATTAGTGACAATATTAGTGTAATAATTGCAAGCATTGATATATACGAAATTCAATATGATATTTAAAATGATAAAGTTCATAGCACGAGAGAGAGAGAGAGAGAGAGAGAGAGAGAGAGAGACCTTATACTTGAACCCCTTTTCAATGCTTAATGTTTACAATTACTTCACACGGCATTATTTTTAAAATACCTTATGTATTAGATGTGTGAATTGAGATATTTGAAATTCAAAATGATGCTCCTAATTTTAAATGTTTATGTTAGATTTGAACAAACTATAAACTGAGATAAACAAAGTAAGAAGAAAATCATGAAAGTACCAAAAGGCTCATACATCATAAAAGTAAGAACAACATCATGAAAGTACCAAAATGAATGTGTACATCATCATCATCATCGTGCAGAAGTGAATCCCTAAACAAGATATGTGTGAAGCCTAAACAATCATCCTGAATCATAATTTGATAACTCCACATATGATCCTCTAGTTGTCCTCTAATGTGGCTCCTATATGACCCACTACCCAATCGTCCGTTGTGTGCCCTCAGGCAAAGCCGAATTAGATGGGCCAACCTTATCTCCTGGATCAGATGGGCTAGCCTCATCCTGATGAAGAGGAGGGCATGCTGCACGAGCCACTGCTACCATCTTTGCCTCCCTCGCCTCCTCTATGTATGCATGCCTCAGCTCCCAAAGTCGTGCATTTGCGAATACTCGTGCCTCAAATCCAATGCGAGTATTCATCTCTACATGTAGAAGATGCTAGTCTTGGCCCCGCCCAAGCTGCTACTCTACCCACTGCTGCAATGATATATGAAGCTTTGCCTCTTGCTCAATACGACATGCCTTCTCTGCTCGTGCCTCGTCACCTGGCATGAAATCACCATATGAGAAGCGTCGCAAAACACATGTTGCAACCACTAAAGTATCAGCACCCTCCTACTATAGCAAAGCTCTCTGTGCCTCCTCCCTGTAGTGCTTTGTCAAGACCACGCGGGCAAATGGATCAATGGCATGATGATGACTAGGATACAGATCATCCATGCCTAGTCCTTTGTATGTGGCCACATCAATGTCAGCAAAGCATATAGGGCACACTGATCATGCCACCATGTGGCAGGTCATGCAATGGAGATGTGCGATGTGGCCGCACCCTAGTCCAAACCACCCTACAGTGTCGAAATCCTTGTGGCAAAGGATGCAAGTGGTGGTAGGAAGTGACTGGTGCATCTATGGGTGTCCTAGTTGGCACATCTATAGGAGGAGTAGGGTACAGGGCCACACTGGGGTGGATCCTATGGCAAGATGGATCACGACTAATATGTTTCAACTGCAAAATATAGTGCTCGGCTCGATGGTAGGCTATGCGTGTTCGAATCCTCTACTCCTCTAAATCTGCCTCCACCTGTCATACA
Organism: Dipteris shenzhenensis; assembly: GCF_047967505.1. Classification (NCBI taxonomy): domain Eukaryota; kingdom Viridiplantae; phylum Streptophyta; class Polypodiopsida; order Gleicheniales; family Dipteridaceae; genus Dipteris; species Dipteris shenzhenensis. The sequence goes on along the minus strand of NC_141610.1, from coordinate 52,370,118 downwards.
CGAGACTCCATATCCTATCGCAATAGATGTGCCTGCCAAGCAAACATGTCGCATACATGGTGAGAATGAACCAAAAAACTTTAGTTCAAAACACGCAACAAAAAAATAAACTAAAATAATGAGAATAACTAACCTCGACCCTAGACTCAGCCAACAATGCCTCCAACAACTCTGCAATCTGTGTGTCTCGAGTAGCCAACTCATGCCGAGGTGATGTAGATGTGGGAGGTGGTGTAGATGTGGGAGGCTCCATAGATGTGGGAGGTGGGGGAGGTGGAATCGAAAGTGATCTCGATAGAGCAGAGACCATGTCGTGCAAGGATGAGGCCATTGAATGAACATCCCCCCTAATCTGTCCTCCAACAGCTCACAATGCCAGTGCAGGGATAGTGTGCAGCTTTGGTGCCTCACATCGATGCCTAACACCTGCAGTCTGAGGCTTCTGAAGCCCCATCCTACCATGTCCCGCCGCTCTTGGGTACTAAGGTAGTCTACCCGATGACCAAGCACAAACTTGGCATATAGCTGCATGGCAAATGACCTAGCTATCTGACGGTTGTGAGGCAATCAACACCATTCGTAGCGAGATATCTCAGATAAATGTGTGCTGCTATGACGGGGTGCCTACAATGTAAAATATAAAAGGGCTCCCCTGATCATGGTCGCATCGCCTCAGTGTGACCATCCCAAAACATATCCTCTAAGGCCTGCCTATGAGGTGACTCATGCTCAAACAACTCTCGAATGACTCTCCAATCCAAGCCATGACCATTGATCTCTGCCTCAGCCTGTGCCTAAAAGGTACCCAAAACGTCCTCAACTATGTCTAATCGACCTAGAGCATCAATGACTGAATCGAGACTCGCAACCAAGTGAGGGGGTGCCCTAGCATCCTATAGTGCCCTCATCTCAGCTCTCAAAATCGCTATCTATGAACAGTGGTGCCAGGACCTGTGCGCTAGCTGGCGCATGCACAAAAAAACAAGCTGGCGCATGCACAAAAAAACACATGGAAATAAATATTCTATTTGGGTAATGAAAATTAATATTCTATTCAATGGGACTTAATAATCTATTTGCATAATGAAAACTTTTAGCTAGCCAATTTTGATTGAATTTTTGCAAAAGCTCATGACAAGGTTTCATGGAATCCCATAAGTCTTTGTATTTGTCTATGTAACTATATCCATACATAGATCTACAACCTTCCCTAGTTCCCTATTTCTATAGTTTCACGTGCCACCTAAAGGGATTGCTAGCCACATGATCTACCCTCTCCTTGCATCAACCTCTCACACCATATGATTTGAAAATGATGTGTAGGCGAATGTGTTGTTCAAATCATCCTATTTGTTTGATTGATTACACTTAGTCACATACTCCTTGATGAGGTAGGATGTCGTTGGGATCATCTTATGCACCTAACGGTATATGGGCCAAATGTGTGGCTATGCCTACAATAGTGCTATGTTGCAAATGCAACACATGCACTCCCTACATGCTCTAAGTTGCTCCACTCTTCAATGGACACATAATAGTTATTTAATGGTGTTAATAATATAAAAACTACTTTAATCTCTTTTTTAAAATAACTGAAATAGATGATTTTAAAAAACAAAATATATACATTTTGACATTTAAATAAAAACTTCACTAACTTGAAAAATAATATAAAAGCTATTTTAAACTCTTATTTTCTTTTTTTTTAATATATGATTTCTAAAAATAAAATTTAAACATTTTTATATTTAATTCAAAACTTCACTAATTTAAAAAATAACATAAAAACTACTTTAATCTCTTTTTTTTTAAATAGATGATTTTAAAAAACAAAATATATACATTTTGACATTTAAATAAAAACTTCACTAACTTAAATAATATAAAAGCTACTTTAAACTCTTATTTTCTTTTTTTTTAAAGATGATTTTTAAAAATAAAATTTAAACATTTTTTTATTTAAATAAAAAAATCACTAATTTGAAAAATAACATAAAAACTACTTTAATCTCTTTTTTTCATAGATGATTTTTAAAAATAAAATATATACGTTGTCACATTTTAAATAAAAACTTATGTAATTAAAAAAATAATTTAAAAAAACTTTAAAATGCATTTTAGATTTTGAAATATTTTATAATTAAATTAGATATTCCTATAGACTAAAATTTAAATAAATTTTTGCAAAAAAAAAAGCTACATTAAAAAAACCTTACCTGGAATCTTCCGCTCCATCCATCTCCGTCGCTCTGTCATTGTGCATCGGTCCTTCTCTGTCACTCCTGCAATTCCGTCGATTTCGATGAGGAGGAGCTCGATCGAGGTTTGAAGAATGAGGGGGTCCCTCTCTTTATATACAAAAATTTAGGGTTTCAATACCAAATCGAGGTATTGGGATGCCATGTACATCGATCATGGTATTGGACATGCCACATACATCATCGATCTAGCATACCACTTGTGATGCCATATACCTTGATCGTGGTATTTCACATGCCACATAGACATCTGTCCATCATACCTATAGACATGCCACGATACCTTGATCGAGGTATGTCAGCTGCTAGCACAGTACATGTCGGATGCCACATACCTCGATCGTGGTATTTGACATGCCACATACACATCGGTCCAGCATACCTCGATCGAGGTATGTTAGCTGCCAGCACAGTACATGTCGGATGCCACATACCTCGATCATGGTATTTGACATGTGGCCATGTCATCGATCGAGCATACCACGATTGAGGTATGTGGACTTGCCATGGTACCTCGATCGAGGTATGTTAGCTGCCATGTTGGATGCCACATATCTTGATCGTGGTATTCGACACAACCCATGTCATCTATCCATGATACCTCGATCGAGGTATGTGGACTTGCCACGATACCTCGATCGAGGTATAGGTGTCTTGCCATGATACCTCGATTGAGGTATAGGCTCGGTTCCGGTGGAATAAAGTGGAGGACCTTGATCGAGGTATTGGCTTGGTTCGGTTGTCCTCATGTGCGAATTTCATTGGAGACGATACCTCGATCGAGGTATTTCACACCGAAGCAAAACCTTTGTATTTTCACTCGAGGGGGTGTCACATTCCCCCACAAGTGGTCCGAAAGTGGACACCTTTAGCTTGCTACCTCCCTGCAACATAATTTTGCGAGTTGCTATGAGCCAGCAATTTTACCATGCGATGGTCTTTCGATCGATAACTAGTGTAAAGAACCACGTTTGTTTGCATTTAGGGTGTTAGGATGCGATCTTTAGTCAAAAATTACATATTTTTATTTTAAAAAACTTACTTTTTAAATCCCTGGTGTATGTCTCATGGGTATGATACTTTGCATAGGACTTAACAAGGGTAAGGTCCTTGTGCTTGAAATTTTTTATGTGTATCAAAATGTGTTTGATGGGTATGATACTTTGCAAAGGACTTAATGAGAGTAAGATCCTTGTCCTTGCAAATTCTAGTGGGTATCAAGTATCATTTACACAGATAGACATGTGTATCATGATAATACTTACCATGCAGCATGCATGGATTTTTAAATTATACATTAGTGTGCATGAATGAATGTTAAAACTATACATAAGCATGCACAAATGTTAAAACTATGCATCACTATGCTTGCAGACATGAATGTTAAAACTATACATCACGTGCATCTAGCATATGTATGTGTAAGCCCGATGGGTATGATGCTTTGCACAACACTTAATGAGAGTTAAATACTTGTTTTATGTAGATTGGATTATTATTTGTTTTATGACTATTAAATCCTTGTTCTTGTGCAAAGTTTTATGTGGATTGGTTACTATTTGCATGGCTGGGCATGTGTATTTCAATAATTCTTACCAAGCAACATGCATAAGCATTAAAATTATGCATTGGTGTGCTTCTAGCATATGTGTGTGTACGATGGGTATGATACTTTGTACAAGATTTAATGGGAATAAGATCCTTGTTGCAAAGTTGGATGTGGATAGAATATCATTTTCATGGTTGGGCATGCATATTTCAACCTTTCCTACCATGCATAATGCATGAATGCTAAAAATATACATCAGTATGCTTCTAGCAGATGTGTACCATGTCTGATCCATATGAAACTTTACACAATAAATAATCAGAGCAATATACTTTTTCTTTTTAAAAAATTGTGTATGAGGCATCATTTTCATGGATGTGCATCCATATTTCCAGTGTCCACAAATCCTACCATGCTTCGTGCATAAGCATTGGTGTGGTTTTAGCATACATGTGTGTTTCCTAAGGCTATGGTACTTTGCATAAGACTTATTCATAGTAAGATACTTGTTCTTGAAAATTTTGATGTGAATTAGGTATCATTTCCATGGTTGGCAATGTGTATTTCCACAATTCTTACCATGCGAGTGTTAAAAATATGCATTGGTGTGCTTCAGGCATACATGTGTGTGTCCGATAAATATCATACTTTTCAAAGGTATCAATCAATTCAAGCATATGTATGACTGGATCGGATCCCACTTTCATAAACACAAATGCGTATTCCCAGAATTGTTACCATGCACTGACATATGTATGAGTGTTAAAAATATGCATCGATGAGCTTTATATATAACATATTTATGTGCGTCATTGGGTATGATACTTTGCATAGGAAATATCTTTGTTCTTGAAAATTTTAATATGGATTCGATATCATTTTCATGGTTGGACATGCATATTTCCATAACTCTTACCATGCATCATGCATGAATATTAAAAATATGCATCGCTATCCTTGTAGCATATGTGTGTGTGTCTGACGGGTATGATACTTTGACTAGGACTTAATAAGAGTCAAGCCCTTGTGCTTAGAAAGTTTTATGTGGATTGGTACCATTTGCACGGTTGGTCACACTTATTTTCACAATTCTTACCATGCATCATGCATGAGTATTAAAAATATGCATCGGTGTGCTTCTAGCACATGTGTGTATGACAAATAAGTATGATACTTTTTAGAAGCCTTAATGAGAGTAAAACCATTGTTCTTGCAAAGTTTAATGTGGAAAGTTTCATTTTCATGGTCGGGCATGCGTATTCTCACAATTATTACCATGCATCATGCATGAGTGTTTAAAATATGTGTGTGTCCGATGGATATGATACTTTGCATAGAATTTAATGAGTATGCTTATGCTTCAAAAGTTCAGATCGGATATCATTTGCTTGGTTGGGCATGAGTATTTCCAAGCCATGCAAATGAGACCTGATGGGTATGATAACTTGCACATGACTTCAACCCACTTAGCTTAAGCCATGTCCAAAGTATCATACCATCAGAGCTATGTACATAAGCTGGAAGCACATACATGCATATTTTTCATCATTCATGCTTGATGTATGATAACAAACATGAAAATATGCAAATGATATCCGATCAGTATGATACTTTGTACAAGCCTTTATCTTACTTACTTTGAGTCATGTGTAAAGTATCATACCCATCGGAGATATGCTAGAAGCACATCGATGTATTTTTTTCATTAGTCATGCATGATGCATGGTGAAAAACAAGGAGATGGGCTTTTTGGAAACCATAAAAATGATACCTAATGGGTATGATACTTTGCACGAAAATTGAATTAACTTTTTTTTAAAATTATGCAAAGTATCATACCCATTGAAGATATGCACATAGGCTAAAAGCACATTGATGCATATTTCTCATCAATCATGCATGATGCATGGTGAAAAACTCAAAAATAGGCTTTCCAATCCATGCAAATAATATCCAATCGGTATGAAACTTTGATCAAGCCTTGAAATTACTTGGTTTAAGGCATATGCAAAGTATCATATCTACCGAAGATACGTGCATAGTCTTGAAGCACACTAATGCATATTATTCATCAGGCATGCATGATGCATGGCGAAAAAACAAGGAAATTATTCCCTTTTCAAGCCATGAAAATTATATCTGATGGGTATGATAATTTGCACAAGCCTTAAATCTACTTAGTTTAAGCCTACCCATCGGAGATACACACATAGGACGGAAGCACACGAATGCATATTTTTCATCAATCATGGAGGGGTCACCTTGGCAAATATAAATGTACCATGTGAGTTTAAAATGTGGGGTGTTTTTATTCTTCAAATTTCAAAAAATAAATTTACAATAGGAATAATTTTATGCACTATGTTTAAACTAATAGGTAGGGTGCATTTATTCCCAAAATTCCAAAAGTCAAAATTTTGAAAATTTCACCTACATAAGCCTACCTTTTGGAATTTTCTTTGAGTTGAGAAGGAGTGACCTAGTAACATTTCCATCAAGGGCATTGAACTTGTAGCATTCATGCTATTTCCTTAATGTTGTTGAGGGCATGCAATGCTAGTAGTGTTAAGGATATGAAACCTTAAACTTTAGTGCCTTCATAAGGTTACCCAAAATAAATAAAATCTTCATTAAACATTGATTAAGTTTATTTTTTTGAATGAAAATGCAAAATGGGTGACAAATAGTAATTCTCATTTTTATATGAAAATGGGCTAGATAATTTTATGATCCAACAAATATACTATGCTATAGGCATAGGGCTATGCCTGAAGCAAACAAATATTCTATGCTATAGGAATAGGGCTATGCCTCAAGTAAACAAATTGCAAATAATTTGTATATTTGGTGCATATCTATGTCATATGTGATGGCATATGTTCATACAATGGTCTGCAATGAACTGCACTTGGTTGTTCTTGGCAAGTTCCTTTTTATTGTGCACTCCTGCCTTCGAATCACCCAAATCTTCTAGAAGCCTCTAGTTCTTATTATAAGTCTACAAAAGAGTGGGGTGAGCCATACACCTACTTCCTCCTGCAAGACCCCAGCTTTGTTCTCATAAAATGGACAGACTCCCGAGAGACTCAATGTTGAGCCCATCATCTAAGAAAACTGCAATTGATAGATGAGAAATAGTGGGTCCCCAACACTTGAATGGAGGAATACCTATATCTCAGCTATGCAAAGTCATTCTTCTTTCGTGGATCCTTCCTTCTCCATCCACCTTTGAAGAGAAGATTGATTATGAGGATCCCAACACATCTTTAGATATGCTTGCTCCTATGATATTCCTCTAATCATAAAATCTCCAAAATGATATGTGTTTTTAGAGGGAGCCTTCAATGTCAACTCTAGTGCACAAAAGGTTGTTCCACGAGATTTGTAAATTAATTAAAAGGGGATTGATATCATCCACATCAATTTACAAGTGCTTGTAGTGACAGTGGAAGGATAAGGTACTGATTGATCATTTCGTTTGGCCATATTTTGAGGTTTGTGGATTGTTAGCTATAACGTATGCCTTTCCTTTGCTCACTATACTTTGTGCCATAGGCTCTCTTTTTATGCATCTACTTCATTGGAAGAGGGCTAAGAAGGATAGGGAGCATATAAAATTTGATCAGATCCTTTAGGGAAGAAGCAAGCTCGCAGGCTGCATTTCTTTATTGGACTAGGAGGGCTTGATGTTCTAGTAAAATGCTAGGAGCCGATACATAATTCTTGTGTTTCTCCAAATTTTCCCACATCGATGTTGGATGTACAGGAATTGTGCCTCACAAATTTGTAGAAGAATTTGCAAAATCTAGTGCTTTCATGGCCTCAAGGTGCTCTAAAACTCCCCTGACAAAGTATTTAGCAATTTACTAGGCGAGATGCTAGAAAGGTTATTGGTGCCTCAAAAAGATGAAGGGAATGGATAGTAGTTGCAAACATCAAGGTTTGTTTTTTGGGAGGGTTGTCTCTCCTAGTGAGTTATATAGCACAGGTGAGGAGGCTCTTGTAGTGTTGATTGTGGAAGGATTCATTTGGCTTCTTCTCATCCTCTATTTGTGCATCATTTTTGTGTGAGATTTAAAAACTTGCATGCACCTTTGGGCTAGATTTGTTTCTTTCAAGTGCTAGTGAATCTGATTTGTAGGTAGCATGCACAGCAAGAAAGTTTACCTAATGGGCAGCATGTAGAGCTAGTAGATGGATAGCCATCTCATCCTGATCCCAAGCTACATGGCTGCTATATGCAACTAGCATAGGTGGCAGATATAAGACTGCCATGGTTGGGGCTAGACATGAGCATAGCAAAGGGCTAACTAGATCCGGGTAGGTAGCTGTATTGAGCTAGAATATATATAAATGAATTTAGTGCTATTTCCTAGAATTTATTAAATAATATTTTCCATTTTGACTTAATTTTTAAAGTGAATTTAGAACATAGATTTATGTAAACTTGCAATTTGAGAAGTATTAATTATGATATAAAGAAGAGCACTATAAGAGTAGAAATATTTGAAATACACTACAATATTATTATAAGAGTAACAATACATGAAAATTTATCTCGTATACTTAAAAGTAGTCATTATTGGAATTGTTGTATCACTAAAAACATGACGTTTTTAAAAGCATGAATTAATAATAGTTCATACATGAAATATTTTGTGTATTGAAAAAAAGTAGCAATTTTTTAAAATGAAAAAAATTGAGTAATATATGCTATGAATTAAGAGTCCTTCAAGAGTATGACTTAACTATAGTTTGAAATAGGAAGTCCTTTACATGTATTGAAAATGGGCTTCTATTGTGTAAATATACTAGATTATGTCTCTATTTTTGAGAAAGTAAATTTTTTTTGTAGATGCTAGATTTTCACTAAGGTTATTGTAGCCATACGTCGAGTCGGTTGTGTTGAGTTCTCTTATGAATTTCTCTTTGAGTGTATCCGCTTTGCTTTTTAAGTTTGTGGTGGCTAGGATTTATGTTTTGAAGTCCGAGTCGAATGGTTTGTACATGTTAACATCATGTTACATTTTTAATGGAGGATTGATTTGGTGCTGTGCTATCCGTTTTTCAAGATTACTAGTTTGTCCAATATATTTTTTTCTGTAGCAATACATAGAATAGAATATATGTAATATGGGCCTTTTGTGCCTTTTTCTTTGTCTTCTTCACGATTTCCTATTTGAAATAGCAAAATGAAGTACGATAAGTATTTTCATGTGTGCTAGAAAATGAAGTTTGTATGTATTCTAAGATATGGAGTCAAGAATGTATCTGTAGGTGGCTGAAATATATTGTTCTTTGGTGGAGTTGGGAAAACCTCAAAATGTTTGCCATATGCTTCTTTGGCAAAATTTAAATCAATAATGGAAGTTATAGCTTCTATGGTAAATGGCAATTCTTTTACTTTTTTTTAATCATTTGTTTGGAACATGCTGTTGAACTCCCCTAGTATGACATTTCCAGTCTTACGATCTATTTTGAGGAGTTCGGCTAAGCTTACATTGTAGCCAAAGTATAGAAGTTCAAGGCAATAAGCTGAAATTCCTTCTGAGTGCTTATCTATTATAGCTTGTGCTTCTGTTCTCAACATCATTGGAGTTATGATATTGTCCTCTTTTGTGATTTTTCAAATTATGTACTTAGTTAGACCTACATAATGTTTGAATTGATATTATGTATATGTTATTTATTATATTTTTAAAAATGAAAAGTTTAATTATTTTTTAAAAATAAAACTATTTTACTAACCGTTAGCTCTCATTTCTTTGTCCCCATGTTCTGCCTTCCATTGTTGTCCTTCATGTTAATTGTTATCCATGAAATTCCTAAGGTCTTGAAGTGTGCTCCATCCATAAATGTATTCATTTGGTTCCTTTCCAACCATGTTTGCGAGACACATTTGAGCTATATACAAGAAATAAATTTGTCCCTTTGTTCTTTTTGTTGATTTTTCTTAATCTTGTTGAGCCAATCGGGCTTTACTTTTAAATTGATTAAGGATATGCAAAATAGTAATTTATTATAAATTATAATATAAACTAATGTGAAGAAATACTACAATGCGTAATATTGAAAACGTACCTCGTCTGATGTTGCCATATTTTATTGTTGGTTATTCTTCAAATAAGTGTTTGATAGATCTTGCATATTAATTTGTATATCAAAAGTTTCTTTGTCTTATATTGATGAATATTTAATAAAAGGATTTTCTATTGATTACTTATTTTTTCTAGTTCATGGAAGCATTGGAATGAAGTCAGATGGAATGATTTTATTTAAGATTCTTGAGTTGTTTCAAGTGGTGACTCGTGAAAGCATGACATATGTTAGGCCTGATGCAAATGATTTTTGTATTACTACAAGAGCCTTTCCTTTGAGTGTGCATCCTTGTGACTTGTGTCCTGTAATTGCATATGCTAGTGTGATTGGAAAAGTTGTTTTGTGATACCATATGGAGTTTAATACCCTCCGTTTATGTTTTGATCATCTAAGTGTGATTTTTTCATTTGTTGATAAGATCTTGGCATGAATTTTTAAAATGTTGTTTGTGTTATTATCTATTTCTAATGATATGACACTAGCAATAGTGCCATTTGTAGCTCCAATTGTGAGATCTATATTTTCTGTGATCATCACTTTCGCTCCTATTGCTATTTGTTGTATGGAGTGGAAATCTAGATCCATTATCCATTCTTGTAATTCTAAGATTTGATCCGTTTTGCACAACTGTCTAATTTCTGTGTTTAATATTTGGCATGTCATCATTGAGATCTCATCAATTATTATGATTTCTACATTTTGCAATTCTATGTATCATTTGTCTGACACCGGTAAGGAGGCATAAAACATATCGTGTCTCTTTGGTAGAGCAAACTGATGATGGATAGTAGTTGCTAATCGACTTAGTCTCATTGTAGCAGCTCCTTTCATTCCTACTAGAACAATGGATTTTCCTTGTTTTACATAATTATAAGTAATGTACTTGATCATAAATGTCTTTCCTGAACCAGGAGTACCACAAATGACATGAAGTCCTGTGGATGATCCATTAATCTTTTCGTAAATTTTTTGTTGTTCAGAAGAAAGAGTTGCATTTTCGAAGTCCTTGAACTCATTCATCATTTGAAGTAATTTTGTGCGTGCTGTGTTATGTATATTGGTATCTTCATGAAGGTGGGTTGAAGCCATGAACAAGTTTTGAATAACACATAATGGGCTTTTTTGGAGTATCATGTTTGTTAGTTGGTGGCGATTTTGATCAATTAACAAGTGCACTTTGCAATATTGATCCAATCACAGATTGAATGTCTTTTACTATTTTTACAAGGTCTCAAATATGGCATTCTAAGAAGTAAGATTTCGTATGATTGTTTTCAGAAATGAGCTCATTCTCATTTCTAAAATTTACATTCTTTAGTAGAAGTTGTTAAAAAATCCTTCAAAATGATGAGCAGGGTGGTAATCAATGAAACGTACAATTCGTGTTGATGGATATACATAATTTTTGAAAGAATCTACGATAGTTATGTTATCTTTGACTTTTGGACATTGTATTGTTTCCAAAATTCATAGAAGGTCAAGTTCTCCATGACACTTGGACGACCGCAATATGTATCTATAGGATGCATTATAGAAAGACAATGTTCACGAAGGTATTTTTGGTGCATAGATGGGGGAGAGGAGTCAATGAAATGCACAGCTTCACTTCTTTGAATGGTAGATATTTGTAAGCATGACAATGCTGCCTCTATTGGAGATGTTGGCTTTGAAAGAATGTATGCAGATATCATTTTTTATTTAATTGGATCTAGATTATCTAGTCCCAGAAGTTTTGCATCACCAGGATTTAAGTTCATGTGTCGCATGGGTTCAATTTTCATAGCATATTTTAGAAGGTAATATGATAGGCCGGTGTTGGTTATTTTTTGAATATTCATATGTGCTTGCCACAAGAGTAATATTCCTACATGGTATGGAATGACATTATGATGTTCTAGGGATGGATGGAAGTAGATCCATCTTTGTGTGAGAGGATCTAAAGTAGGTTTAGTGTCTACATGTATAGGATATGGAAATCCGTATTTGCATTTGTGGTTTGTGCTAGAGTCAAATAGATTGCATGTTGGCCTACATGTGTGGATTTGTTTTCTCTTTCCCATATAGTTAAGCTTTCTTTGAATTGAATTCTCTAATTAGTTATTAAAATCATTCATGTAAGGGATATATGCATCTATCGAGTTTGATATGATCTATATGTCTTGTTCATCTACCCATAGCATTATGTATGCATGCATAGATCCTCGATGTTATACCTCATATCTTATGATGTGATGGTTGACTCTACCTAGTAGTCCTTTATCACACAGAATATATCTTGCTAAGAATTGTTGCAATCTAACATGGAAGAGCACTGCGCATTCAACTGGACAATCTCTCCATGTGAAGTTTTTATTGAATTGTTTAGCAATGGTTTCTATTTGATTGATTTCACACCATCTCGTGGTTGATACCTCATCTGTAGTAAGTGTAAGGAATATATTGGGAAGGCCCTATGTGTCAACCATTACCATTAGATCTTTTAAGTTTCTACAGTGCCATGAAGGAGATCTAGGAATAGAACTTGTTATCTGAAACTTAAGAATACGTCTAATTATCTCTTGTTCAGATATTCTTGGATCTTGTTGTCTTTGTTGGTCAATATCTCTTTGTAATACTGTAGTTTGAGTAGCAGTTTGAGTAGCATTTGCTATTATAATAGATTGACGTATTTGGTACATCAATAACAAGTATGGTTTGTAAAGAGTGAACACAAAGAACAACGTTGATATTCTCATTTTTAAATATACGTTGAACATCTTGCCATCATGAGCACCATATTCAAAAGGATAGAGGAATGGGAATAATGCATGCTCAAGTATTAATTCATCACATTGTGATAGACCTTCCATAGATGTTATGAGCTGACGCTCAATAATTCTTGTTGAATCATGAAGTACAATTGTGCCGACTTCATGCAATGTATTTTTTTTTTAATTGATGAGTTGTAGGTAGCATGTTGATTTGTTCTAGTAATGACAAGTAGTTGTCCTCATGTGCAATTTTCATAAGATCAAATGGTGAGTCAGCAGAGTGTCTTTCAAGAATATTAGAAATAACTTCTACAGGAAGAACACTTACTCCTAGTTTTGGATGCGGTCGTTCATACATTGTCAGGTATTTTTTAAATATGGGGTTTGTTCTAGAGTTAAACGCTAGAATGTGTTTCATTGTTGATAGTAAATTTGTTGAGTTACTACAAAATCTTTGTTGGCAGTTCTAACATATTAGTGGATTATCCAACATCGATCTTATTTGTAGTATATATGTTGCTAAAGATGTAATATCTTTAGAAACGTTTAGGGATATATCGATTATAGAAGGCATTTGCATTTGAAATATGTCCGCGCCTAATACATTCTATAAATAGTCTGGATCATAGGGAGCTGAGTACAACTTTCTAAATGGACTATCTATGCATGCTTTACAAGCCATTTTTTATCTATATCCTAGGCCATTTTCTACATGCAAACTTATGAATGTATTGGATAAGTCATATAGTGTTATACTTGATTCTAGGAGTGATATTACTGATTTTATCTTTGTAGAAGACCCTGTGTTAAATTCTATTCTACCACAAAACACACAATATCGCATCTTCGAAATATATTGAGAAGTAATTTGGTTCCATTCTTTTAGAAATTTATCGATGAATAGCCATGAAGAGAAACTCGATTGTAATCGTCTTTTCTTGTTTTTTATGCTAATGTAGGGAGCACGTTCTCTCCTTTCAATAAGTGATCTTTTCATATTTGTAAAGTAAATTATATGTTAAAGTAAAATCACCTACTTTATTTTCCCGTTGTAGATCAAAGTGTTAAAAATGACTTGAAATTCACCAATTCGAATAATTTGCAAACAAAATATCAAGGTTGTTAACACTTTATATTTTTCACACAAAATTTATAACATCTCTAGTTTAAGTTGATACCAATTTGAATATAGCATATAGCAATTTGAATGTAGCATATAGCATTTTGAATATAGAACATGATAAATAGCTCTTTCTTTTTTCACATAGGAGTTTGTGTTTAGCATATATTATTTTGCATATATTTTGTAGCTATTTGAATTTGGGATATAGCACTTTTCATTTATCACTTTGTATATATTTGGTGGCGATATGAATTTGAGATATAGCACTCTAAATTTCATACATAGCACTTTGCATTTAAAATTAGCACTTAACATTGAGCAACCAGCATTTTTGCATTTAGCATATAGCACTTTGTATCCAACACATAAACAAATAAACTTAACCACACATTCGTGTGGAGGGAGAGTCGGCACATTTCCTCTCCAAAAATTATAAGACCAAGGAGCGTGCCCTTCCTTGGGTTCATATCATTTTGCATTTTGCACATAGTATTTTGCATATAGCATGTAGCAATTTGAGTTAAGGATATAGAACATAGCACTTTGCATTTTGGACATGGTACTTTGTTTTTAGAAATTTATGATTCTTTTTGCACATAGGAGTTTGTGTTTAGCCTATATTATTTTGCATATATTTTGTAGCTATTTGAATTTGGGATATAGCACTTTTCATTTATCACTTTATATATATTTGGTAGCAATTTGAATTTGAGATATAGCACTCTGAATTTCGTACATAGCACTTTGAATTTATAATTAGCACTTAGCATTGAGCAACTAGCATTTTCGCATTTAGCATATAGCACTTTGTATCCAACACATAAACAAATAAACTTAACCACACATTCATGTGGGAGGAGAGTCGGCACATTTCCTCTCCAAAAATTATAAGACCAAGGAATGTGCCCTTCCTTGGGTTCATATCATTTTGCATTTTGCACATAGTATTTTGCATATAGCAGCATGTAGCAATTTGAGTTTGGGATATAGAACATAGCACTTTGTATTTTGCACATGATACTTTGTTTTTTAGAAATGTATGATTTTGTATTTGTATATAGTATTTTGCATATAGCATATGGCAATTTGAGTTTGGGATATAGAATTTTGCATTTAGTATAATAGCAATTTTCATTTAGTTGTTAGTTTTAAAATGGCCAATATGCCATATGAACATCTTGGATGGTCTGTCTTTTGAAGCACTACACTAGTATTAAGGCCTTGTCTGAGAGTGAGCATGTGCATCACTACATGAATTGGCATGGATATGTGGATAACAGATTTCTGAGTAACCTTCTTGTTGAAATGTATGGAAAATGTGAAAGCTTGGAGTATACACAAGCTGTGTTCAACAAAATACTCCTAGAGTATTATGATCGCTACGTAAGCCCAGAATGAATGTGGCAAAGAAGCTTTACAATTGTTTGAAGAAATATCAATACAAGTCTAGGGAAACAAGATAGCTTTCACTTGCGTATTACATGCATGTGCTAGTGTAGCAGCCTTAGAGAAAGGTCAAGAGATATATGCTCTTATTGTTGGCAACAGATGGTACTCAAATGTGGTGGTGGTGGTGACAGCCCTTATCAATATGTATGCTAAGTGCATCGGCATGGATGATTCAAGGGCCGTGTTTGCATAGATGCCACTTCGGAATGTAGCCTCCTGGAATGCGATGATTGCAATAATGTGTCTACACAATTCAATGGTTGTTTTTGCAAAGATTGCACTACAGGATGTGATCTGATGGAACATCATGATCACAGCTTCTTGTCTCCAAGAAGGGCACATCGAGCAAGCTTTACAACTATTTGGTCTAATGCAGGCTGAAAGCATTTACCATAACAAGGTCACTTTCATTTGCATTTTGGATGTGTGCACTAGAGAAAAAGCTTTGGAAGAAGGCGAGCACCTACATGCTAGTTTTGTTGGCTGTAAATTGGAATCTGATGTTGTTGTGGGGACAGCCCTTGTCAATATGTATGGGAAATGTGGGAGTCTAGATGATTCAAGGGTTGTGTTTGCAATGATGCTTGAGCGGAATGTGGTCTCATGGAATACCATAATTTCATCATCTGCTCAGAATGGGTTCAGCAAGGAAACCCTACACCTGTTCAGTCAAAAGCAGGCTGAAGGTGTAAAGCCAGACGAGGTAACCTTTGTGTGTGTTCTCAATGCTAGTGTAGCAGCCTTAGAGAAAGGTCGAGAGATCCATGCTCTTATGTTGGCAACACATGGGAGTCAGATGTGGTAGTGGGGACAGCCATCGAGTATATGTATGGTAAGTGCAGCAGCTTGGATGATTGCCAGCTGAAGTTGTGAAGCCAGACGAGGTAAGCTTTGTATGTGTTCTCAGTGCATGTAGCCATAAAGGTCTTGTTGCTGATGCAACAGAATATTTTCTCTATCTGAACTGATACCATGATATAAACTCCTCATCAGAGCATTATGGGTGCATCATTTATATTCTTGGCTGACAAGGACTACTGAAAGATGCACAGGACTTGAGCATGCCATCTAAAGAAGCTAGGTCATTCCTGGAGCAGATCCAACTATACCGTCATGTGTACTTAAACAATAGATAAATAACCAAGCATGTAAATAGACAATGCTAACTAGAGAGATCTAGGACCAGCACTATATTTCCGTCCAATGAATATGGACACAATACAAAAGATGAGTTCAGTGTACCACCAGGATGTGGACCTCTGTACTCTCAAAAACTTCTTGTCCTCCAGGTCCTAAATCCTTTAGCATGCATGCTCCTGTAGAGCATCAGTAGGTATCAAGATGACACAGATTGAGCATCTAGGCAAGGTGGCCCCTGCTTAGCAAGCTTCTTGCTTAGCACAAGATAAGTGCTCTTCTTGCTGCAAAATAGGTCAGGTCTGAGCCCCTCATAGAATGAGTAATGAGTCCAATTGGGGCCAAGTGCCCCCTCCTGCTGACCCACCCAGTAGATGGGCTTGCTTCCATCAGTCTTAACTACTCCCCCTAGTGTGTTGTTTAGATTGTGGGTAAACATTTGGTTTTCCAATGCAAGGTTCTAAATACCTCCATCAAGATGCGGGGGCCTTGTACTCTCAAAAACTTGCTGTCCTCCTACCTTTGTGGCACTCCTAAATCCATTGGTCTGCGCGCTCCTGTGGAGTGTTAGTAGGCCTCATACTGCTTGCAATCTCACCTCCACACTGCTCCTTGTGGACAGCCAACTGTAAGGCAGTGCTTGCTGTAACCTTGATCAACATGCTGCCCTTTGATCGAAGCTATCCAATGCCTCCAAGCAATGCCCTTTGTGGTCAAAAGCCACAATTATGGCAATCCAGGAGACCATTATAATAATGCATTATGGTGAACAATCTCTTTGCTTTGCACATGCTCTCATGCATCCCATTGACAAGTGCAGTTTCCAAAGCCATGTGTTGGAGACATCCATGATCTAATATAGTAGCATGATTTGCCTACACCTTTGTTAAGCAGCCAAACTGGCACATGCTTCAAGAGCATAGACAAAGCTTCCCTTGATGCAAAATCTGCTCAGGTCCAAGCTCCACCTTGTGTGCTTCTCCTGCTGTAATATCCTAAGTCCAAGGCACAAGATGGTAGGCCTAATGCTGCCTACAATCTCACCTCTAGACTGCTCCCTGTGGACAGCCAATTGTAAGGCAGTGCTTGCTGTAACCTTGATCAACTTGCTGCCCTTTGATGGAAGCTATCCAATGCCTCCAAGCAATGCCCATTGTGGTCAAAAGCCACAATTATGGCAGTCCAAGAGACCATTGTCATAAGGGATTATGGTAAACAATCTCCTTGCTTTGCACATCATCCCACACATCCCATCCATCTTGACAAGTGCAGTTTCCAAATCCATGTGTTGATTTGCCTACACATCTGTTAAGTAGCCAAACTGGCACATGCTTCAAGGGCATAGACAAAGGTGATTTCATTCAACTTGAAGCCCTCAAGCTTCCTCTGATGGACTGGCACACGCTTCAAGAGCATAGACAAAGGTGATTTCATTCAGCTTGAAGCCCTCAAGCCATGTGTTGGAGACATCCATGATAAAATATGGTAGCATGATTTGCCTACACCTTTGTTAAGCAGCCAAACTAGCACATGCTTCAAGAGCATAGACAAAGCTTCCCTTGATGCAAAATCTACTCAGGTCCAAGCTCCACCTTGTGTGCTTCTCCTGCTGTAATATCCTAAGTCCAAGGCACAAGATGGTAGGCCTAATGCTGCCTGCAATCTCACCTCTAGACTGCTCCCTGTGGACAGCCAACTGTAAGGCAGTGCTTGCTGTAACCTTGATCAACTTGCTGCCCTTTGATGGAAGCTATCCAATGCCTCCAAGCAACGCCCATTGTGGTCAAAAGCCACAATTATGGCAGTCCAGGAGACCATTGTCATAAGGGATTATGGTAAACAATCTCCTTGCTTTGCACATGCTCCCACACATCCCATCCGTCTTGACAAGTGCAGTTTCCAAAGCCATGTGTTGATTTACCTACACATTTGTTGAGTAGCCAAACTGGCACATGCTTCAAGGGCATAGACAAAGGTGATTTCATTCAGCTTGAAGCCCTCAAGCTTCCTCTGATGGACTGGCACACACTTCAAGAGCATAGACAAAGGTGATTTCATTCAGCTTGAAGCCCTCAAGCTTCCTCTGATGGAAAACATTCAAAGCGTCTTTGTCATGTGAATTATGAGCAAAAGTTGTAATCATAGCTCCCATCTTGACAAGTGCAGTTATGAAAGCCATGTGTTGGACACATCCATGTGACTCCTATCTGTTGCTAGTCATAGTTGCATGAATCTCCCAACCCTGTTCTAGAGTTTCCATATTGGCATACGAGTCAAATGTGATATTGTCTGGCTCAATGATTCTTGCCTACACTTGTGAAACCTTGAATCTCCTGCTCTATTTCGATACAGCCATCCATACCATAGGCACCTCCTCATGATGATGTGTAATCACTAAACCAACACGTGCCAGCTTCTGGAGATGGCTCAGCATTGTTATGGCCTGGGAGAGGAGCCTGAAAAGAACCATATGGATTCAGTCTGTTGACATGGCAGGTCTGGAGGAGACAACAGCATCGAGTTGCTGAACCATAGTCAGGATAGGACGTGCCTATGCTATGGAACAGCACAAATGGCTGTACAAAAACAGAGCAGTAGATTTAAGGCTGCACAAGTGCCAGTACAGGGGTAGATGCGGCCTGGGTTGGTACGCGATGGAAAGGGGCAAGGATTGGGCTAGCAAAATGGACCTGAAGTAGGTCAGACTTATGGTAAGAGAGCCTAGGCCAGTGGTAGCTTGCTTCATGGCCAGGCAGGGCTTGCAAAGCCCAAAGAAGGGAGACAACTCTAGGATCACTCACCGAGACACTCTCTAGTTGCATCTGTTTAAAATAGTTTAGTGTTTCCTCACAAAGCCCATGTTCAACATATCCTCCAATTATTGCAGTTCATAAGACTACCTCCTGAGCATAAACCTGTCAAATACATCGCTTGATTTCACAAGGAATCCAAATTTGGCATACACACCAACCAAGTTGCTGCCAACAAAACGACCTCTTTCCAATTTCAGTCTATCATTTCTATAAGGGCCACTCCACACCCTGCTTGAAATGCACGTTTGTTAGCACTGCTCCGTTAGGAGCAGAGCTCTTGCTAGGTGTGTTTCTTTGACTTTTGCTATGGATCGGATGCTACCACAAGCTTTCAAGATGCAAACATATGTGACAGCAGTGGGAGGTATGCCCTCCACTTGCATCCATTTATACTATTATCATTATTGTTTGGTATCTTCTTCTCTTTCTTGTTCAAAACAGTATGTGGCTGTTTTGACTCAGATTGTGGCTAAAGAAGGCTACTCTGTGCAGCCATATGGACTACAAAAGGAGTCAGAGCAGTCTAAAGATACTGCATATAGGCATGCACGATAGATGGACTGTTTAGATAGCCGTCTGGGAGCTGCATGCAACCGAGAGAGTGCAAACTGTTCAAAATATTATCGAGCTGCACAGGTGGTCAGAGGGGTCTACAAAGTTACCAGACTTGACTGCTTAGAATACCACGGGCATGCGAATACCTTTATTGCTTGCGCTTCCTTGGTTTTTGCAGGTCTCATGTGTGTGCAGATCAGTATTCTATTGATTTGGGAACTCAGAAAAGTAGATTGTAGCACGATTTTTTTCAACATTACACGATCCAACTGTGAATGCTTGCTAAACAGATTGGTGTCAAGCAGCAAACTCTTGTTTCAATAGTGTGCTCTTTGTTTTGACAAGGACCATTACTTAGTGAGAATTATCTTACATTATAAATAAAACCTATGGCTTTGCCATGGGACAGTACAGTAGTACAGATAACAGTGAGGCCATATGGATGGCTCGATCTTTTCCAAAATGAGGCTTGGAATGAAGTGAAGAAGTCAAAACTGATAGCAGTACAGGCTAATAGCTTCTTTCCAAGAAAAGGCTAATTGGAATGATGACTTCAAAACTGATAGCATAGGCTTTAGGCTTTTGTCATAGCCCATCTTCTTGAGATTAGAAAGGTAAATCAGATCATAGAAGAAGGTCCATACATAAAGGCTACGTTCTCTAGGACCCAAGAGGTAAATGTTGCCTCGCTATCTCCTTTGTGATAGCCGTCTGGGAGCTGCATGCAACCGAGATAGTGCAAACTATTCAAAATATTATTGGGCTGCACAGGTGGTCAGAGGGATCTACAAAGTACCAGACTTGACTGCTTAGAATACCATGGGCATGCGAATACCTTTATTGCTTGGGCTTCCTTGGTTTTTGCAGGTCTCATGTGTGTGCAGATCAGTATTCTATTGATTTGAGGACTCAGAAAAGTAGATTGTAGCACGATTCTTTTCAACATTACACGATCCAACTGTGAATGCTTGCTAAACAAATTGGTGTCAAGCAGCAAGCTCTTGTTTCAATAGTGTGCTCTTTGTTTTGACAAGGACCATTACTTAGTGAGAATTATCTTGCTCTAGTGAAATCTTCAGCTTTAAGTCGACCTTCTACAGCGCCAGCAGGAAACACTGAATTTATAAACCGTATCCTGCTTCGAAAAACCTTGAACCGTATATCTCCCTGAAATTACAGAAAGACAAGCCCCTCCAATGGCTTTATCTAGTGCTGAGGAATCTTCAGCCCCAGTGGTGTTCAACTCTGGGCCAGTCTCCAAAGGGCCGCCATCTACATGCTTTACTCCACGCAACAAAACTTGGGTGTCTTGATGTAAAGTCTCTGTCCTCTACTCTTCTAACTCCGAGACAGCTGAACCTACCCCAAGCTGCAGATTACCAGGAGGGCCTTGTTCGTCCATAGAGAAAGATAAGATGCACGCCCAAGGGGCTTGGTAAGACTCCTCACATAGAAACGTGAACCGCAGCAAACTCCAAACAATGAAATAATGCAGGATGGGTGGACATTGAGCATCCCACCTTCATGGCTTGCCTCAAAAGCTACAAGTACTCATCCTCGATTGTCCAAAAAACAGAAACAACTACAACGACGCAAAAAAACCAACTTCAACGACACAGGGAAACACAAAGGGAGGGCTTACCTGCGCAATTCAATAAGGCAGCGAAGTTCTGCAAAAAATACACTTCTTCCGGCAGTCCACTTAGGGGGAAATTGGGCAGAGGCACCTACCACAAGAGGGGGACAGCTCTTGCAGGTGCCTCCAAATCACTCTTCAGCTGGGCCGAACGCCCAGCTTGACAATGGGGGTCACCACTACGATGCCCCAGCACACCCATAGGATGTGCGCCGGCATAAACGGCCCCAAGTATCCCAGAAAAATGACCGTGAATGTGAACCTTAGAAAAGCTCTACCCGTGCCTAATCAAGCCTTAAGACAGAGCTACCAGTGCAAAATATACACGCTTGATTCGACTACAGCTGTACCTGAAACAAGGAGGAGATGAGGCCATTGAGGCATCGATAGCACATTGGAGAAACTAGAGTAAACAATCCAGTACCGATAAGGGTTTGCACCAGAATTGGTTGTTCGTAAACTGCCAAATATCGTCCTTCTTACAAAATGATTGCACGGTGGTCTGCGCGCACGAGCGGTGGTTGAACTTTGTGGAAGAACTTCAGATGTGTGGAATGCCATATCTCATCCTTTTTTGCATATGATTGCACGGAGGTCTGCAAAGAACTTCTGGAGGTCTGCAAAGAACTTCGATGTGTCGAAGATCTTTGATCTCAAAGAATCGATGAGGGGACAAAGAGACCGGACTCGACGAGGAAAATCTAGAACAAAAAGGCACTCATATTTGAATCGATGAGGGAATATCTAGAACGAAAAGGCACTCATATTTGAATCGATGAGGGAATGAATAGAAAGGAATCGATGAGGAAACTTTCAATGAAAATCTCAAAAGGAAGGGCACACAGATTGAAAGGACTAATCTGAGATGAGGAAAGACTAGAGTGGAAGAGAAGAGGACAACTAGGAAGTTAGATTGGAGTTACCTTGGAAGACTTTCTCGCCAAACTATAAAATAAATAATACATCAAATACATCGTTTCATGAAATGACACATGGCTTCATGAGAGGCCAGATTTCTCTTTAATGTCACAATGCTACCTTCCAATCAGATCTAGCCAATCCAGTTGCACGACTTCCATGTTTGTCTCTTTGTTCCTCCCTCTCAAGATGACATCCCTACAGGCATTGTTAACATCTTGTGGTTCGAGTCATTACATCATGTAGGAAAAGAGGTTTTAGGTGTGTGTCAAGCATGATACCCTTAACCAAAAGACTCAAACAAATTTGACCCTTCCAGTGCAGCTCATTCAATAAGTTCAAGTCATGATGAGGTGATGGTGCCACTACAAAAAATTCTAGTGCCCCATGATGCTTTTCATAAAAATAGTAAAAGATGTGGCATCCCTTTTGATAGAGCTCATTCAAGTGATCCATGGTTAGCACAAGAGCTCTTGAAACACTAAATTAATGTAGGAAGCTTGAGAAAGGGTCAGGTTGGCATGAAAAAGGCGCCTGCTTTGTTGGCTCAAAGATTATTATTTGTGTGTGAGAGATGGTGGTAGGTCCAAGCTCTTGGCTTTTCAATGGAAAGTTTGTCCCCTTTTGAATCTCTCAACTTTACAAGAGAAAGTGAGCTTTTATTGGAGAAGTTTCTCCTTTTCTATATGGAAAAAAATCATGGCTTTCAACCTTTTTATGGAGGAGTAGGTTGAAGAGAGAGAGAGAGAGAGTAAGCTGGATAGGAGAGGAGAGGGCAGAAGTGGAAAGGAGCGGGTTATAGTGGAAGAAAAGAAGGAGAGAGCAGAGAGGAGTCAGTTGAGAAACAAAGATCATTTTCCACATTCTCATTTAGTGTTGAGGATAGATCGTGACTTCATCTTGTCTTCAGTTGTTGTTTAGGTAATCCCCTATAGAATGAAAATTTCAACAATCTGATTTTCTTTTGCTAACCTTTAGCCATCATAACATATGCTCCAGCATCCATGTCATCCAATCTCACTACATGTTCAAAGGCATGTCCTCCAAGCTCCACATTTCCCCACTTATGACAAGCACTCAACACAGTAACCCGAAATGCAAGACTAGCTTTAAAAGGCATCCGCTCCAAGGCACCTGCCATCTACAAGGCCCTTACCAACCCTCGGACTCCATGCTCCAAACTCGTATTGCCTGCTCCAAACCTCCAAATCTATTGCTAACAGCACCATATTGCTAACATAGCAATTCTCTACATCTCCTGGCTTCTAGAGTGATCGTGTCTTGCCAAGTATGATCTCTTGCCTACATGGTAGCCTATGTGTTCTCCATGTGGCAGTCCCTTCTCTCTTTGTTTTGTTGTGAGGTGCTGCCCATGCGGCAGCCCCCTCTCTTTCCTTTTCTTTATGGGCATGATGCCCACATGGCATCCAATCAAATGCACATGTGGTAGTCCTATCCCTACATCTCCCTTCTTAGGCTCTCCTTACCAACTTCTCCTTATTGGGGGCTTATAGATGGGGAGGTGACCAGCCCTAATCCAACATTGACTCATCAAGATGACAAAGAGTTCCAACCCAAAAGAGTAGTAGATCATAGACTCCTTCACAAGAGAAGAAGTCAGAAGACACTGCAATTGTGACCTCCAGTAGGTCATTAGGTTGAACACAAGCCAATGAGCATGAATCCCATTTGCTGTATTGTCCATATGAAATCTCGCCAAGAGGTCACCTAATGCCACTGTAGAGTTCACACTACAAATAGTAGTCGTGGACACTTACAACTTCATCAGACTCACACTTGCATTGTACACTGTAGGTGTAAATCTACTTGCCCTGATTGAGGACTACTATACTAGAACATGCTCTCAAAAAGTAAACTAATGTGACCTTGTCTGGCTCCACGCCCTGCTCTTGCATTTTTTGGAAAACATAGAGAGCATTTCGGCCATGTCCAAGCTGTGCATATGTTGCAATCATTGCATTCTATGTAACCAAATCCCATCTCGGCAAGTGGATAAAGACTACATGGGCATCCTCAAGGTTTCCTCACTTCAAAGACTTCAAGAACCTCGGGGGGTGCACTATTAAGAAATCCTAGGTATCACGTGCATTCAAGGGGTATTTAAAAAACCCTTGAACTAAAATCTTCTCCCCAATAAAACCACCCCTCTTTACTTATGAACTAACATATTTTTTTCTAAATTTGAATTTATAAACCCCTCCCATTATTGTAATCCTGTTAAATTTTTTCAAAAAGTAGGATTAAAATACCTCTCCTTTTGAATGCACGTGGTACACTAAAATTTTTGTAGGTCAACTCCCCGTGTCAAGAGCTCATGAAAAGAATTTAATAAAATCAATAGTAATCAAGCTTCAAATGAGGGAGAGAAGGACATCCAACACCAATCCATGGACTTAATCAGATTCAACTATGCAATGAATCACCTCTCACTTGGCCTTTGTGCTCTCATCACAAGGAGATTTTGTAGGACTCTCAAGAGTTATCCATGCTTTATTTTTTAACAAATGAATCTAGGAATGTCTCCAAAATGCATACTATAAAAACACCTCTGGTGTCATCTACAAGGTACTGAAACCATAAACACAACTACTATGACATCTCCACAGGCCTTTTCAACACCTAAAACTAAGTTGAAATGTCAATAAGAGACTCCAAAAACATGCAACTAGCATAAAGAGAGCAGCCTAAGGATAGATAGCAAGGATCAGCCTTGGTCAAGCCTTCAACAAAGCCTGGTTGGCTAGCTATAACCAACCCAACCAAGCTGTCTACCCAGGCCAATACTTCTGTTGTACTCCTGCCATGTTGTGCCACATATATAGGGCCTGCTCTAGGTTGTTTTCCTTCCCACACCCACTATATTATTTTTTGGCAGTTGTGCATAACACTTGGTGAAAAATGGAGTTTGTGGCACATCTCAAGGTGTTCACCTCATTAAATTTTAGGTACCACGTGCATTCAAAAGGAGGGATATTTTAATGGAACTTTTGGAAAATTTTTAACAAATTTACAATAACAAGAGGGGCTTTTTAATTCAACTTTAGAAAAAAATTTGTTAGTTCATAAGTAAAGAGGGGTATCTTGAATGGGGGAAACATTTTAGTAGAGAGGTTTTTTAAATACCCCTTGAATGCTTGTGATACCTAGGGTTTCTTAGTAGTGCACCCCCTGAGTGGCACATTTGACCATTGAAAGCATATTCGATGGGCATGATATTTTGTACGTACCTCAACATATATTATATTGATGTGTATGCAAAGTATAGCGCCCATCGGATATGAGGGTATTTGAATGACACACCTCAGATACTAGTTTTTGGCTATTGTGCATAACACTTAGTGAGAAATGGGGTTTGTGGCAACTTTGACCATCCAGAGCATATCTGATGCACACAATACTTTGCATACATATCAACATAGGTTATATTGATGCACGTGCAAGCTATCATGCCCATTGGGTACGTGCGCATGTGAGCATGTTTTTTGGCAGTTGTGCATAACACTTGGTAAAAAATGAGGTTTGTGGCGAGTTTGACCATCCAAAGCATATCTGATGGGCATGATACCTTTAACAAGCCTCAAATCTATTAGATTTACTCATATCAATAGTATCGTGATGATTGGATATGTGCGTGTCCTAATAACATACCTCAACTACTATTTTTAGGAGATTGTTTTTGGCCTAAGGTTTAGGATATAGGCTATAGGGTATATGATTTAGGGTATAAGTTTTAGGGTTTAAGTTATATGAAATAGTGTTTATGGTATAGGAATTTGGTTTAGGCTATCGGGATCAGGGTTTACGATTTAGGGTATGGGGTAGAGTTACAAATATTAGCCATGCTACCATTTTTAAGGCTTCAATTGGTTTAAGTATAATTAAACTTCATTCACAGGTTTTTAATAAGCTGCAATTTGAAAATTCTAACCCTATAGATGAGTTTAGATGGCTTATACTGATCGATTTGAGTACTTGGATGGCTAAATTTGGACCTCATACAAGAAAGTTATGTTAATTTTTAGGTGAATTTATCAAATTTCAAGATTGAAATATTAGTCACAATAGTTTGGAGAAGCTTTTAAATTCATCTTTTGGAAAATACTCGCCCTTAAAAATTTATCTTGGGGAGGGTGGGGGGTGGGGGGGGGGAAGAGGGGGAAGGAAAGGGGGAAGGGGGGAGAGGGGGGGGGAAGGGGGGAAACGGGAGGAGGAAGGGGGGGAAAGGGGGGGAGGGGAAAAGGGGAAGGAGGGAAGGGGAAAGGGGGGTGAGAGGGGAAAGGGGGGGGGAGGGGAAAAGGGGGGAGAGAGGCAGGAAGGGGGGGGGGTAGAGAGACGAGGGGGGAAGGGGGGCCGAGAAGGGGGAGGGGGCGAAAGAGGGGGAGCGGGGGGGGGGGGGGGGGGGTAGGGGAAGGGGGGGGTGGGGGTGGGGGAGGGGGAGAAGGGGAGGTGGGGGGAAGGGAAAAAGGAGGGGGGGAAGGCAAAGGAAGGAGGGAGAGAGAGAGAGAGAGAGAGAGAGAGAGAGAGAGAGAAAGAGAGGTGGGGGGGGGAGAGGAGGAGCGGGAAGTTTGACTTCCTTGAGGGCATTATATTGACTCTCACCTCTCCCATAACTCATTTTCAATCACATCCTTCCTTCTACTCTCGCCCCCATCGTGGCCCCCTCCCTTCCTCTCTCCCTCTCCCTCTTCCTCACGTTGCCCTCCCTCCCTCTCCCTCTCCCTCGCATTGCACTCCATTCCCCCTCTCCCTCTTCCTCTCCTTTCTACTCTTCTCCCATGCCTCCCCACCCTCATTTCACTACCGCAATAGTGCAAGGGGCCGTGGTAGTCGGGCCGACAAAAAATATATTTTTATTTATTTATTTATTTATTATTATTTTTTTGTGTGTGTGTGTGCTGTCGCGGTAGT
Organism: Dipteris shenzhenensis; assembly: GCF_047967505.1. Taxonomy (NCBI): domain Eukaryota; kingdom Viridiplantae; phylum Streptophyta; class Polypodiopsida; order Gleicheniales; family Dipteridaceae; genus Dipteris; species Dipteris shenzhenensis. Next base: position 52,342,902 of record NC_141610.1, on the reverse strand, counting down.
GTGACTCCCCCCCTTCCCTCTCCTCTTATCTAATTAAATTTGTTTTTAAAAAATCATTTCTCCTCTCCTTTCCTCTTGTTGCCGCGACAGCACAAGAGACCTCTCCTCCCTTCTCTTCTCCGCTTTCCTCTCCCCCTTCCCCTTTCCTCTCCTCTCTCTTCCCCTTCCCCTCCCCCCCCTCTCTCTCTCTCTCCCCTCCCCTCTCTCCTCCCCTTCCGTATCCCACTCCTCTCTCTCTCTCTCTCTCTCTCTCTCTCTCTCTCTCTCTCTCTCCCCCTCTCCCTTACTTTTGTGAGAGCTACCCTCCTTCCCCCTCCCCTCCCCTCGCTCTTCCCCTTCTCTTCTTTCCTTCCCCGCGGGACAATGCAAGGGGTTGCGCCCCCAAAACATTTTTTTTTTTCTTTGGCAGCCGCAGTAGCAAGAGAGCTACCCTACCCTCCCTTCCCTCTCCCCTCCCCTCCCCTCTCTCTCTCTCTCTCTCTCTCTCTCTCTCTCTCTCTCTCTCTCTCTTCCCTTACCTTCTTTCCTTCCTCAAGGCTTCCCCCTCTCTTTTCCTCTCTTTTCCTCTCCATTCCATGTCTCTCCCCCTTCCCTTCCCTTTTCCTTCTTTCCCTCTCTTTGGCCCTCTAGCAAGGTGCGTCATTTGAAAATGCGTACTTCACTCAGTGCAAACACATCTTAAAAAACCTTTGTAACTATTGCAAGGTGTTTATAAATTTCTTTGAGATTATTTACGATGTTGCTTTCTTAAACTTTGAAAGGTGTTTATTGACACCGTTATGAAGTCTTGGTGATTTTGAAGTTCCAAAACTCTAAAAGGTGTTTATTGACACTGTTATTAAGTCTAGGAGATTTTAGAAGACTCTAATGGTAAATTAATTTCATGCATGGATCTTAATTATATAAATATAAATATAAAAGCCCTACGAGCATGCCTATTCCATGTGGACAAGTGTAGTGCACTGGTCCCACCATATGTATGAATGGCCTTCCATCGATGAACCAAGGTTTCTTCCTCATAACTGGGTGTTCCCACTTCTGCTACACTATCTTCTTTGACATGGTATCAGAGCACTTCAATGCTTATGGGTGAGTTGTTGTGGTAGAGTGGTGTGTTGAGGTAGAACCCTGGTCGTTTTTGAGGATAAGAGAGACGTGCTAAGCTTGTGTTGAAGAATTCCAGGCTTGTCCTCCCTTCTACAGGTAGTTTTTGGTCATGACATCGAAATTTTGCAAACGAATACTCTATATTACTCAATTTCTCCGCTCTAAGTAATTTCAGGTCCATTGGACTTGGGTCTGCTATTTTTTGGCCGAATTCGATGGTTTACGCCTCCAAATCGCCATTTTAAAATTCCTGTGAAGAAATCTAGCATATTGAAGCTGTGGAAGTTGCATCTACCCAAGTCTGTTGAAAACTATCTATCAAAGCTTAGAGGTTGAGGGAAGAAGACCTTTTGAAGTTTCTCAAGAGATTGGTTGCCACTTATAGTTGAAAAAGAAATGCAGGTGCCTTGTTTCTCTACACTACACTCATTTTTCTTATTCATTTTACTGCAAGGATTGGCATAGCCCACTACTAGGGGTGGTAGACTTGTGCCTCCGGATAGGTTTTCTTGCAGGTACATACACTTTAGAGATAGTGGTTGATGCCTTACTATGCATGAGGCTATGCTTATCTATTGCCATATTGCCGAGTGAGCCTATGCTAGTGACATACTACTGGTGGATGCATCTTGGGGCCTGATACGATCCATGGTTGATGCATGATTTTGTAGTGATATTGCAATATTTGCAATGGATCAGATGCCCTTAATCTTACTGTGATACATTGGTTGGTTTGAGGATATTGATGCCTAGCAAAGCGATTATACTTTTTATGCCTGATTCTGGCTACATATTGATTGTTATTTGCTCATGCTATGAGCTGCTAGTGATTGACTGTTGGAATATTGTGAGGCATTATTGGACACCTTGATTGCCATTATTGGTTGGTGTGTTGCTTTGCCTTGCCATTGAAAGGAGCAAAGTGCCATTTTGATTCCAGTTGATCAGTTGTGCAGTGGTAACTAGAAGTTCTTGGACTGTAGTCAAAAGTGTGCAGGTGGCTGTTTTCAGCACCAAATATCATAAAATCCTTAAGGAATTTGGATCTGCACTAAATTGGAAGTTTGTAGAGCCATGTATTGGCTACATTTTTGCTTTTGATAGTATTTGCATCCAAGCTAAGGTGTGAAAGATACTGATAGCCCAAAACAGTAAAAAGTTGGAGGAATCTGTTTTTTTGTAATTATGGCAAATGCAAGTAGGTCTGATAGTATCATCCAGATTGTTGGTGAGAAATTAGATTACCATAACTATCCCATTTGGAAATTTAGAATGGAGAACTTACTGATTGGAAAAGGCTATTGGGATTTGATTACAGGTGATGAGAAAGAGCCTAATTTGCTAGAAAGAAATGCTACTGCAAAACAAGTTAAGAATCATAAAGCTTGGCTGGAAAGAGCACTGAGGGTGCTTCATTGGTTTTCAATATCTATTTCAAATGCCATGGTTATGCAAATTCTGAACTGCAAATCTCCCAATAATGCATGGGATATCTTGACAAGATATTATGGCACAACTACAAGTGCTAGGAAAATTCAACTGAAGCAAAAGTTCAGTAATATGTCAAGGCAAGGTAGAACAATATGGGAGTACGTGACTGAAATCAAAACCATAGCTGATCAATTAGCTTCTATTGATGCTTCTGTGGATGATGATGGCATGGTTGCAGTCACTTTGAATGGACTTGGTCCTAAATATAAGTTTTTTGACACTTCCATTTTGGTGAGGCCAGATATGCCAGATTTCAATGAACTGGTTGCTCTCTTGATACATGAAGAAGTGAAGGTTGGGCTGAATACTGCTGCTAGTAGCTCCAGAAATAGAGATGCTATTTTTTACTCTAATTAGAGAGGCAGAGGTGGTAGAGGCAAGAGTGCCTCTCATGGTAGAGGTGATGTTAGATATACATCACAGCAGGCTCAAGCCCATAATTAGAGCAATCAAAATCAGCCTCATAGAGGATGAGGATCTCTCCGAGGTAGGGAGAGGTCTGGATCACGAGGTAGGCAGCCACCTCACCATGTGGATCAGCCCAATAAGGATAAGGTATGCCATTACTGTGCGAAGATTGGCCATATTGCAAGGGATTGCTTCAAGAAGCAAGCGAGAATCAGAGAGGAAGGGCAAATCAGCAAGGTCATTTTGCTTCTTCAAGTCATACACATGACACACCCACAAACCAGTTGTTTGCTACGATGTATGTATAAGATCATAAGCCTACTGATGGTGGCTTTGAGGATGTGTGGTACATAGATTCAGGAGAATCTAACCATATGACACCACATGGTGAGTGGTTTGAATAGATGACTCCTAGACTGCATGGATCTATTTGCACTGGTGATGATACTCAGCATGACATTACTCATACGGGTGTTGTACCTTTGGCTATGCATGATGGCCAGACTAAGAAATTAATTTATGTGTTGCATGTGCCTTCTATCATGAAGAATTTGTTGTCTGTTGGGAAAATGGCTAAGCAAAACTTGCAGGTGCAGTTTAATAAGCATGGCTGTTTTATTGAAGAATTTGATCATGGCTATAAACTTATTACAAAAGGGAAAAGACAAGGAAGAATGTTCATTTTAGATGCAGGCATACCGGAATTGAAGGCTGCCATGTTCACCCATGGTATGGGTGTTGTTCAGGACTTGGAAATTTGGCACAAACGCATTGGTCATATTAATATTCAAAAGCTGAAAAATATGTAGCATGAAGGCATTGTTGTTGGCCTACCAAAGTTTAAGTATAATGCTTTGAAGCATGTATGTCCTACATGCCAATTTGGGAAGCAATCCAGGTTGCCATTACTAGGCATATGTGGGAAAGTAATAGACCCTTGCAGTTGATTCATATTGATGTCTGGGGTCCAGCTCAGACTACCTCGATGGGAGGCTCATCATTTTATGTCACATTTATTGATGATTTTAGTCGGTATACATGGTTGTATCTTTTGAAACATAAGGATGAGGTCTTGCTTGCCTTCAAGCATTTCAAGGAACATGTTGAAAAGGAGTTTGGGTCATATATCACATGCTTGAGATCAGATAATGGAGGTGAATATCTGTCAAATGAATTTGATGACTTCTTGGCCTATCATGGGATTAGATGGGAGCTTACATGCCCATATACACCATAGCAGAATGGACTGGCTAAACGTAAGAATGGGGTGATTGGTTCGTGTGGTAGAGCCATGTTGAATGAAAAGAACGAACTTGATTATTATTGGGCAGAAGCACTTGTGACTGTAGTGTATGTGCTGAATCGCACTCCTACTACTGGCATTCATATGCTCACACCATATGAGAAATTGTATCGACAGAAGCCTGATGTCAGTCATTTAAAAGTGTTTGGCAGCTTGGCATATGTGCATATACCAAATGAGAAGAGGAGAAAATTAGAACCAAAGGCTGAAAAATGTGTGTTTATAGGGTATGCTCAAGACTGAGAAAGGCTATAAGTGTTACAATCCCTCTACTAGGAAGATTTTGATCAACCATGATGTTATTTTTGACGAGATGGGATCTTGGTATGGCAAACCTGATATAGTGGTTCCACATCAAGCCTCAGATGCTCAGTTGAATGATAAAAATCAACCACATACTACTTCTATGTCAGGACCTACAGCCAGTGGTGATTCCACTATGAGTCCTTGATCCAGGCAGGTTGCATTCTTCCACCACTGACACCTCTATGTCAGTGAGGGGGAGAGATAAAGGGAAGAACAAGGTGAACGAGATTGTTTCAGTGCCTGAGATTAAGGTTGATATGCCCCCTGGACCATCTAATTCAGGTTATGATTCTTTTGGTAATGACAGTTTGGATAGTGAATTGGGCATTTCTTCTATTTCCACACTAGGTGTGAAAAGCAACAGGTATGTGCCTCCTCATGAGAGAGGAGAAGCTGAAAATTCAATGTTTGAAAAGTCTATGAGAAGATATCAAAGGGTAAGGTATCCTGTTGACAGGTTGACATACACTGGGTTTGTGGCAAAACACTGTGCATACATGGCAAAAGTTGTGGGACATACAGAGCCATCTAGATTCAATGATGCTATGCATGATGAGCAATGGCGGATAACCATGCATGAAGAAATGGATGCCCTTGCCTTGAATTAGACTTGGGATTTGGTTGAGCTTCCTGTAGGAAAGACACTCATTGGATGTAAATGGATGGATCAATAGAAAGGTAAAAGGCAAGGCTGGTCGCAAAGGGTTATGCACAGAAGTATGGTTTGGATTATGAGGAAACCTTTAGTCCAATTGCAAAGATGGCTACTCTGAGGAAGGTAATTACTTTAACTGTTGCAAAAGGATGGAAATTACAACAAATGGATGTTAAGAATGCCTTTCTCAATGGTGATTTGCAAGAAGAGGTATACATGTCACAGCCAGAAGGATATGTCTATCCTAATTTTCCACAACATGTTTGCATATTGAAGAAAGCCTTGTATGGGTTAAAGCAAGCTCCACGAGCCTGGAATGAGAGGATCATTCAGTACTTGCAAAGTCGGTTTTATGGTTGGCAAGGCTGATCACTCATTGTTTGTGAAGAAGATAGATACCAGTTATGTTGTGATTGTTATATATGTTGATGATTTGATTTTGACTAGTAGTGATGATGATGGGATTGCTGGAATTAAGAGCATGCTGAAAATGGAGTTTGACATGAAGGATTTGTGAGATTTGAAGTTTTTTCTTGGCATAGAGGTGTTGAGAACACTTAATGGCATTTGGCTTATGCAGAGATAGTATGCCTTAAATATGTTGGAGAGATTTGGCATGAAGGAATGCAAACCTATGGATACACCTTTGAGCAAAACCTGAATATTATGGCTGATTCTGGAGCTAAGATTGAGAACATTACCATGTACAGGCAGATGGTTGGCATCTTAATATATTTGACTATCACTAGGCATGATTTGGCATATACTATGGGACTCATTAGTCAATTTATGCAGAAGCCATGGAAGCCTCACTTGGATGCAGTGTGGAGGATTATGCGGTATGTCAAGGATACATATGAACATGGGCTCTTTTATGCATATGGCAAGGAATTAGAGCTGGCTGGATATACAGATACAGACTGGGCAAGATGTGCATATGACAAGAGATCCACTAGTGGCTATGCATTCAGCCTTGGAAGTGCTATGGTTAGCTAGAGTAGCAAAAAGCAACCCATAGTGGCATTGTCTAGTACAAAAGCTAAGTATAGAGGTGCAGCATTGGCTACATGTGAGATTGCTTGGCTTCAAAATTTGTTGCAGGATTTGGGATTGCATGTGGATAAGCTAGTCAAACTTTACTATGATAATATGAGTAGTGTCCAGTGGGCAAGTAATCCTATATATCATGCCAGAACAAAGCATATTGAGGTACACTACCATTTCATTAGAAAGATGGTGTTGATGAGGCAAGTTGACCTCATTCATGTTCGGATTGAAGATCAGGTTGCAGATATCTTTACCAAGTCCTTGGGTAAAGATAAGTTCATATGCTTTCGAGAGCTTCTTGGTGTCTTACTCCCTACTTGAGCTTGAGGGGGTGTGTTGGAAGACACGCTCGGGTATGCTATCCCACATATATGTTACAGATAGTTGGATATGCCTATCGGTAATATGATTGGTATGTTAGTAGCTAGTAGTAGTCAGACCATGGTTCATACCCATGGTTAGTTCTTATTAGTCCAGTTAGGTCTTATCTTGTGGTTTTTAGTTCTCTATAGTGTGTTCACTTGGTGGATGTACTGTCTTTTTCTTTCTACTATGGAATAGACTGTGTATTGGAGGCTACTTGCCCTTCTGGTGTTCTTCCTCATACTTGGGTGTTCCTGCTTCTGCTACGCTATCTTCTTTGACATAGACACCATAATGGATACCATAATTTATCTTCTCATATGTTGTGCTAGACTAATGAGGCAATCCTACTCCTACTCGCTTCTTCGACTTCACAAAATCGTGACTCAGCATAAACAACTCCAATCAACTATGAATCACTTCCAAAGAATGGCTAATTTTCAAAACAAAATTCAAGGAGGTTTGGATGCTCGGTTGCATGACAGATTCAAGTGGGAGTGGGGTCGATTGTTTCTAATTTGAGACGGTCAATTAATCTTAAGTTGAGATGTGGTTAATTATTCATACGCTGCGAGGAAGGCATGCAGCTTGAAGATAGATAGATAGAGAGATAGAGAGGCAGCCGACAAGAGGGAGAGGAAGGGAGGTAGCCAGTAGAGAGAGGGAGAGGGAGAGGGAGAGGCAGAGGGGGATGAAGGGAGAAGAAGCCCCTCCCCCTCTTACACTCACCCTCGGCACTTATAGAATTCTTTGGAACTCGGTACTTGCAGAAGTTTGTGCCTACAACTTCTATCCTTACATTAATTGGCTTCTACACTTACATCGCTTTCACCCTCATCTAATTAATACCCAAATAAAACTCATCGGGGGAACCTACTACAGACCACTTAATCATGAAACAGGACCATCTATTAGTGTCAAGTCATGGGAATAGCTTTGCATATTGCCCAGTTTTGAAATTAGTGGGCACCTTAAAATGAACCTACACCTCATCTTCAAAAGTTGTCCAGCTCTCAAAGTAGTTGGGCACGTTAAAATGAACCTACAGCTCATCTTCAAAACTTTGTTAATGCATCTGTGGCAAAATCCATGTGCTAACTCGAGTAGTTTGTATTGCATCTCTTTATTCATGCAAGCATGACTCCTTGGATCTTAGTCTTTTAACTGGTGTATTGATATGCAACTTTGACTACACAAGGGTATTGCTAGAAACACACATCCTTAGCATGTGTTCAATAACTAGATTTATCATTTTGATTGGATTGACCTATTTTACCTCTCCCAGAAATTTCAATTAATTAATTAGTTTTGGTGCATGGAGGCTTAATTAATCTATGTTTATCTATGGCTTAATTTGTTTATACTTTAATTAACCTATGTTTCTCTATATTAACCTATGCTTTATGCATAGACTATGTCCAAGGGGGGTTTCCCCAAACGTTCAAGAACCCAAAACCAAGAACTCAAAGTTTAGATTGTATACAAATTGTAGATAGAGAACAAAATGGATTTATTAAAGGTCGGGATATTTTAGAAAATATTCTAAATGTGTCTGTAGCTTTGGACTTTACATTAGCCTCGGGTTAGAAATGCTTGGCTTTGGGTGTGGATTTCGATAAGGCTGATGCCCGAATCTCTTGGGGTTTATTAAGGTAGTACTTGAGCACATGGGATTTGGTATTGAGCTGGTCAGAAAAGTGTACTTTTTTTGGTAATGCTCTTGCCATCTTGTGTATCAATGGTGGTGTCATTGGCAGATTTGGTCTTCACAGATCGATTAGACAAGGTTACTCATTGGCCCCATTCTCTTTGCTATCTACACAGTTTTGCTAATTCATGCTATCAAGCAATCTGTGGATCTGGGGATGATGAAAGGAGTCCTGTTGCCTTTTAGGTTTGTTTGCAAATGTTTGGTAACATTTGTGGAGTCGCCAAAATAGAGTGTAGAATATTTATTTCAGGTACTGCAATGTTACTATATGGCTTCAGGTTTGGTCTGCAGTCTAAACAAGACATGCACTGTGGGTGTCGTTGGATGCCTTGTCGGATTGGGCTGCCTCTCTGTCGGTTAAGTGGATTTTGAGAGGCCAAATTATCAATTACCTGGGGGCCCTGTTGGGCATTGGACTTACCCTCCATCAGCGGCTCAACTGAAAGGATCAAATAAAAGCTATAATTGTGGAGTGGAATCCAATTAGTGTGGAATGCTAGATCCCTCGTTGTAAAACATGGCTTGGCCTACTTCAACAGTTTATGTCACTTCAGTTTGGAGATTTAGGTCCTCTCACTAGTTGAAAATGCTCAGAGCCTTTCTATGGTCAGAGGAAGAGGGCATTAGAAGGCTTCACTACATCCCATGGAATGTCATTAAGTCACTAAAAGTGCGGGAGGCCTAGTGCTTTTGGATATTTCCCTGAGGAATCTATCCTAGTTTTTCAAATGGTTACCTGAGGAATCTATCCTTTTGGAAGCCATTGATTAGTGTTGTGCAAGAGTTTGGTCTCATGGCTATGGAAGCTCGATTTATTTCTCATTACCCCTTGTTGAGATATCAAGCTCCACTCGTGATATCCCAAGGTGACCGTTGTGCATTTATGTCACCGACTTGTTAGCTGCAGATGCGGTTGGTACAGTACCCATGAATAATAGCTGGATGATAGCTATCCTTATGTACTCTAGTTTGTGGCTCAATTAGTATGCCACCTTAGTTAGCTGAGTTTGGTTTGAGACCCACATATAGGGTTCTTCTATTTCTTTGTACTAGAGTTCTTTTGGCTTTCACAACTAAGAAGAGAAAAACTATTTTCAGCCTCCACCTTTGTGTGTATTCCCCCATTGTGTATGTGAGAAAGCCACAAGTGAGACTCCTTCCCTCTCTCCCACTATCTCCACATGGTATCAAAGCTTGGTTCGTGGTAAGGAGCTCAAGAAAGCAAACCAAGTTCACGGTGTCTTGGTAAGAGGACAGTGTTGCTTTCCTTTTTCGAGTTTGGGAGCAAATCTCTGCAGGTAGCACAGCCAGAAAGTGCAAAAGTGCATTGTCTCAGATTGAGATGCCCTTCGCGGTGTGGCGAGAGGGCAATATATGCTACAGGGGTGGGTGAAGCCCTTGGTGACTTTATTTTTCTAATTCGAGGCCATTTCGGGGCCCGTTTTGGAGGCAAAAGTTCTCGACAAGCACTGAGAAAAAGGTCCTGTTTTTGTTGTGCGATCACTACTCTGCAGGTCAGTGAAAAGTTGCCACAGAAATTGCATCATATGCCTATGCGCAGAGATATTGGGAGTTGCAGAATCATCCTTGTTGCCTGTTGATGCTCGTCACTAGGAAGTGACTGTGTGGTCAAATACCACTTTCATCAGTTTTACAGATTTGCCCGTGTGAGGCAGAAGCTGTGTTTTTTGTAGCGATAGAATATTTTGTAGTGTTCTGTAATGGCATCTGATTCTCTTTCACAGATTGTCACTGAAAAGCATGACAAGAACAACTTCCAAGCATGGAAGTTTAGAATGACAAATTTCCTTATGGGAAAAGGCTATTGGGAGTTCATTATAGGAAATGAAGAAGAACCGATTCTTCCTAATGTTCCCAATCAATAGGAAATGCAGGCATTTAAAGGATGGCATGAGAGAGCTAGAAAAGTTATGTACTAGCTGTCTATCAGTATTTTGGATTCTATGATTGTGCATATTCAGGATGCAAGTACGCCAAAGGAGGCATGGGATACTTTGGCAAAAATGTACAGCACAAATACGCAAGCCAAGAAAATGCAACTCAAGTAGGAGCTGCACAATGTGCAAAGAGAAAATATGAGCATCAATGACTACCACATGAAGGTGAAGAAAATTGTAGATGCACTTGCTTCCATTGGGTCGCCAGTGGAAGATGATGATCTAGTTTCTCTGACCTTGAATGGTCTAGGAAAGGATTATGCACAGTTCCAGACATCCATTGCCATCTGTAAAAAATTTCCTGATTTTGAGGAGTTGTTTGCTCTTCTAATTTCTGAAGAGTAGAGAAATGGTGGTGCATCTTCTTCAAGAGGAACTTCAAAAGAAACTGTCTTCTACTCAAATGCTGGAAGAGGTAGAGGCAAAGGTAGAGGAGGCCGATCTGGAGGCCGTGGTAGAAATCAAAATATGTAGCAAACTCAAGAAAACCAGTCCTATGGAGGAGGACTTGGTAACTCTAGAGGCAGGGGGAGCCAAAGAGGTCATGGTGGATGGCGGAGAGGCCAAAATGCAAACAGCAATGTTGAATGCTACTATTGTGGTAAAATGGGTCATATGGCTAAAGAATACTACAAAAAACAGAATGACATTATGAATGGAAAATTGCAGCAAGGCAATTATGCATCTTCTAGTAGACAGGGTGATGATAGAAATGAGCATCTATTTATGGTGCAGCACATGACCAATTCTGTGACAAGTGTAGAAGAATGAAATGATGTGTGGTATGTTGACTCAGGTGCATCAAACCACATGACAGGTCATGCAAAATGGATGCAGGATGCAAGGAAAATGGAAAAACCAGGATTTGTGGAGATTGGTGATGATACTGCACATCCTATTGTGCAAATTGGTAAAATTCCTTTGTCTATGCAGGATGGGAAAAAGAAATAGCTGTCTGATGTATTTCATGTCCTGAATATCACCAAGAACCTGGTTTCTGTTGGTCAAATGGTTGAGCAGGGCTTGCAGGTCAGATTTAATCCTCATGGATGCTTTGTTAAGGATATGAAAAATAACGGTCGCTTGAAAGCAAAAGGAAAGAAGAAGGGTAGGATGTTTACACTGGATGCGGACATGCCTGAATTGAGTGCAGCAATGTTTGCACATGGGACCAGTGTTGTTGCAGATATTGATATCTGGCATAAACGCATTGGTCATGTTAATGTACAATGACTTAAATCAATGCATGCCCAAAATATTGTTGCAGGATTGCCTAAATTCAAGGTTGCAGAAATGCATAACGTATGTGAAGCCTGTCAATTTGGAAAACAGGCAAGGAAACCATTTCCTAGGCATGTTCAAGAGAGTAAGAAGCCATTGGAATTAATCCACTTTGATGTGTGGACTACTAAAGCTGCATCTATTGGAGGCTATCATTATTTTGTCACTTTTATTGATGACTACAGCAAAAAAGTTTGGGTGCATTTTATGAAAAAGAAAAGTAAAGTATTTGGGCATTTCAAAGCTTTTAAAGCTATGGTTGAAAAAGAAACATGCCTGCAAATAAAATGCCTAAGGTCAGATGGAGGGGGAGAGTACCTCTCAAATGAGTTTGCAAAGTTCCTTCAAGAGCATGGCATAAAGCAGCAATATTCATGCAGTCATACCCCACAGCAAAATGGACTTGCAGAAAGGAAAAACAGGCATATTGGAGAGGTATCTCAGGCCATGCTAAATGAAAAAGGCCTACCAGATTATTATTGGGCTAAAGCAGTTGCTACAATAGTTTACATAATGAACAGGACTCCACTGTAGCAATACATGGCATGACACCAGAGGAGATGTATACTGGTAGGAAACCAGATATTTCTCATTTAAAAATTTTTGGTTGCATTGTCTATGTTCACGTGCTAGATGAGTTGAGGTCCAAGCTGGATCCAAAAGCTAAGAAGTGCATCTTTATTGGTTATTCTCTGCAGCAGAAAGGGTATAGATGCTATAACCCTTCTACTCGTAAGTTTACAGTGAGCAAAGATGTTGTTTTTGATGAGATGAGTAGCTGGTATAAACTAGTAAATGTGATGATTGATGTAGATGCACAAAATGGTAATGCTGCATAGAATTCACAGCAGCAATCACAAAATATTAGTGGACATGCAGTGTCCTCTAGCAGTGGTTCACATACTTTGCCATGGATAGGCAGATTGAGATCAGGAGAATCTCCTCAAAGCAATGTAGATAGTGGTATGTAGGTATCACGAAAAGGAAAAGAGAAGGTAGATCAGCCCATGTTTGATGTGAATGCAGGTCACTCTTATGTGGATGGTGAATCCAGTGGCTCAGAATAGAGCATTGATGGTGAGTTGGGTATTCCTTCTATTGTTACACCTGGAGTAAGGAAGACCGGGGATGTTTTGAAAGCACCTGGAAGTGATCCTATTTTGCATAGGTCTACTAGAGCTAGGTATCCTATGGATAGGCTGAAATATGATGGATTTACAGCCATTCACTATACCTATATGGTCAAAGTGATACAGGAACTAGAACCCACTTCTTTTGAGAAAGCCATGGGAAAACAAAAATGGGAGAAAGCCATGGATGAAGAAATGGATGCCTTGGAAGCAAATGCTACATGGGAATTGGTGCCTTTGCCCAAAGACAAGAATGCAATTGGCTGTAAGTGGGTTTATAAGGTGAAGCACAATGCAGATGGTTCTGTGAATAGATACAAGGCAAGATTAGTTGTCAAGGGGTATGCACAGACATATGGCATTGATTATGAAGAAACATTCAGTCCGGTTGCAAGGATGGCAACCGTAGGAGTAGTCATTGCTATGGTTGCATCAAAGGGATGGTCTTTAAATCATATGGATGTAAGGAATGCCTTCTTGCATGGTGATTTGCAAGAAGAGGTCTTTATGGAGTAGCCACCAGGTTATGTTCATGCTGTTCATCCTGAGTTTGTTTGGAAGTTGAAGAAATCCTTGTATGGTTGAAGCAAGCACCTAGAGCATGGTCTAACAAGATAGGACAATATCTTATCACTATTGGCTTTCAGATTTCCAAGGCAGATTTCTCACTTTATGTGAGAAAAACAGAGAAAGGTTTTATGTTGCTTGTTATTTATGTTGATGATTTGATCATCACAGGTGATAGTGATGAAGATATCCTTCATGTGAAAATGCTATTGAAGCAGAAGTTTGAGATGAAGGATTTGGGAGAGCTGCATTATTTCTTGGGCATTGAGGTGATTAGATCACCAAGTGGGATATGGCTCTTGCAGAGGTAGTATGGATTGGACATGCTGTCCAAATATGGGATGACAAGCTGTAAGCCTATTTTAGTTCCTTTGGAGTAGAATGTGAAGCTGAGCGCAGATGCAGGTGAGCTTCTGGAAGACCTACTATGTATAGACGCATAGTAGGAAGTTTGATTTATACAACTATCACAAGGCCAGATTTGAGCTATGCTGTTGGATTGGTAAGTCAGTTTATGCAAGCTCCAAGGAAACCGCATTTGGATGCGGCTAGACACATACTCAGGTATGTGAAGTCCACATTGCAGTATGGACTATTTTATGAGGCTGGGGTTTAGATACAATTGCATGGATACACTGATGCTGATTGGGCTGGTAGTATTTCTGATAGACGATCTACTAGTGGATATGTGTTCTCTTTTAGGAGTGCTGCAGTCACTTGGAGCAGCAAGAAATAGCCTACAGTTGCCTTGTCGAGCACAAAGGCTGAGTACAAGGGTGCATCAATGGCTGCATGTGAGGTAGCTTGGTTGCATAAGCTACTTTATGATATGCATCAGTCTAAGATGGGCCAGTTGTCATTTATTGTGACAACATGAGCACTATACACTTGGCAAATAACCCAATCTATCATGCTAGAACAAAGCACATTGAGGTACATTATCACTATGTGCAAGAGAAGGTTTTACTAGGTCTTATTGATCTAGTTTATGTCAGCACAGAGGATCAGGTAGCTGACATATTCATGAAGGCATTGGGTGTAGAGAAGCTGTGCAAGTTCAGAGACCTGCTTGGTGTCCAGGAATTGGGATTGAGCTCGAGGGGGAGTGTTGAGATATCGAGCTCCACTCGTGATATGCCAGGGTGACCGTTGTGCATTTATATCACCAACTTGTTAGCTGCAGATGTGGTTGGTATAGCGCCCATGAATAATAGCTGGATGATAGCTATCCTTATGTACTCTAGTTTGTGGCTCAGTTAGTATGCCACCTTAGTTAGCTGAGTTTGGTTTGAGACCCACATATAGGGTTCTTCTATTTCTTTGTACTAGAGTTCTTTTGGCTTTCACAACTAAGAAGAGAAAAATTGTTTTCAGCCTCCACCTTTGTGTGTATTCCCCCATTGTGTATGTGAGAAAGCTGCAAGTGAGACTCCTTCCCTCTCTCCCACTATCTTCACATCCCTATCTTGGCCTTTAAACTCCTGCCCTTCCCTCCTTTGGAGGGAAAACCATTGGATGATTAGCCAAATGGTTCTGTCCAAGATTGTAGCCAAAGTGCTACAGAGAGCTCTTGCTTAGTCGGATGGAGTCTCATGATCTTAACATAGTCTAGAATCTGCGCAGATCACACTCTTGGTGGAGAGCACGGTTGGATGAGCTATGGAAAAGTGCACTCCTTGGGAAGTTCAAATTTCTCTTGTGAATGCTTTTGCACGGTTGGTTACCGGTCAGAAGCACGTTGGCCAAATGGATGCAACTAAACCCGCTTTGTGGTCTAGCACAAGAGCAGATCTAGCATTTGTTTTGGGAGTGTCCCTTAGCTCATGAGCTGTGGAGGAGATTGGCAAGAGCTGTCTGTTTAACCAGACTAATGGCAAGCTTCTCATTGGGAGCAAAGTGGCACCTAGCACTGCTAGGGGAAACAGTCCGACTCTCATTAACCCTTGCTTGTTGCTGGCCCTTTTTGCGTGCTTCCCTAATCATGGCAATTTGATCCGCCAAAAATCGGTTGGCCTTTCGAGAGTCGATACCTTGGGCACTCTGATTACCATTGTTGGTTAATGTTGTAAGGAGAACTTATGGGATCTGGGAGTGCTGATAGCTAAGAAGGGCCTGCTAGTAGGGAATGCTCTTCAAGATATAGGCATCTTGTTGTAGGGTTGGCATCTTACTGTGTTAGCAAGGTAGGCCATGGGCGTTTTCCCCTTGAGATGGCCAAATTTTGAATCAGGCTTTGTTTCTCGGGCTGACCACCCTCAAAAAAAAAAAACAAGCCGGTGCAGTTTCTTTAAAAAAAGAAAAAGAAAAAAGAAAAAAGAATTGAACCCAAAATCTTCTTTTTTCGAAGTTGAAGGCCTACCGCTTGTTATTAAGTAATATTATATGCCTCTTTCCTTATAATAGTATTATAAATCCTCCCTCATCCCCCTCCCCCTTTGGGATGTCCTTTCTTCTTTAATACCCTTCATAAGTTGTCCATCCCTCCCCAATCTCACACATCCCTCCCTCTTTAATGCACCTCTTGTTGAGAGTTGTGATGCCATGAGCACATGTAGAGCAAAGGTATGAGTAAAGGGCAAGCTGCCACATGGCATGAAGGAGATATCCCACATGTGAGCAAGCATATGCATGTAAGTACCCTCACCTATAAAAGGGAGGTTCATTTGAAGTAATATCAATCAAGCACTTTCCATTATCTCAAGATTCTCTTTATGAGTCCAAGCTAATCTATCTTGGAACCTAATTGAGTTGAGGTACATGTCATGAGCACTCTCTTCATCATGTCTCCACATAGGTTCCATCCACAAAGTGCTCCATAGATCCTGAGGTGCACATGTTTTGTCATGGTATCAGAGCATAGGTTTAGCTCATTAGTAGTTCAATAGGATTGCTCCCATTCCTAGATTAGTTGTAGGCACACCTTAGGAACTCATGAGTTCTCTTAGGTTAGTTTTAGTTTTAGATTGAGAGTTCTCTTACACTAAGTGAATCTTAGTTTATTTGAGAGATTTCCATCCATGCCTCTCCATTAAGGGAAGATCGAGCCTCTAAATTGAAGAGACTCAAGTGGTTGTAAGCAATCTAGAGCATTTTCGAGTTGATGAAGCAGCCACTGTAGCTCTAGCCAAGAGGGATAAGACTAATTACCACGAGCTCTGCAACATCCACAACCAAACGGGACTCTTGCAAAGTAGAGACCCCGATGTGAAAGGCATTCTTGGAGTGATGACTGCATAGAGTGCTTGAGGTTGACTGACATCTCTTGAGGAATGACTCCAGCTCCACCATGAAGTGCGATCACCCATTCCATGCTCAGCTGTTCTATTGCAACTTGTACTCTAGTGCCTTCTACAACAGCTTCCCTGCAAGCAGCCATGACACTGAGATGCCCTCCAACATCAAATTTTGACCAAGACGAGTCAGTGCTCCAGCTGCAATAGCACCAGCAAACAATCTTTATCCCCTGGTAGCCCATATGTGACAAGCTCCTACAACAAGTTGCACCTCTCCAAATGGCTGACTCCATCTCCTATGATCTCCAGCGGCTGTCAAACAAGCCTCTCAACAGCCCGTCATGCAAGGCACATCCAGAAGTGGCTGTTCCTGCATGACCAACGCAATCATGCCATAGCCAAAGCCTTATTCCCACCAAGCTATCATCCAACTACTCCTGCTCCAAGCTTCCAAAAAGCCCAACCATTGCCCCACTGCACCGCATCTCCTATGGCTCATCTACGGCAGCAACCAGGCTCCCACCAGTGTGCTCTCTCTCCATGCAAATCAAGCCTTCCCTAACCCGAAGGCAACTGATGAGCGATCTCCCATAGCACTGCTAGCAGCAAGCTCTCAAGAGGCTTGACCAGTGTATCAAGGCGACTTCAATGAGCTAACTCTATCTACATATGCTTCAAGGTAGCAAAGCTCCATAGACCTTAATGGTCAGCTCTCCCGGCTCACGATGTCTTGCAAGCTCTAGACCAAGGCAACGCCCACACCCTTGATGGCTCTTGCAACCTAAAGCAACTCCAAAAGAACGTGCATCTCCATCGACGTCGTCCTCGCTCCACCATCGCTCTCTGTTCAGAATTCTCTCTTCACAAAGTTTCCTTAAGGTTCACCATAATTTGACACATGGTAGATAGGTTTTTGACTTGGGTTAGCTCAAAGCAACCCTGGGTTAGATTGGTTTGGTCAGTGCTCTAGTCTATGCCACGTGGCAAATAAGGTTGGGTGTGGTTAAATTAAACCATGGTTAAGGCCCATGGTTAGGAGTAAGCTTAGTTAAGTGCCACCTAAGCACATAGCTCCTTATTAAGCACAGTGTGGAGTACAGCATGTGAACAGCCTCTGCCACATCATCAAGGCCCCCTCTTCTTCACAAAAACTTTGACAAGCCGTAACTTGCAATCCAACAAGAATTTGGACATGCTCCAAAAAGGAAAAGTGATCGTCTTTTTGAGCTCTACGTGCCTGTCAAGTCAAAATCATTGTATGCAATTAGATACTGCCAATATTGAAAGAAATCAATTGGTAAGACCTTTGCAACAAATGACAAATCAAAGCATGAATGCACACATCATTGTCATAAGCATGCCAAAAGCGCAAGTGTATGAGATGACCATAGCACGAAGCATGGCATCCATATATAAAGCATCAAGGCACATGGAAGCATCATGCATGAAGCTACACAAGGAAGAAGATTGTAGATTGATGAATCAGCAGGTCAACTACATAGCATCATCATCAAGCCATGAGCCAAAAGGTGACATTAATGGAATTTATTGAGAAACAAAAACCTTGCCCACCTTTAGCCCATATGTTTTGTAAATCAAGCCTGACCACCTAAGAGTAGCTATGAAAGCACCCACGGGAGGTATTGACATTAAAAGCCACACTTGACCACCTTAAGTAGCAATGCATGCACTAAGGGGTGGTGATGGAATGTAACTCACATTTGACCACCTTGCAGTAGCCAAAGGATCATGGCACCAAGGGGAGGTGTTGAGAGTTGTGGTGCCATGAGCACATGTAGAGCAAAGGTATGCATAAAGGGCAAGCTGCCACATGGCATGGAGGAGATATCCCACATGTGAGCAAGCATATGCATGTAAGTACCCTCACTTATAAAAGGGAGGTTCATTTGAAGTAATATCAATCAAGCACTTTGCACTATATCAAGATTCTCTTTATGAGTCCAAGCTAATCTATCTTGGAACCTAATTGACTTGAGGTACATGTCATAAGCACTCTCTTCATCATGTCTCCACATAGGTTCCATCCACCTTAGAGTGCTCCATAGATCCTAAGGCACACATGTTTTGTTACCTCCCTCCCCATGATCTCTCCCTCCCCTACATGAGACTAATTATTGCCTCCATACCTTCACTTATCCATGTGACAAATTGGATAGAGAAATTCTTTAAGAATAAAGCATGAAAAATGGCTATACATCATTCCTATTCTTTAACTTTCCAATCTTGACACTTAGTTTACTTAACCTAGCAATCTCCAAGAGAAGCTTCCAGCAGGTGCTTCTTCTACCTAGACAAAGGCTTTTCAATGCTAGCATGGCTTGTTCTAATGGTCTTTATGAGTCCCATACACCTCCCTTATATGAAATATCAATTCTTTCTAGATAGAGGCTTGCTTCAAACTTATTCCATTAAATTTAGGCATTTAGATATCTTCTAGAGCTTCTATCACAGACTTCTTGCTTGATAGCCTAATCAGCCCCTTAGGAGAGTGACCAAATTGGGCTAATTTTATTTAGACAATTATAAATCAAGACATTCGCAGATGTACTCATAGGTTCATCTCACTTGAAAAGTTTGACAATAGAAATAATGGGTGCCATGTTTTGAAGCATAAATCAAAAGTAATTCCTGGTCTTGATGTTGGTATTTTAGTTCACTGCAGCCACCAACCCTCTTTCAAGAGCTGATATGGAAATAAAGGCAATTTTACAAAAAACATTGGTAGGATTCAATACAAAAAGCATACATATAATAGTGACCATGTAATCGAGGTCCTTGAAACTATCATTCAATTCTTCATTCCTAGCCATGGATCAATTTCTTTTCCTTTCTAGCTCCCTCCTCCCCCCCTTAGGTATTAGAAGCTGATCATTGCATTAAGGGGACAATGAGATGGATTACACTATGAAACAAAAAATTGGTGCAATGATGGAATTGCATAAAAATTAAACTTGATGCAACAAACCACAAGGTATTCCAACTTCTACTTTTGAAAGGTAGATGAGAAAGCAAAAGTCTTAAACTGTGTACAAACACTTGCACAAAGTTTTGAATACTCGTGGAAGAAATGAAAGCACAAGATGTCTAATCTTGATGAAAAATAAACATAATATGTGGGGAGAGGATGGCCCTCAATAGACAATGTAGTGCTCCAAGATGGAGAATTGAGAGTAGTTACCATGTAGTAGTGGGTGTACAGAAAAGGAACCATACTTGTTTTTAGTCACTAGAGGTTGATCGTTTCCTATAATGATCAAGTTATCCACACATAGGATCATAGATAACAACCTTTATAATATTTCTATAGATACAATTTAGAAAAAAACAAGTTTGAATCAACATCACTTTAACAAGATCTCTCTATTGGAAGTGTTTGTCAAAGCCCTCAGTGTTGATTTGCTGCCTTCTTGAGTTTATAAATCTTTTCGATTCTCTTCAAATCCTTAATTAGCACAAGTTTGGACTCAAAATGTGTCTTATTTTAATTATAGATAGGATTTTCTCATGTCCAAATAGCATTGGCCATGTGTGAGAATACGAGCATATATAGATGGCAAGCTTCTCCTTGTTGTATGAAATGCCCTTTCAAGCAATAAATACTTCTTGAAATGTAAAAAATTAGACATAAGACAACACATGAGATAGTTTGTAGTAGATAAAGGATCACATTATCAAATTGAAATGTTGACTCATGTTTGCATCATGATTTTGAGTGAATTTACTTTAAGATTTTTTTGTTGCTCAATCTTTGTGCATTTCATGAATTATAGTAGTATTCCATTCAAACAAGCTCATTCAAGCAATTGCACACGAGTAGGATTTGCTATCCATTCTTTAAGCTCATTTAAGTTATTGTAGACTTAAAATTTTCTTTATTCTTCTTTCCATGAGTATTGATTTTGTTTCTTGTCTCTCATTTTGCTTAATATAAAGCTAATGATTTTGTTCACATTTACACATTTGCATTAATGTGCCATTCACGATCATCATTTTTGGTACAAAATAGCTTGAAAATGACATTATCACATTGGTAACCTAAAAATTTCACGAATGAATTGTATAAATATACTGATGATTACTGCCATGATACCGTTGGTAATAGCCATCATATTGGCAATAATTGCTATGATAATGGTGGGAGATTGAGTATTATTGGTGGTAATAGACTATATATTGAAAATATTATGATAAATACTAGCGGTATTATGGCATTTATCGATGGTAATATTAACTAAGTTTTTGTCCATTTTTTCTTATAAAAAGCATGTGAGAGCCACCGAGCGCTTTACATTCAACAAGGTTGAAGTTCGTGGCTCCTACACCTAGCGTGGTGGGGTAAGATGGACCACAATTGAGTCATTGTGGTTGTGGAAGTGGTCGGCTGCTCAATGTGTAGCATACTAGGGTAAGGTTTTACCACAACTTCAAGCCAACGAATGCGAGGACGTTTTTAAGATGAGATTTCCATGCGGTTATTTTGTGCCTAGTTTTTTGGATTGGAATCCTAGTGCAACTTGTCTTTATATTCATGTGAGGTGCCAATTGTATTTGGAGAGATTGTATTAATGTGTGTCCGTGCTTTTGGGCTTTTTGTTTGAAAAGTTGTAAGTATGGAGACGAGAAAAAGATGCAGAGGTACTAGATGCACAATGAGTGAACAAGCTTTCAAGAATGTAAGTTGTTACAAATGTAATGGAAAACATAGAGGCCTCACTCGTCCATTTTGTGCACAATGTGGTTGATGAGTCTATGATTGGAGCTGTTAGTGCTAATCCAAATCAATAGTAACTACACATGGACACAACATCCTCCCCACGTAATGCTCACATTAGTTCCTGTCAAGGTATAACTAGAGTCTTTGTTGAGGCTTCTCAAGTAGCACAAGGTAGAGTGAAAAATACTAGGTAAGAACATAATTCTATTGGCCTAGAATGGGAGCTTACAATCAATTCACATGACTATGTTGAATCAAATGTGAATTTTTTCAAGAGGAAGAGATGCCCCTCATATAAGGGGTCACCTATTTGGCTCTGTAAATGAATCTATTGCAATTTGCCATGTTTTAAGGGTAGGTGCAATAGTTGCTTGATGATCAAAAGGTTAAATAGAGGGAAAAAATAATTGGGCAAGCTATAAGCAATAGTTCCAATGTTAAATCTGCCACTATTCCAACAGAACATTAGACTCCAACGATACAAGTTTCCACAAGTAGTGAGGCCATGTAGGCCCATTTTAGTAATACAAGCATGCCTCAATTGGGGAATCTAGAAACACCCGTATCTACACCACTTACATTGAATTTATTGTTAGAAGTGGAAATCAAACCATGAGGCAACTATCAACCATAGAGAGTATTCGATCCCAAACCTAGAGATGGATGAATGCATCCTTGGTTTGATAGATTTTGCATTCTAGTTATAAATCAAGTATGGTTAATAATGTTGACATGCAAGATGCATGGAATATCATTGTGTGGTATGGTGCATGTTTCACAGCTCCTAGTTATAAAGCCTTTTAGGCAACTATACTAGACAAAGCATATGCCGAGCAATTTGGATCACATCAAACACATTATATTTTAGCTCTTACATAATACAAGATGCACAAATCTTTTAGATGGATGGAAAAATACAAAAAGATGCCCATTGTCAAATGTGATGATTGCATTACGGCGAGGAGAGGCATTTCATATGTCCACGGATTCAAAAAATGAAAGGAAACATAGCAAGTGTTTTGGCAAAAACCAAAAGGGAGATGGGCTAAGAAAATGTTGTGCAGATCCTCATGGACAATACAAAGAGTTATAAAAAGGTTGCTACACTACCACAAAAAGAGCTTCCCCAATTGTATGAATTAGCCTATTGTGCTTACACCTTGAACTAGGTGTTGAAAGGTTGGTACAAGCATGTATCATGGTTCAAGGAGATTATACATGATGCTCGTGAAATTGTGAAGTTTGTTTGATCGTATCAATGACTTGACACAATATACAATGCATGGGTTAGATCCACAATATTGCAATCACTTGTAGCTATGATATTTTGCATGCATTTTTAGACATTGCAATCATTGATCTAAAAAAAGACTTTTTGATTGAGACCTTCCATTGTGACATTTTTCAAAGATGGTTGTCTACGTGCAATAGAGAAATCAGAGATAAATGCAATGATATGAAAGAAAAGATACATCACAAAGAATATGGAAGTATTTTGAGAATGCCATGAGGATAGCATTGCTTGTCATGGTATCATTGAGAGCCTTGGACTGAAAGGCACCAACCATTGAAAATTTTGGATGCACTTTTAGAGCATACTGCAAACAACAATTGCTAGAAATCTCCAATATGTCCAGATGAGCAAAATGTCGAAAGACCCTTTACAATAGTTAAATAGAGGGACCTATGGAGTTTTTTAAAAAAGTGATGAGAGAAATCTCATATTCTACTAGATAGTATTGGCTACCTCCTCGATCTAGAGTGGTGGAGCACCATGAAACCTGAAGAGGTTCCAAGAGTCATGAATGATTTCAATATGGTGGTTTGAGCATATTTCCACAAGATGCTATATTTACTAGGTGTTGTAATGATCTAGCTAAGTATCAGTTTATTTGCATCTACCAATGTAGAAGCACTTGCATGGAAATGGTGAATGATGATGAATGGTGCCAGTTGTGAACTCCTACATCCACTTTCCATGAGAACTTTCGCACAACCATTCTCCAAATTAGATGCTAAAAGGATTGGAGCCACTAGTGGAACATCCACAATACTTTGAGGAGCATGTCTTGCTTCACTTTCTACATACGCTTTCAAGTTGTTTCTTGCATTTCTTAGTTGTGCGTGTCCTTGAGGTGAATTGTCATCCTCAATCCTCTTGACCTAGTCTTCTAGGGCTTGTCGCGTCTTGAGATTAGCTTTATCCAATCTTCATTTAATCGCCTTCAAGAAGCAACCTGTGCACTCTATGGATCTCGCCCATTTGTCTATCGTATTAGCAGTTCCACAAAATGCCTTTGCCAAATTCTTGCAATTTTACTTTGAACATACGGTAGCTAGAAGAAAAAAGGGTTTGCTTTGAACCAAGATCTGAATCTCCTCCCTTCACCATTTTCTAGGGAAACTAGCACCAATTTATCATGGTTAGAGAAGGGGAGGAATAATAGAGCACTAGCCTTATGACAAAGAGCCTCATACAAGAGTCTTCTTGAGAAGTAAGCTCTGTCCAGCCAAGCTTTTCTATGGTTCTGTCGTAGCTGGTTGTTAGTCCAAGTGAAAGTAGTGTCTTCTGAGGCATCAATCAAGAAAGCTTGATCCTGTAGGTTGTTCCATGCTGTCAACTCACTCCCTCCTAATACATTGCCTAGCCCATTCCATCTATCTCTTCTGCTTTCAACCATGTTGAAATCCCCCAATAGGATAGTGTTGTCTTGCAAAATTTTGCTATCCCACATTAGTACTCTATCTCTAACAGCATTAGGGGTGTAGACTGAAAAGACCTGACACACAATAATGGGGTGCATTAAGTCAATCACTATTCCATTGTGTCCAAAGGTGGTTAAGACCCCTCCTATAGCCTGAGACAGGTGCTCGGAAACTCCGAAAACTACCCCCCCTCTACCATCTTCTTGATCAGTGTAGAACCACACTCTTTTGTCATCAATTTGGCTTAGTTTCCATCTTATCTTTGGTCCCCAAATTTTGACCTCTTGAAGTGCTAGGAAGTCAGGGTTGAGCCCTCTACAATGGATCCATCTTCTGAGAATTACTGGTCTAAGGCCGTTTGATAATCCTTGTACATTTAAACTTAGGAAAGAGAAATTTTCTTGTTTTTGCATGATTGGGTATTTCTTTTGTTTCTTTTCTTCTCAAAATTAACCTATAGCACTAGAGTAAGGCCTCTTAAAATCCTTCTCTTTTCTCTCTCTGTAGAGTGTGGGTCTTTGGGCTTATCACTCAGTGGAGCTAATTGTAGACTTTGCCTTTCAGCCTGTATTGATTTTCTCCCTTTCACCAAGGTGATCCATGATTCTTGGTTTTGGGTTCCATTGGAAGAGGGACTTCTTCTTCTACTTGCACATTCTGGGGGGAGGACTAGGTGTCTCTATGCTTTCTTTTCCATGGTTGTTCTTGGACGGACATTCTTTGATGAAGTGTCCGCCCAAGCCACAAAGGAAATAAGAGTTGGGGATATTCTTGTAAAAGACTTTCTAAATCAACTCCGCTCCATCACCACCTAGAATTACAATGGAATTAGGTGGGTCTATCGCCAAATCCATCAAGACACAGGCTTGGGGGTTTCCTCACATGCTAATTAAGCCTTTCATTTCTAGGGCCAAGAATTGGCCTAGTGGGGCATGCAGGGCCTCAACTTACGGGAAGAGGGGGAGAGGTAGATCAAGGAATTATCCCCATATTGGGGCTTTTGAGGGCGGTGGTAAATCAGGATTGAAGGAAGGTTCCCACATCTATACAGATAGAGGTTGACTTCTAATGTCCAAGAAACCCTTTTGAACTACTTTTGATGCCATTTTTGGTTTTTAAAAAAGGAAAACAATGTATCTGTTCCTTAGGAAATGAACACTAGTGACATGCAGACCTTTATGAGACCAAAATTTTCTAACCCATCCTTTGAGGAATAGTGCAAGTGGTAGGGGACCATGAATATATACTACCACCGCGCAAGAACAGAGCCATTTTGTGGTTGCATTCAGTATACCATTGTGAACCTCTACCATAGGGAGTTTACCTTCGAAAGAGCTAGTATTTTCTCGAGCTTTTTTAGTATCTCCTTTTGGGGGGGTGGTGGAGGGTGGATTGTTGAAGATTCTTGCTCTTGGTAAGAGCTGCTCCTATGCTGATTGTTTCAGGGTTGCAAGGGCTTTAAAAAATATTTGGATGCCTCCTTGGAGAGCTCCTACATAAGTTCCTCTCTACATCATCAGCAAGGCTTGCCCTTTCTAAGTTTGCTGCATCGTATGTTGTGGAGGAGCTCCATGAGAAGGACATTTTATAAGCTTGTGCTACAAACGAAACCGCCTTTACATTTTGTATTATATTCGTGTCCTGCTACAAAGGTGAGAAACTGTCTGGTGCAAACTTGAAGTCTGCCAATAGTCTCTTGATGCCCTCATCAGTTGTGCCTTTCTCCAAGTTTTGCATGTCCTTATCCTCCAAGTGTAAGTGAAACCTGGTAGGTTAAATAGATCTGGCATCTTGTCTCTTGTCATTTCCTGCATGTCTACATCTTGCTCCCTAGTAGTTTTTGTCTCATGATTGGGCCTTGTCCTTAGATCTTTGTTGGTGGAGTCATAGTCTTTGGCAGTTTCAAACTGGGAAGCTTTTGAGGTGGCAAAAACCCTATTTCCTCTGCCATCATCGCTAGAAGAGGTCATCACTCAAAAAACTAATATTATGAAACTAAAAAAATGATCTTATCTCTAGAAGCATTTGGTGCATACCTGGAAAGAACATTAAACAAAAGACATATTCATAGCTAGATAGTAGCCTTCTTGATGCATAAATACCTCCTTGGAGGAATAAAAAGAGTTAACTAAACCAGCACATCCACCACACCCTCTACCTGGGTAGTTCTTGAGCACTTCAAAACCACCACTCTTGATAGTCATCTAGAAACTGTATCCTTCTCCACATTTAATTTCTTGTAACAAACACACATCTACCTTACATTTCCTATGAACCAAAAACAACCAGTTTGTTTGGCCTTCCCACAACATCCTCATAGGTTCCAAGATAAGAATTTGAGTGAACACAAAAGTCCATCATCCAAGTGCAATGATGAACTATTGGTTTGACAGTGCTTTGTAAGCATCTCTAAAGAAATGAAACCGATTCTCCTTACCTTGGCCCATATTACGGGCAGCATCTTTGAGCTATTTAGACATCAAACGGGAAGATAGAGGCCTAATACTTTGATTACTTTCACTAAGAACCCTCTTATCAGTTGGGCTATCCTTGAGTACCCTTTTCTTGTGGTAGGCATTAGGGAGTTCTTCTTTTAGAACCATGTCTAACCGGATCTAATGTCAAGCTTCATTTTCCATTTGTACCTTCACCTTGAAGCCTTCAGTAGTGCTTGCAAACCTCCACCATGATTCAATTTGAGCAAAGCTTTCTCCCCCATTTGATCCCTGGCTCCTACTCACATCCTTCCTGATTGGGTCCTCACATGCTGCACGAGTAAGGTTCTCTTGTCGGATTTCCTTTGTTCTCCCCTTAGACCAATCACCCTCCAAGCAATGTCATCCTCCTTGGAAGGAGGAATGTTAATCTCAACTAGTTGTTAATCATTTGGGAGCGCTTGGTTTTGGGCTTAGCTTGTTGCATGTTCATCTTGCAGAGTGAGCCGGATGTCATTCAAATTTCTCCTCCATCTCAATAGGAGCTGTTTCCTCCAGTAGCTAGTCGTGTTGATTTCTTTGTTTGGGCAATTTTGAGCAAATTGAGTAGTATCTTACTAGATGTAGCACGAATTGGTAAAATCACCAAATCTAACTTGCTATGTGATGACCACATCGTCTTGAGTTATGACCTTCAGAAAGTTAAGGGTATCTAGGGCCCTATCCCATAAAATCCACACTCTTCTAAGGTTGGAAAGAGATTTCAAAGATGGAGGTGCAGGCAGAACTCATCCCAATGATGTAGCAAGATGCTCAACAAAATCACTAAGCATAGTCAGAATGTTGGAGAAGTCAATCCACGCTAGTGGGCACTCCCTACAAAGAAAATTGTCAATGCTAAACTGAGAACTCTAGGGAATGACTAGGGCAGTGGAACTCAAGAAGACAAAAGACCTACCCAGTAGATCCTTCCTGAGCTTCTCCAACACTAAACGGATCAGAAAGAAGCCCTTTCCCAAAAACCTAGCACAAAACCCCAGTGAGGGAATATCATGTTCAAATGACAAAAACTCCTCTAGCTTAAGCAAAGAAGGAACCTTTCGCCAACCTAATAAGTCCATGCTTGATATCTCCTAGATTGATCCTACAAGGGATAGGGTGTTTCTTCCCACACTCAAACCATGGGATTTTTGCCACTTCCTTGGCTCTCCTCTTTGCTTTTGCATGCAATAGCTTTGAGGCCATCTCATTGTCCAACTCTAAGCAGCAAAGCCACTTCCAATCCTCTCAGTAGCAGCAAGCACTTCATCATAAGACTGGGGTTCCAAGGACTGCTCAAAACCACCTTGGCTCAGATGGGAGTCCTCCATCTTACCTATTTTGTCTCCCTACATTCCCTCAATAATCATCTTGGAATGAGGACCATTTTCACTAGACATCTCACTGAAACAAGAGCACTATACCAGTCTTGCTCAAGCCATCTCAGGTACTTTGCTCAATTGTGGGAAGTGTAATTAGTAGATGGAGAAGCTATTATGCACCAGATCATGACTTGAGATCTCCCTCCTCTTCCAAGGTAACTTAACCAACTTGAAAACTCATGAGAAGGTCAATATTAACCATAAAGTATCATGTGATTTCCAATAGTAATACTAGTAGAAATTGTGAGGAAATAAACCTTTTTCTAATGTAGAAGTATTGATATCTCCGCTACTATATCCCCAAGGGCATCACTCACAAAACATGTATCACAACATGTTAGTGAATATGGGGATTTACATGTATGAGGGGATTTATAAAATAGTAATTTGGTAGAAGTTATATGTTTAGATTTATGGAGGGGAACTAAATTTTAAGATTGGAAAATGTATACATGTAAGAGGGGGTTTATTAATTACATGAGAAATTGTAAAAATGCAAGATCAGAGATATTATTCATACATGATAAAATGTAAAAATGCGAGATTAGGGGTATTATTAATACATGCTTGCTCGCACATGCTATATGGTTTTTCTCAAGAATGGACCCCTTGGGACTATATCCGTGTGAAAGAAGCCATCAATATAGTAGCCGAGAACTAATGAAAATCTAGCATTGGTGAGCATCAATATACTTATTGAGCATGAATACAAAATACATAGAAAATAAGTGGAATGAAAAAAGAATTTGATGTGATAGAATGGGGGTTTGGTAGCCCATTCTGCCCCACCAGAAGTTAACATAAAAGAGACAAAATTTGTATAATAAGGACCCTCAAAGTGGCATGAATATATATTTCCAAACGTATTACAAAGATTCCCTTGAAGAGGCATGATTATATATTTTAAAATGTATTACACAAATTCCCTTGAAGGGACAATGAACACTTTATGCTCTAAGGCATGACTACAAAAATTCCCTCAAAGGGAATGAACATCATATAATGCTCCAAGGAATTAGGAAAAAACTTCCCTTGAGGGGCCATGAATGTATATAGCCGCAACAATAATTACAAGAAAACCCATTGAAAGGGTATAAAAAATGCTCTACTCAAGATCATTAGCTGCAATCTAGAGCCCTCATTACATAAAACAATAATATATCCCATTCCCACTTGAAAAGGGAGAGGAAGACACTTCGCACCCTTCCCAATTGAAAAAAGGCAGAGGAAGAAAGTTTGCACCCTTCCCAAAGAGTGTTGATGAGCAAGAGAAGTAGGCAAGAAACAAAGAACAATGTACTAAGTAGAGGGATCTTTTGCCTCAAACCCAAAACAAACACCCAACAGACCGTCACAGCTATGCCCAAATCTAGAGATGAAGCAGGTGGACCTACTCAAATAGTAACGATCACCAAGAGGAACAAGAGCAACATTAGAGCATGAAGATGAAGTAGGTCAACTAGTGCACAAAAGGGGCAGTGATGACAATTAGAAGGGGCCTTTCAGATGGTAAAGAGAAACAAGTCAACCATCCACCACAACTGACATCAGCAATAGGGATTAAGGGTAAGAGGGCCAAGGAGGGGGTGAGGAGGGGAAGGGGAAGCATAGATCCTACTTGCTCAATGTTGCCTCCACTCAAAAGTAGTGGGAGGGATGACAGGAGAGGTGTGGCAGGAGAAATGAAATTATACAAGAGATGGGGGAGTAAGAAATCTATCCTTGAGCTGTATCATATGACAAGATAAGCCAAGAGGATCGTCCATAGTGCCATGATAACTGAAGTGGTTTCAAATGAAAAAAAAGAAAACATGAATGAGGTCAATCTCTCTTGTGCACTACAGAGCACCTAGTAAATATCTCCCATTGATTCTTGATGGTGAAACTAAGGTCCACCCAAATAGAAGCTAGTATATTAGCCAAAGTAGATGGTAGGCCATCTAAAACAAGTGCACATCTCAAACACTAGATCTACCACAATGTAATGCTAGATACCACCTTTCAAGTCAAACTAGCCTGTGTAGAAGGCAACGGATCCTGGTGTAGAAGAAGAATAAAAAGCAAATCCTATGGATCCATGATGGTAAGCTCTATAGGACCACGTCTTAGGCAACACTGCATGAAGAAAGCATGGACATTAGCATGAGACTCATATAAGGTAAATGCACCAGACCATGTGCCCCTTTTGGCTATTCCCCATGTCATAATAAAAAACTCAGTCATGATATATGAGAGCAATCTAAAAACGCCAATTCAAACAACCCTTGTAATGTGACAGCTCTACAAGCAATATTCCTCTATAGGATGACATCTCATACAAAGGGGAGGTCTACCCACCTACTATAACCATGATCCCACTAGAATGCCCTTGTGAATGGTAAGCCAAAGAAATTATGAATCTTTCTTAGCTCTATTGATCCACCAAAAATGGATTCAAAACCTCGCCAATGTTGCTCAATAATCCCCTATGGACTGCCGATTTTGAATGGTCATGGGTATATGGTGTATATCTCTCAGCTAAATCATGTATCTCTAGTCCTAGTTAAATATGGAAAAAGGCCAAAGAATTGTGTGAATCCCACCGTTTGGCGATAGTGGAAAGTTAGACGGCACTAACTATCCACTCTGGAAGTTCAAGATGAAGACCATTCTAAGCGCATACGAGCATACTGCTACTAGGGTGGACCTGAAGCCTTAAATCCGGCCAATGTAGCACAACAAATAGCACCAACTACGGATGAGATTCTCGCGTGGAAAAAAAGAAATGCAGATGCGCTGTGTTCTATTGTCTGCAGTGTAAGTGATTCTGTCATGGCATTAATTTAACATGTCACCACAGCGGAGGAGGCATGGATGGTCTCGAAAAATCAGTACGAGACCACGAATTAGACACGGATTCAGAATCTGGAGACTCAACTCACGAATGAGAAATTGTCTGAGTCTGAAATGGAAGAGAAGTTCATCACCAAGGTGAAGAATCTATGCGATCAGATGACTACGATTGGCATCACCATCACCTGCGAGAATCTAGCAGGAAGGTGCATACGGATTCTCCCACCAAAGTACGATGGCCTTGTTATGACGCTAAATACGTAGAATACAAATCCGCCCCTCAACTTTGAGGATTTCAGTGCAATGCTTCTAGAGGAGGAGATGCATCAAAAGATGAGGACTAGAGAAGATTCGGCTTTCTAGGCTAGATCAAAGAAAGGTACGCGTAAGGACTTTGGTAACCCATCTTCTTCTGATGATAAAAAGAGAAAGAAGATCAAATGCTTCTATTGTAACAAGGTAGGGCACAAGCAAAATGAGTGCTGAAATAAGATTATAGATGAGAATAATGGAGTAAAGAAAGAGTCCAGCAACAGCGTGCATGCAGTACCAGTAGAGCTGTTCGTAGCAATTGAGGAGATTTGGACGGAGGCAGTTCATGTACCTACGGATGAACCTTGGATTATTGACAGTGGTGCATTGTGCCACATGACTAGTCGGAAGGATTGGTATACCTCTCTACATCCAGTAGGGAATGACATCCTGGTAGCAGTCAACAATGATGCAAAATGTCTAGCAAAAGGAAAAGGTATGATTGCTCTCAAGTCAAATGGAGTTGTAAAACAGTTGTTCGATGTTCTTTATGTGCCAGATATCAAGAGGAACTTGTCCGTTTCTGCGATCATAGATCGGGACCTTAAAGTTCAATTCGATAAGAATGGCGCACAGATTTTGGATCTTCAAGGGAAGGTCATTGGTAAAGGTACACGGCGCAACAACATCTACGAACTCTCAGCTTTCAGTGCTTGAGCTGATGTGAGCAACACTAAGCTGTGGCATGAGAGGTTTGGTCATCTAAACCTTAGTTCTTTAAAGGAGATGCATAAAAGTGGAATGATTGCAGACCTACCAGAAATTACAGATTTGCTCGATGTATGTGAAGCTTGCATGATGGGCAAGCAGCATCGGTAGCCCTTTCCTAAAGAGGCCAACAGGGCAAAGGCTCCTCCAGAGCTCGTTCACACGGACCTCTGTGGAAAGATGGAGACGGAAGCTTTGGGTGGTTCCCACTACTTCATGATGCTGATTGACGACTACATTAGAAGGATATGGATATACTTCCTGAAGACTAAAGATGAGGCTTTTAGTAAGTTCCAAGAATGGCATGTAATGGTCGTGAAAGAAACAGGGAGGAAGGTGAAGAAGTTGAGATCAGACAGAGGTGGTGAGTTCACATCAAGTGAATTCGAAAGTTACTACAAAAGTCACGGGATCAAGGGGCAGAAACACCTGCCACATACACCATAGCAAAATAGAATAGCAGAGCGCAAGATGCACGTCATCTGCGAAATGGGTAGGAGTATGATGGAAGGGAAAGATTTGCCAAAGACTTTCTGGTTGAAGCATGTAACACAGCAGTTTACATTCTGAATTGTAGCTACACGAAGGTTGTGAACGGGATGACTCCACTGCAGGCCTTTTCTCGTAAGAAACCTTCAGCTGCACATTTCAGAGTCTTTAGATGTGATGGTTTTGTGCATGTCCCTGATGCTAATAGGACCAAATGGGAACCGAAGAGCCAAAAATGTATTTTCTTGGGCTACAGTGAAGAGGCGAAGGGTTACCGTCTCTATAACCCTGTTACCAAGAAGGTAATAGTAAGTCGCGATGTGGTCTTCTCAGAACAGCCGCATCAATTGGAGGAGGATGCTTCCTTCCCAGACAACCAGGACCAGGATGTCCATCCAGTACAACCACCAACAGTAGACTGAACTCCCCTAATAGTGCTTGGGAGGATTCAAGATAAAGAAGAGGAAGAAGAGCCTGCAGAACCCTTGCAGAACCACAACGACAATGGCCATTCCCGAAGTGGGTAAAGTAGCTTAGCTTTTGGACGGCAGAGAACCTCCAGCCATTGAAAAGGAACCATCCGAACACTGCCGGTCCAAGAGATTAGAGGAGCAAAGAAGGGCGTAGGAACACTTGGTCAACTACGCTTTGATGACAGAGGTGATCCATGCTGAAGAACCCAAGTGTCTTCAAGAGGCACATGGTGATGATAGGTGGATGGAGGCTATGCAGTCGGAGTATGGCTCCATAATGAAGAACAACACTTGGGACCTTGTGGATTGACCACCAAAACACAAGAAGGTAATCGGCACCAAGTGGGTGTACAAGACCAAGTACGAGTCCGACGGCACGTTGGATAAGTACAAGGCTCGGCTCGTGGTAAAAGGATTCGCACAGGTACATGGTTTTGATTATCAGGATACTTTTGCTCCCACAGCTCGACTAACCTTTAGCTGCACATTTCAGAGTCTTTGGATGTGACTGTTTTGTGCATGTCCCCGATGCTAACAGGACCAAATGGGAACCGAAGAGCCAGAAATGTATTTTCTGGCTACAATGAAGAGACAAAGGGTTACCGTCTCTATAACCCTATTACCAAGAAGGTAATAGTAAATCGCGATGTGGTCTTCTCAGAACAGCCGCATCAATTGGAGGAGGATGCTTCCTTCCCAGACAACCAAGACCAAGATGTCCATCCAGTACAACCACCAACAACAGACCGAACTCCCCTAACGGTGCTTGGGAGGATTCAAGATAAAGAAGAGGAAGAAGAGCTTGCAAAACCACAACGACAATGGCCATTCCCAAAGTGGGTAAAGTAGCTTTTGGACGGCAAAGAATCTCCAACTATTGAGAAGCATTCATCCGAACACCGTCGATACAAGAGATTAGAGGAGCAAAGAAGGGCGTAGGAACACTTGGTCAACTACGCTTTGATGACAGAGGTGATCCGTGCTGAAGAACCCAAGTGTCTTGAAGAGGCACAGGGTGATGATAGGTGGATGGAGGCTATGCAGTCGGAGTATGGCTCCATAATGAAGAACAACACTTGGGACCTTGTGGATTGACCACCAAAACACAAGGTAATCGGCACCAAGTGGGTGTGCAAGACCAAGTACAAGTCCGACGGCACGTTGGATAAGTACAAGACTCGGCTCGTGGCAAAAGGATTCGCACAGGTACATGATTTTGATTATCAGGATACTTTTGCTCCCACAGCTCGACTAACCACAATTCGCAACGTTTTGGCTTTAGCAGAAAAAAGTCAACCACTTTAAAGTCTACGTTGAAGTCAATGAAGAAGAGCCAATTGTAAAAATGCACTTCCAAAAAATTCCAAAAATGCTTAATTTCTGCTTTCCCAAAAGTGCATCGTACCGACAGGGCATGCCAAAAATTTAATGAATTTTCCTTTTAGAAAGGTAACACACTTTCATATAGCCTAAAAAATTGAATGGAATTTTGTTAATTTGAATGCACGTGTTTGTACCTCTCGTCTTTGTTCCCTTCCTCTGTTCCTTCAACGTTTCCAAGAGTACAAGGGAGTTGACGAGTCTTCATCTCTCAAGTCTCAAGCACGTGTGATAAGACCTTCAAGGTTAAGGCTCTCTCCCGGCCTCCTCCTATCTGTTGTGAGCTCGCTGCCTCTGAAGATGTCTGAGCAGGCTAAGGCCAGTCCCAAGCGCCTCTTTCGTTCTCTTCACTCCACTGCTTACCGCTGGGTCAACACCCAAACTGCTGGCTTCTGCGACGATACCGCCAGGTGACTACTACTTTCATCTATTCTCCCTTACACACCTTCTCGTTTTCCATATAGATCCTCGTCCCCTCCCTTCTAACTCTCGCTTCTGCAGGCCCAAAGAGCTTAACGACCCACCCTCACGCGCCATCACCCGTCTTGTCTTCACCGCCTTCCTTTGCCTCTTGTCTTTGCTCCTGCTTCTTCTCCTTCTCTTCACTCAGGAACCCTCGTTCAAAACTGTAAGATACTGGGGTCCCCACTATGCCTTGAACCATTTCTCCCCTTACATCCTTTCTGCCAATGCCAGTCAGGACCCTGATTACAATACCAAGACAGCCTCCGCACTCTGTCCCTGCGCTAACACCGCCTTCAGCTGGACCAACTATGTGCAATTCTTTACGGTTTCTCTGTCTCAGGACCTACAGGTAGGAACGTCCCTCGCTCTCAGCTTTTCAACAGGTGAACTGGATCTGATCAGATGTTCTCATCGACAATGGCTTCTGTTTCAGAGCCCAGTCAGAACTTCCATCATTACCAATGGTTCCGAGTTCTGCACCGATCAGGTAGCGAAGTTTGCTGTCCGCTCATCAACCATCACGCAGGTCGGATGCCCCAACCTCCTAAATTCCATTGTGAGCCACACCGATGAAAGAACAATCGTAGGGGCTGCTGCTCTTATGGATCCTGTTTTGCTAAACAGCACAGTAAAGAGATACTTTCAAAGTAAGTAAATGCAAGGCGCCAAATCATCATTAATTTTCGCAATTTCGCCACGAAAAAAGTTAAACTAAGAAATCGTTGTGATTAATCGTGTCAAAGTGAATTTGAACAAGGCATTGAACGACTGCGTATATTTGATGTCTGCGGCTGAGAATTGGAATGTATCTGGACCTTTCACTTTTCTTCGTGATCTCTACGAGGTCTGGGATGCGATGCTGCAGCAATACGGATCTAATCCTCACAGCTCAGACCTAGACTTTTGGAGGATTGCTAATACCACGTTAACGACCTCTCATCAGCGCTTGATCCAAGTGATAGATGGCAAATCAGCAATAGGCATGCAAGTGAATTGGACAGAATATGTTGGAGGCTGCAGCCCTATTTACTGTGATGTTGTGAAAGAAATGTCGTTGGGAGCTAGGTTTTTCACGAGTTTAGCACAGATCGGAGGATTGGGCGCCATCATGATGCTGATTATCAGAAAACTCTTATGGCCGTCAATTTGCTACCTTGGTGGATGGGATGCATGAGTGGAATGTGTCGCATGGTATGAGACAAGAGACAAAGCATTCTGACATGTTGTATATCATTGTATATCATTGCTCGGCTATAATATAGATGTATATTTCCTCACACTCAAGTCAAAAGCCAGCCGTTTGACTAGACGAGTTCTCAAAGTAAGTGCTATCTCTTTAACAAATTATGGGGTTTATGAGCACTCTCTCGCTAGAGACACTACTATACAATTGACTTCTGGTTAATTTCAAGGGGAATGTCGATTTCTACATATTACTCGATTTTTTGGTGATTATAAATAGCAGTTGTCCATGGTGGCTTCACTTCAGCTAATTGGAGCCAGTTATTTGTCCATGTTGGTGGCTTTACTCTAGCTATCTGGAGCTCTGCTGTTCTGGGCTCTAGCTATATCGGGCACTTTGGCTCATCATGGCTATTTGCTTTTCCTAAATCGAGGCTGTGCAACGAGGCAAAGGTTCCAGCTAGCGGCATGTTATGAGGAGTTGCATCGAGGGGAGCGGCGTGTTACGAGGGCAAACGAGCTCTAAGGCGTGAAGGCAAAGATTGAAAGATGTCTAGCTCGATGCAAGGTGATTGCTTTGCAAGTCATTCACTTTATAGGTTGTTTCTCTTCTCTATTCGCATGCATGTCCCTTGATGGTTAGTCATTTCTCTTTTGTAATTACGTCCTCTCCAAGCCTCGACTTGGTTGCATGGGTGTTTGCTTTGTGAGTGTTGCATATGCTCACCTCCATCCCTCTTGTCAGTTGCGTGCTGCACAAGCTCACCTCCATCGCTCTTCTGCCTGAGCACCATAGCGCTTATCTCTGCATCTACTCCATGGCTCCTTGCATCTCACCATGTAGTTCATGTGTTGAATCCTTGTTTTGATTTGTGCACAAAGTGTGCTTGCAAACTATTGTGTTTGATAGTGGAGCTATACTAACCAGGTCAAATAGTTTTTAGTTGTAAAACGATTTGCACGTTTGTTGCTTTTGACTCGCAACTAACTCTACAAAGTTGGTTCAAGTGACATCTTCACCACCTATCCAAGAGATCTAGTGAACAATCGATATCCTCTATGACTATCATGGAAAGGTCACTAGTTTAATTTCCATATTGTTTTAAAAATCTCTAAGTTTTTGTTCAGATCATAGGTCGAATCATGTTCAAGCAAAGGTTGGTAGTTGAATTTCCACGTGCAATGAAATATCTATGTTGTGCCTTTTATTTTGTGTTGAATAAATTGTGCTGAAATATATCAAGGCTAAAACCTCCCAATTTAAATTTGGTTATTAGCTTATACTTTGGACTATCACTTATGTGTTGACAAGAGGATTGAGATTTCAAAATGAAAAGGATAGATTCAATTGTTTTTGTTCGAGGGCAAGTGGTATTTGCACATCTCCAAATGCTTAAATATTTTTTGAGGCGTAAGCCTTTTCTTTGTGTGTGGTAGTAAATGGCATAAGGAGAGTGCGGGGAATTTGGTTAATCAATTGTTTGGATACGGGTTCAAGGTGTGTGTCCATGGATGAGCTTAAAATGAAACAAATATGGGTCTTGTGATTTGGAGTATCCTTGCAAAAGTTTGCTCAAATGGCACAAGATGTTTGTGGATCATTTAAATATGCAAATGCATTCACAAAATATATGTTGTTTGTGCCTTGGAATACTCCTGAGATGGTTTCCTCAGAAGGCATATGGAAAGTGTGGAGAGGATGGTTGATTAAGCATTTGACTGGAGTTATTTAGCCATGCATGAGCTTGAGTATAGATGGAACTAACGAGTGAGGTTATGAAGGCAATGACAAAGACGATTACCATAATTTAGTCGATTTGTGCGGTGCTAAAAAAATTTGTGGTGGAGTTATGATGTGCATATGTGTTGATTTGTTTAAAATTAATTAGGTATGGGTCTTGTGCTTTGGGGTATCCCCACAAGGGTTTGCTCAAATGGCATAAGAAGTTTAAGGATCACTTGTGTTTATGAGTTTGATTGTCAACTTTATGCTCCATGTGGCTTGGAATGCTCCCGTGAGGATTTCCTTGGAAATTGCAAGGAGAGTGATCGATAAAGTATTTGTTTGTAGCTGTTTGCAAAGAAATTTGAAGCTTGCATTGTTGTGGATATATTACTATAGATTCAGTAGGCTTTGGTTTAATTAGATGCAGTGAAGTTGCATTTATTTAGAAAGACATGTGTATGCTAATTGTGCTCTGGGATGTTATGTCTATCGATTCTCAATATTTTTGTATTTGTGGATCAAAGGGATTAACCATAGAATGTAAAGTGCATGGCCTTTGATTGAGCATTTTATTGAAAGCATGCTTGGGGAAGGGTCCTTGTTGTTGAGCTTGCATGGGAAGAAATTTGGCAAGGACTCGCTTGGATTTGACTTTGCAATGGCTTTCATGCTTTGATTTAGTGGACTTGTCTTTGTTCTGGGCCATTGATCTAGTTTCAATGATAACGATGGCAATGGGTTCAGTTCAACATGGGTGGGGAATTAATGCATTGAGGTGCTAGAGAGGGTGGGCCTACCTAGCAAGACATATTATGGGGGTGGTTCTACACAAAATTTTTTTGAGAACATTCACAAAGTGTTTTAAGGAATTGGGTGTACATATTTGTAAGTTTTGCGAGGACATTGGAAAGACTAGATGAAGTGGGGGTTTGTGGAAATCATAGCATGATGCATGGGTTGTTTCTTCTTCATGAGCCAATTGTATTTTGGTTATGCGTCATTCTACTTGGGAAAAGGAAATTGTTTTGGTTTTTATTTCCCATCCACGTTGACTTGTTTTCAATGGCAACAATGGACTCAAATCAATGTGGGTGGGAAATAAAACATGTTGAGCCACATAGATTATGGGGATGGGGGTTTCATGGGTTTTAGCATTTACATTTGCATTGTGAGTATGTGCTTGTTGTGTTTATGCTTGGTTATCGGTGTGCACGACAAGCACATTAAATTTTTAGATTTGTTCTTGTTTCTTTTTGCTTGGGGATTTAT
The DNA here is from genome assembly GCF_047967505.1 of Dipteris shenzhenensis. Lineage (NCBI taxonomy): Eukaryota > Viridiplantae > Streptophyta > Polypodiopsida > Gleicheniales > Dipteridaceae > Dipteris > Dipteris shenzhenensis. Next base: position 52,304,209 of record NC_141610.1, on the reverse strand, counting down.
AAGACTTAAGGCATGTGTCATGAAGCAGTTCATGTAAACCACTGTAAAACGGTTAACAGTTCATGTACTATAATAGCAAGAGGAGATGTAGGAGAGACCATGAGGATTAGCATATGGCATTCGCCTTGGAGCTGTATGGGCCCAAGTTGCTGTAATATGAGAATAAGAGAGGTACTTGAGAGTATAAGGGTTAGCCCTCCCTTCAAAAGGTACAATGTACTTAAGGTCGAAAGTTTGACTTTTTCTTCATTATGTACTTGCAAGTCTTGGGAATAGAAGCTCCTTGAGAAGCTCTCTCTTTCTTTACATCCTCATTCATTAAATCCTCTTATTTCCTCTAGCTAAGTTGTCTTGTGATTGCCACTACCCCCCTCCCCCATTCTCTCCTTCCTCTTGCTCGCATTCCCTTCTTCCCTCCCCCTTCCCCTCCCCCTTGTTTCCTTTCTCCCTCATGGAATCACTCGCACACCACCCTATAGACGCTTGGGTGACACAGGTGAGGCTTGCACATATGAAGCTCCCATAAGGAGTTGCTTCAGAGTTTCTTGGGAGTAGAGGCTTTGACAACATTCTTCCAAGATCCCCACAACACATGAGTCACTGCTGGACCACACATTTTTGGTACCGTTGTCGAGGAGTTCGAGTTATGCTTTCATATTGCACAAGCTCTTTATTGTTACCCACCCATTGCACAATGCTTCTAGCTTAACTAGAAGTGTAGTTAGTGGAGTATAGGATGGGATTGAAGGAGGAAAATGTGAGTTTGGAGTAGGAAAAGCAAAAACTATAATTTCTGCCCATAGGGTGTTCTCCATGCATTTCAGCTCCATTTGAGCTTGTTTTTTAGTGTTTTTTCTTGTCACATTGTAGGAATAGCTAGTTTGGGTGATTGCTAAAATGTGTGTGGTGTCAAATCTCACTCAAAAACACAAAAATGAATTTGGATCGGACTAAGTTCAAGTAGGAGTGAGTTCTCAGCCACCCCCTTCAAAAATCTCCCATTTGATGCTTTCAAGTAGTTGTTTTTAGTGATTTCTTTGTTTGAGTAGGTAGAATAGATAGCATAGCATCCATTTGTGCTCACAAACCCTACAGAAAAACTCAAAAATCCTCAAAGAGCACCAAGATTCAGTCGATGACATAGCTAGACTATGAGTCGTTGTTCTAAGAATAACGCAGCGACTAGGATAGTTGTAGCTTCATAACCTAGCGAGACTGATAGATGGACTGCAAGTTGGCTGCCCACCCTTACCCACCTCATGTAACACCACATGGCATTTAATGAACTCACAAATATCTATTCAAAGCTCAACCCTCGCTTCAGAGGTCAACCCTCGCTTTAAGGTTAATGTAACGATTCACAACCTAATGCATTACCAGTCATTATATTTGACCCACTATACTAGTCATTGCTTTAATCACTCACTGCATTAATCAAACACTACTATAAGAACTCATCACGTTAAGAGTCACTGCTATATTTCTAAACTAGCGACTGCTTCTACAAAGCTAACACAATGACTCTCGACTAACAATGCAGTGACTTAGTGAGTTGCTACTTTAAGGCTAATGCAGTGATGTTGCTCTAAGGGCTAGAAAGACACAGTGAGACTGATTCTAATTGGGCACGCAGGTTGAGTGGGTGACACATGCACCTGAGGTCTGGGAGGTGATAGGTATTGAATCTGAACCTGAGGATAGTGCTTCAAACAATGTCCTAACTGGTCCATCTAACGCTGCACTGTTAGTTCCATCCATGATCTTGAATTTAAGTTCATATTCAATACACAGTCCTATGCACATGGAGTCCTCGAGCTCGGAGGACACCGTGAGCTTCAATGTTGAAATGGGGGAAAACATGAACCTGAATCGTGGAGCCACCATGGCTCCCAATTCCAGCTCTATAATGCCAGTGGGCCTTCATGATGTCGGGAAAATGAGCACGGGTCTGTGCAAATTTCAAATATTCACCTAGAAGCACATCACGTCGTGGCCCCAAAATAGCTTCCTGATTGGCTACACCCAAGCTAACGTTGACCCATGGGCATTGGCATAGGTACGTTTACATTAGGCACATGCCTATAAGATGTGGCCATGGGCAAGGGAGTACCTTCTAGAGCTCCTCCCAAAGTTGTATACAGATTAGGATGAGGGGCCATTCAATGTGGTAAGGTATTCTTCCCAAAGTCCATTTGATCATTCCTCTTCCCTTTGGGACTTGGTGACCAGAACATGGGTACCCAGATGTCCTTGTGAAGGATGGTTCACCCTCATAGAACTGAACACGCAGCCTTGTAGGTTCCTCAGCTGAGATAAGAAGGGATTGCATTGAGAATAACCTGATACAGAAGTTGGTGGGGGGGTCTTGCTACTCCTCAGCCACTCTAGTTTGCCTGGCAAAGGGATTGACTAGGTTGGGGTTAGACAAGCCAAACCGTCCCATGAAATTGGAGAATGACTCCCTCAAACACAAGGATGCGTGGGGGTTAAAGGTCACTGTGCCTTTACCCCGGTTATGTACAATACTCAAACACATATATAAATGAATGAAAAAGAAGATTAGGGTGGTTCTGCACCCACCAAAACTTGTGTGGCTCTCTGTCTCTCTCTCTCCTTCTTCCGTTCTTGCTTCCGTTGAGAGCACTCTCAACTGGTATCAGAGCCCGGGTGATCTAGCTAAGCATGCGTGAATGCTTGAAGCTCAGTAGCTCTGTGGGAGGAAGGAGAAGCTTTGTGGGAAGCTTTCTGGGTGACTTTACTTGCATCCGAGTGTGCAGAGACCTTGGAGGAACCTTTGGAAAAGTCACTTTGGCTTTGCGAAGTGGTTTTGAGAGCCTGTTAAGAGCTTTCAAAGAAAAAGTCGTTTTTTGAGCTTTTTCCTGTTCCGTTCGATGACAGAGACTCCGTATTGACTTGTAGAGGTAACTATTGCTTGCTTTTGGTGTCCACATTACTTCAGGTGCTTGGAAACACCTTCATTCTTGAATCTGGGATCATTTCAGTGGATTTCTGACTCACTGTGTCAGTTCCTACGTTTTTTGCCTGGGTGTTGGAACTCAAGTTTGGAGCAACCATTTGCAGATCTATCAGTTCCGGTGGACTCAGGAAGTCCTAAAACTTCTATGTTGCTCATCATTCGCACTCCGGTGGAGTTTACAAATAGCTCTGTTTCCAAAAACGTTTTTCAGTCCGTGTGTTGGACCCAGTGATTGAGACCACGGTTTCCAAAACCGTCTGTCCCATTGCGTTCCGGACGCCCAAAAACCCCTACCTGTCAGTTCTTACGCAACTCGGTGGAGGATTTTCAGAGTTATAGATCTCTGTGTATTCGATTTCGTCTCTCTGTTATGCATTTTTCATTCTAAGGTTTTGAAACCTTAGATTTATGCCACATGGCAGTGGATAAGTGTTGACTCCCATTTCTCACTCATCGGTTGGGATTTTGGAGTTCTGGCAGAAGAGAGATATTTGCAGATTTTCTTGTTGAGTCCGATTATGCAATGGCGCCCATGTTTTGAGGCATCTCAGGTTCTATTTTCAGTAGCGCTCATTACCGTGGGACTCTGATTTCTTGAGCATACCTTATGCAGATCACTCTGGTTGCAGTTTGAGCAGTGTGCGCTCATTTGTGGTATGCATTGGGTTGCAGTGGATGATTTATAGGCCATTTGGATGCATTGCGGTCCTTGTTGGATGCGCTGATAGGCCCAAATTGCCTTGTGGGATGCTATTTTTTATGGACGCTTTGCACATGGATGCTATTTTATGCTAAGGGACAGCTTTGACACATTGCTGGTGATGCACTGATAGTGCTATGCTCTCTTGGATGAGATATTATTGATGCATATGCCAGTGGACGATGTTTATGCTTGAGTCATTTGGCACTTATTGGCATTTTCTTTTGGGGCAGCAAAGATTGATTTGACTCAACCATAATGTCTTTTTTTAATGGGAAAATTTAAGCAAAACTATGCATTTAGCATTGGGAGAAATTTAAAATAATGTTATATGCACAACCTATATTCTTACATGCAGAGGATCCAATACAAACAGACACATCTCCCACACTACTAGAAATTATTAATGTTCAAATATTTGACCTATGGAGGACCATCGTTACTTTGTTCCATTGGTACAAATTCCTTAGAACAAAAGAAAACTTGAACTATGTTGCCAGAGGGGTATAAATTCCTTGGAACAAAACAAAACTTTTGATGCATACACAATTTGACCTTTTTAACACTAGAAATGAGCTTAAAAGGACCAAAAACCTTGAAAACAACTGTAAACATGGGTACCTTCAGATGAAACCCCAAAATGCCATTTGGGGAAAAAGTTTTTGGCACTTGATCTTTGTAGCTCTCCGGCGAGCTATTGTTTCAAGGTATTTATACTTGGCTCAATGAACAAACGAATGCAACGATGCTTGGCTAATGCTTGTTTGCCTTTGTAGCTTAATGGGTGAGCTATTGATTCAAGGTATTTATGATGAGATCTTGTCCTCTAATAGAACTAGCTCCATGGTTTCCATTGTTTAAGAAATATATTTCTTTGTTTTATTATTATTTATACTTGCATGGTGATATGCAAGAATTATAACTAGCCACTAGCTATAAAATTCACACATAAAAATACTTGAAAACCTTGCAAACTCGCAAAATGTCAAAACCCTTGAAGGGGTGATGCATTTATAAATTGTATTGTGAAATTAATTGCATCGTTGTTTTTACATTGAATTTTTTGATTATGTCATGGAATGCTTTTGTTATTGTATTGTCCACCTTTGTAAGATATGATGTACAACATGTAGATGTAGCATATGGATCCAATATGAATTATGCATCTATGTTTGCAGACCATAATGGTGCCAATGATTTAGCAAATGGATTTGTTAAAATATCATATGGTTTTCTTTTCAAAGACAATGTCGGCAATCTTATACTCGCTCACAAACATTCAATATAATTGTCCTTTTGCTGAGTTGCAATCTTGCTAAGAAAACTTACAAGATATGTGCTACACTCAAAGTCAAATAATTTAACTCTTTGTACACATTTGTCAAGGTTGCTTTACTTTATTTAGCCTTGCAGATGATCTACAATAGTTGTTTCATCCATTGGAGGCAAGGGGAAATGAAATCTACATATCGCTTTTCCATTTTACTGACATGTGCGAGATGTTTATGGCACTATGGTATTTGCAATGGCTTGGTAAGTAGTGTGCTATCACAAGAAATGTAATCATCAACAAAATTTGTCATTGCTTCTATCCGAAACACAGGAGCTTCGTTATTGTATTCATCAACAAAATTTCTTATCACATCGTTTGTTTCTATCTATTGCAAAGCATCGTCATGTTCACTCCACCACACTTTTCAAATTCAGTTGTAAAGTAGTAGTCATTGACTTGCCCAAATAATATATCTACCTTTAAGAGATTTCTTAGTCCCTTTATATGGTTATTGTAATAGCGTGCACAAGTGACATGATCATCATGGACCAATTGAAGCACCGGGATACCATCCATGCTAGAACATTGTCGAGAAATGCATAGTTTTTTCAATGCATCTAGCAAGGCTATCCAATTACTCTCCTTGCTTGTGAGTGTTACAAAAAAAGTTGGAAGATACAATTGTCAGACCATTGCAAATATCATTTTCCATTGATGTTGTAAATAATGTAGAGAAGTTCTAATGCTTTCAAGATCTTGACAACCAATATCTCACTTCTAGAGCAAGTCTAGATTTGGTTTATTCTTAACATCCCTCGTGGTTATGGGTCTACCATTTAGTTGTGCTTTTCACATTAGAATCCATACCAAACTAGCAATGAGATGTAAAAAGATTTTGAATAGCAATGCAAAGTGGCGGTGTTTGTGTTAAATTTCCCATTGAGCAATTTTTTGGTAGCTAAGCATATTTAGCATAAGTTCATGCCTAGGTTCTCCAAAGAAAGTATTGGATAGTTTAGTTTTTCATAGTATATATCTCTATATATACTCATTGATTTTTTATTTTCACTGAGCAGTCAACAAACATTGAAGTTGCATAAAAAATCTCATCTGCATCACCATTTCCATGGATCAATAAGTTTGTAAATGGTTCAGTGTTTTCTTGTTCCTCCTGGGTGAAAACATGGATACGTGGTACCACTTTTCTCATTTGAAAGGCTTTCACAAGTGGTTCTTTAGGGTGTAAAAGATGCATTTTCCAACATGGGGGGAAGAATTTTAGAATTTCAAAAATAATTTGATGAGAAGAAGTGCTAGACATGCCACTTCACTCCACTGCACACACGCCTCAACAACTTGAGTGCTTCTTTCTCTCACACTTCTGTGTCTCTCACTGTGCGACCACTATGATTATTCTGATTCTTCCTCTCGCCTGCCAATTCCTCCCTCACACACTCTCTCTCACAACAATAGTCTGTAGTTGTTCCTAGACAAAAAATGCATGGGTGGAATTCTACACAGGTAGCTCTCTCTCTCTCTCTCTCTCTCTCTCTCTCTCTCTCTCTCTTTTCCCTTACTCAATTATCTAACCATGCCTTGCTCATTTGTGCATAATGAAAACTTCTCCGAGAAAGTGCGCTAACAAGAATGTTTGCCCTGATGATGCTAGAATAGGAGTGTCATTGTCAAAATATCTTTCACAAGGTAAGATGTTTCTATTAAGATTAGTTCAAATTCCTTTTTACTTAATTGTTTATAAGTGATTCCAATAGAGGCAAGCAATCCTCATTTAGCCCTAACACTTTGTTATATTGTATGGTTTTCGTGCAGGAAGTGGTAAGCTATTTCAATTTCCTCATCTCACTCAGTTTTGCTAACAAAGGAATTGAATCCAGATTACAAATTGAGCTTGTCAAGAAAGATCTCGATACATATAAGTGACATTGATCTCCTAGGGACTCAGTGGTTGACAGTGTTCTTTAGCAACCACATAAAGAGTAGCAAAATTTTCCTTAGCATTGTTTTTCTTGATTTCTTGGATGAGTGCTGGCTAATTTTTCACAAACTATATCGGGGGATTCCTCCCAACAAAAAGCAAGCAAAAAGGTTACCACCAAGTCCAAAACATGAAAAGTAGCCAAAGATGACCTAAGGGCACCAAAATGCATGGGCAATTTTTGGTGAAAATGTCTTGAACATGGTTATGGACCAAGCAGGTGGCCTCAATAGGAAGCTGGACAATTAGAGGAAGGGCAATGTGCCAGTAAAGCTTACTCTAGTGCAAGGAGGTCAATGTCCTTGTAGGAGAATGTAGAATGCAAGGCTTTGGAAGTGAAAGAGAAGAAGCTCAAACCACCTTTAGTAAAACATGTAGAGCTCAAAGAGGCAATGCTTGCAAAACTTAGCTTTGCTAGAAATGAAGAAGTCTCAAGGATAACAAAAGTCGAGTATACAAAAAAAAGTGATGCTCTGCTTCTGTTAGAAGATTCTTTCAGTATAGCTAAATTGTTCTTGTTAGAGTTGGAAACCTTGAAAAATAAATGGCTGCAATACTGGCATCACCATAGCCTAACCTAGTGGTAGTTGGAAAGCCAGAGGCACAGATTCAACTGTGTGAGAAGGGTTTAGGGTTTGGCGGGGTTGACCTAGACAACCACTCACTAGCGAAGGAAGATCTTGAGTCATTACAGGTAACCACACTCACTAGTGAAGGAAGATCTTGAAGGGTTTAGGGTTTGGCGGGGTTGACCTAGACAACCACTCACTAGTGAAGGAAGATCTTGAGTCACTACAAGTATCCACACTTCCATAAATCTTACTTGTCAAAATGCCTTCATGAACCTCAAAGTGCTTTTCTCTATTTTACTTTATAGCTCTTGAAAGCACCCCACTGTGCTGGAAAAGCACTTTTAAATTTTTACATAACTTGGAAGTGCTTCCAACAAAATGGTTGGGATTTCATACACTTGAAATGCTTTCCAACACACTCAAAAGTGCTTTCAAGTGTTGGAAAGAAAACTCAAGAAATAGAAAGAGATGACAGGCATTACAAAGTAATTTTGGCTAGTTGAAAGTGCTTTTATGCACCTCAAATTGGTTGGAAGGTATTTCAGCCATCTAAAAGTGCTTTTAATCGTTTGAAAGCACTTTTTCTTTATTGTTCTTCATAGCACTTAAAAGCACTTAAATGTGTTGGCAAGCACGTTCTAGAGCTTAAAAGCACGTCAAAGTGCTTTTGGCCCACTTCTAGGAACTTGAATGTGCTTCCAATCACTTGAAAGTGTTCTCCTTTCCCATGGCTTGATGTTGGAAAGCTCCATAACATTTCTAGTCTAGTTAGGCTAAAGTGCTGGGCAACAAAGTAGAAAGGGCGCTTCACTTTGAGGCTGCATATGTGTCTGACCACACCTAATGATGTAGTGCAAGACCTGATGTTTAAGCCATAGGTCATGTAAAAGAAAGAAATGTTGCACCCATGTCTTGTCATTTAAAATATAAAAATTGAGACTTTTCATAACATAATTTGAATTAGTACACACATATGTTATGTGCACTAAGATGGTAATTTGATAATTATACCAATGCATGGATTGTATTTCATTCTTTTTTTTAAAAGTATAATTCTCAGCAATGTCAATTATTGAGACCACAACATCACATGGAAAGTTCTCAATACAATCTATGTATTATTGAGGCTACCACCTAAAAATGAAGTTGTGTTGAATTAAACTCTTTATTGGCTTTGTAAAAAAGGATAAAAAATAAGGAGATTTCATCTATTGCACCAAAAGATCCTTTCTCTTTTTCTTTCCATGATCTTCATTAAGTTTTCATGTCTCTGCATCGTTAAAGACCTTCACAAGGAGGAGCAAGTAATTGTCTATTGTCTGTTGAGATATCGAGCTCCACTTGTGATATGCCAGGGTGATTGTTGTGCATTTATGTCACCGACTTGTTAGTTGTAGATGTGGTTGGTACACTGCCCACGAATAATAGCTAGATGATAGCTATCCTTATGTACTCTAGTTCGTGGCTCAGTTAGTATGCCACCTTAGTTAAGTGAGTTTGGTTTGAGACCCACATATAGGGTTCTTCTATTTCTTTCTACAAGAGTTCTTTTGGCTTTCACAACTAAGAAGAGGAAAACTATTTTCAGCCTCCACCTTTGTGTGTATTCCCCCATTGTGTATGTGAGAAAGCCGCAAGTGAGACTCCTTCCTTCTCTCCCATTATCTTCACATGGTATCAGAGCCTAGTTCGTGGTAAGGAGCTCAAGAAAGCAAACCAAGTTTGTGGTGTCCTAGTAAGAGGACCAGTGTTGCTTTCCTTTTTTTAGTTTGCGAGAAAATCTCTGCAGGTAGCACAGCCGGAAGTGCAAGAGTGCACTGTCTCAGATTGAGATGCCCTTCGCAGTGTGGTGAGAGGGCAGTATATGTTGTAGAATGAGGCAAAGCCCTCGGTGACTTTATTTTTCTAGTTCGAGGCCATTTCGGGGCCCATTTTAAAGGCAAAAGTTCTTCGCAGGAACTCAGAAAGAGGCCTTGTTTTTGCTATGCGACCACTACTCTGCAGGTGGGTGAAAAGTTGCCGCATAAATTGCATCGTATGCCTGTGCGCAGAGATATTGGGAGTTGCAAAATCATCCTTATTGCCTGTTCATGCAAAATCATCACTAGGAAGTGAATGTGTGGTCAAATACCACTTTCGTCAGTTTTGCAGATTTGCCTGTGTGAGGTAGAAGCTGTGTTTTTTGTAGTGATAGAATTTTTTGCAGTGTTCTATAATGGCGCCTGATTCTCTTTCACAGATTGTCACTGAAAAGCTTGACAAGAACAACTTCCAAGCATGGAAGTTTAGAATGACGGATTTCCTTATGGGAAAAGGCTATTGGGAGTTCATTACAGGAAATGAAGAAGAACTGGTTCTTCCTAGTGTTTCCAATCAACAGGAAATGCAAGCATTTAAAGGATGGCATGAGAGAGCCAGAAAAGTTATGTATTGGCTGTTTATCAGTATTTCGGATTCTATGATTGTGCATATTCAGGATGCAAGTACGCCAAAGGAGGCATGGGATACTTTGGCAAAAATGTACAGCACAAATACACAAGCCAGGAAAATGCACCTCAAGCAGGAGTTGCACAATGTGCAGAGAGAATATATGAGCATCAATGACTACCACATGAAGGCGAAGAAAATTGTAGATGCACTTGCTTCCATTGGGTCGCCAGTGGAAGATGATGATTAGTTTCTGTGACCTTGAATGGCCTAGGAAAGGATTATGCACAGTTTCGGACATCCATTGCCGTTCATGAAAAATTTCCTAACTTTGAGGAGTTGTTTGCTCTTCTAATTCCTGAAGAGCAGAGAAATGGTGGTGCATCTTCTTTAGGAGGAACTTCAAAAGAAACTGTCTTCTACTCAAATGCTGGAAGAGGTAGAGGCAGAGGTAGAGGAGGCCAATTTGGAGGCCATGGTAGAAATCAGATATGCAGCAAACTCAAGAAAACCAGTCCTTTGGAGGAGGACGTGGTAACTCTAGAGGCAGGGGGAGCCAAAGAGGTCGTGGTGGATGGCAGAGCGGCCAAAATGCAAACAACAATGTTGAATGCTACTATTGTGGTAAAATGAGTCATATGGCTAAAGACTACTACAAAAAGCAGAATGACATTATGAATGGAAATTTGCAGCAAGGCAATTATGCATCCTCTAGCAGACAGTGTGATGATAGAAATGAGCATTTGTTTATGGTGCAGCACATGACCAGTTCTGTGACAAGTGCAGAAGAAGGCAATGATGTGTGGTATGTTGACTTGGGTGCATCAAACCACATGACAGGTCATGCAGAATGGATGCAAGATGCAAGGAAAATGGAAAGACCAGCATTTGTGGAGACTGGTGATGATATTGCACATCCTATTGTGCAGATTGGTAAAATTCCTTTGTCTATGCAGGATGGGAAAAAGAAATACCTGTCTGATGTATTTCATGTCCCGAACATCAACAAGAACCTAGTTTCTATTGGTCAAATGGTTGAGCAGGGCTTGCAGGTCAGATTTAATCCTCATGGATGCTTTGTTGAGGATATGAAAAATAACGGTCGCTTGATATCAAAAGGAAAGAAGAAGGGTAGGATGTTTACGTTGGATGTGGACATGCCTGAATTGAGTGCAGCAATGTTTGCAGATGGGACCAGTGTAGTTGCAGATATTGATATCTGGCATAAACGCATTGTTCATGTTAATGTATAGTGACTTAAATCAATGCAGGCCCAAAATACTGTTGCAGGATTGCCTAATTTCAAGGTTACAGAAATGCATAAGGTATGTGAAGTCTGTCAATTTGGAAAACAGGAAGGAAACCATTTCCTAGGCATGTTCAAGAGAGTAAGAAGCCATTGGAATTAATCCACTCTGATGTGTGGACTACTAAAGCTACATCTATTGGAGGCTATCATTATTTTGTCACTTTTATTGATGACTATAGCAGAAAAGTTTGGGTGTATTTTATGAAAAAGAAAAGTGAAGTGTTTGGGCACTTCAAACCTTTTAAAGCTATGGTTGAAAAAGAAACAAGCCTGTAAATAAAATGCCTAAGGTCAGATGGAGGGGGAGAGTATCTCTCAAATGAGTTTACAAGGTTCCTGCAGGAGCATGGCATAAAGCAGCAATATTCATGCTGTCATACCCCACAGCAAAATGGACTTGTAGAAAGGAAAAACAGGCATATTGGAGAGGTATCTTGGGCCATGCTAAATGAAGAAGTCCTACCAGATTATTTTTGGGCTGAAGCAATTGCTGCAGTAGTTTACATAATGAACAAGACTCCCACTGCAGCAATACATGGCATGACACCAGAGGAGATGTATAGTGGTAGGAAACTATATATTTCTCATTTGAAATTTTTTTGTTGCATTGCCTATGTTCATGTGCCAGATGAGTTGAGGTCCAAGTTGGATCCAAAAGCTCAAAAGTGCATCTTTATTGGTTATTCTCTGCAGTAGAAATGTTATAGATGCTATAACCCTTCTACTCATAAGTTTACAGTGAGTAGAGGTGTTGTTTTTGATGAGATGAGCAGCTGGTATAAACCAGTAAATGTGATTGATGATATAGATGCACAAAATGGTAATGCTGCATAGAATTCATAGTAGCACTCACAAAATATTAGTGGACCTGTAGTGTCCTCTAGTAGTGGTTCACATACTTCGCCAGGGACAGGTAGATTGAGATCAGGAGAATCTCCTTAAAGCAATGCAGATAGTGGTATGCAAGTATCACGAAAAGGAAAAGAGAAGGTAGATCAGCCCATGTTTGATGTGAATGCAGGTCACTCTTATGTGGATGGTGAATCCAGTGGCTCAGAACAGAGCATTGACGATGACTTGGGTATTCCTTCTATTGTTACACCTAGAGTAAGGAAGACCAGGGATGTTTTGAGAGCATCTGGAAGTAAGTCTATATTGCGCAGGTCTACCAGAGCTAGATATCCTGAGGATAGGCTAAAATATGATGGATTTACAGCCACTCACTATGCCTATATGGTCAAAGTGATATAGGAACCAGAACCCACTTCTTTTGAGCAAGCCATGGGGAAAGAAAAATGCGACAAAGCCATGGATGAAGAAATGGATGCCTTGGAAGAAAATGCTACATGGGAATTAGTGCCTTTGCCTAAAGACAAGAATGCAATTGGTTGTAAGTGGGTTTATAAGATGAAGCACAATGCAATTGGTTGTAAGTGGGTTTATAAGATGAAGCACAATGCATATGGTTCTGTGAACAGATACAAGGCAAGATTAGTTGTCAAGGGGTATGCACAGACATATGGCATTGATTATGAAGAAACATTCAGTCTGGTTGCAAGGATGGCAACTGTAAGAGCAGTCATTACTATGGCTGCATCAAACTTTACATCAGATGGATGTAAAGAATGTGTTGTTGCATGGTGATTTGCAAGAAGAGGTCTTTATGGAGCAACCACTAGGTTATGTTCATGCTGTTCATCCTGAGTTTGTTTGTAGGCTGAAGAAAGCATTGTATGGCTTGAAGCAAGCACCTAGAGCATGGTCTGACAAGATAGGATAGTATCTTGTCACTATTGGCTTTCAGATTTCCAAGGCAGATTTCTCAATTTATGTGAGAAAAACAGAGAAAGGTATTATGCTGCTTGTCATTTATGTTGATGATTTGATCATCACAGGTGATAGTGATGAAGATATCCTTCATGTGAAAATGCTATTGAAGCAGAAGTTTGAGATGAAGGATTTGGGAGAGCTACGTTATTTCTTGGGCATTGAGGTCATTAGATCTCCAAGTGGGATACGGCTCTTGCAGAGGCAATATGGATTGGACATGTTGTCCAAATATGGGATGACAGGCTGTAAGCCTATTTCAGCTCCTTTGGAGTAGAATGTGAAGCTGAGCACAGATGCAGGTGAGCTTCTGGAAGACCCTACTATGTACAGACGCATAGTAGGAAGTTTGATTTATATGACTAATACCAGGCCAGATTTAAGCTATGCTGTTGGATTTGTAAGTCAGTTTATGCAGTCTCCAAGGAAACCGCATCTGGATGCGGCTAGACGCATACTTAGGTATGTGAAGTCCACATTGCAGTGTGGACTATTTTATGAGGCTGGGGTTCAGATACAGTTACATGGATACACTGATGCTGATTGGGCTGGTAGTATTTCTTATAGACGATCTACTAGTGGATATGTGTTCTCTTTTGGGAGTGATGCAGTCACTTGGAGTAGTAAGAAACAACCTACAATTGCCTTGTCGAGCATAGAGGCTGAGTACAAGGGTGCAGCAATGGCTACATGTGAGGTAGCTTGGTTGCATAAGCTACTCTATGATATGCATCAGTCTACAGATGGGCCAGTTGTCATTTATTGTGACAACATGAGTAGTATACACTTGGCAAATAACCCAATCTATCATGCTAGAACAAAGCACATTGAGGTACATTATCACTATGTGCGGGAGAAGGTTTTACTAGGTCTTATTGATCTAGTTTATGTCAGCACAGAGGATCAGGTAGCTGACATATTCACGAAGGCATTGGGCACAGAGAAGTTGTGCAAGTTCAGAGACCTGCTTGGTGTGTAGGAATTGGGATTGAGCTCGAGGGGGAGTGTTGAGATATCGAGCTCCACTCGTGATATGCCAGGGTGACTGTTGTGCATTTATGTCACCGACTTGTTAGTTGCAGATGCGGTTGGTACATCACCCACGAATAATAGCTAGATGACAACTATCCTTATGTACTCTAGTTCGTGGCTCAGTTAGTATGCCACCTTAGTTAGCTGAGTTTGGTTTGAGACCCACATATAGGGTTCTTCTATTTTTTTCTACAAGAGTTCTTTTGGCTTTCACAATTAAGAAGAGGAAAACTGTTTTAAACCTCCACCTTTGTGTGTATTCCCCCATTGTGTATGTGAGAAAGCCGCAAGTGAGAATCCTTCCTTCTCTCCCACTATCTTCACATTGTCTCATTATGACATAACACCATTCTTGTTATGCCACATCCAGCACACAGCCCCATTAAGCATTCATAACTATGGAACTATACATCTACTCGTTTTGGTCATAGTAATGATTTACCAAGAGTTGTGATGTTGTTGTAGATAGAATTTGTAGCTTTACACATAAAATTGCTTTTGCTGTGGTCACAAACATTGCAAGCACATGTGCACAGTGTCCCATGGAATCCGAATTGTTTCTTACACATGTAATTGAATGGTTCTTTCAAAAAGATCATTGACATGTGAAACATAACAGCAAGTGTATCAATCCTTCATTGCACACAAAGAAGGGCTAGAGGCCCTCTTGAGCATCTTTGAGAAATCTTTATTTATGGGTAGTGGGCCTTGAATCTTTTAAAGAACTCCACTTACCACAAAACAAATATCTGCTAATAGTATTAATGGACCACTAAGAACCAATTAATAGTACTTCATGACCACTTAGAGGTACTATAAAGTACCACTTAATAGTACTTATGGAGCAATTAATAGTACCATAGAACTATTTAATAGTACTATAGAACTACTTAATAGTGCTTCAAGACCACTTAATAGTACTTTGGATCACATAGAAGCACTTAATAGTGCTTCTAGACCATTTAATAGTATTGCAAAACCACTTAATAGTGCTTCAGGACCACTTAATAGTACTTTTGGACATTAACTTGTGTGCCCAATTCAAGCATTCTAGTTTATGGTCAGATCTTAAACAACAACAATGATTGCATGCTTTGATTTTTTGTTTCCATTTTCACACAAGAAGTAGATTCTCCTTTGCTCTCTCTTTTGCAAAGATCCGGTCCAATTTGGGCAAAGAGAAATTTGGAGAATTGAACATCATTTGTAGTCCACTTTCCATGGTCATCTCATTAGATTTCTCGGGTCAAACACATCGTATAGAACAAAATCAACATGAAAAGTACAATGTCATTTGTCCATTCAAATAATTGAATCCTCTAAGAGAATGCTAATAGCTCTAGCCTCCTAACAAACCCATCTTGTTTCTTTCATCATCAGTAACAATAGGATTAACAAAAGGGTTAAAAAATGACCACTAATAGTACTTCTAGACCACTTAGTAGTACTTAATAAGTATTTATTGTATTTTAGAGCCAATTAATAGTGCTTCAGGACCACTTAATAGTACTTCTAAACCCCTTAGATGCACTTAGTAGTACTTATGGACCACTTAATGGTACATCAAAACTATTAAATAGTATTATATAACCACTTAATATTGCTTCAAGACCACTTAATAGTACTTCTGTAGAACTTACATGTACTTAAGTGCCACTTTAGTACTTCTAGACCACTTAATAATACTTCAACACCATTTAATAGTATTGCAAAACCACTTAATAATAGTGCTTTTGAACCACTAAGAAGCACCTAAGACCATTTTTAAGTACTTTAGGACCCCTAAGAAGTGCTTATAAACCACTCAATAGTACCTCTAGTCCACTTAGATGTGCATCTAGACCATTTTAAAGAACCTAAGGACCTATAATAAGTACTTTTAAAACTAGTTATATTTACAGTACTTATACATGCTCCTCACATAGTTTACCTTGGCCCTAAAGTCCTTTTAAAAGATCTAAAGCACTTTTAGGTGGCTTTCAAAACTATAAATTAGCACAAAAGTACCTCAAGTATTTTCAAGTGAAACTGAAGTGTTTTCAATAAACAATATCTTTAACCTCGTGTGTAAAGATGGCACTTATAGGTTTGCTGTCTATGGCATGTTTGTAGGGGCCACACTTCATCTTCTTCTAATTATAGGTGAGCATTGGTTGCATAAAGGTTTCTCATATGGATACCCAGAGCCTTTGCTACCTTTGACAAGATGATAGGTTTGTTGTTGCCATCTTGTCCATTGAAACCATTACCATTAAGTACGATCATTAGAGATTACCTCTTCAAGAAAAGTTCATCTTTTGATCGGAGCACTTTGACTTGTGCCAAAGTGTTACAAATCTTGGCTAGCATAACTCGTTTGCAGCCCATTTCTTTAGGTCAAACATCCCCAAAATTTTGATGGAGGAGTTCTAGAAATAGTTGCTTGCGTGAGTATCTTTGTCAAGGCCCTTTGTCTGCTTGTGCTAGGAGTTAGCTGCAATTCTATGAATATTCTTTCTTTTCTTTCATCAATGGACTTATTCTCTTTAGTACTTTGCTTCTCCTTGTCTTTTGTCGATGTTTCTTTTGCTTAAAGAAATCAAAATAATGGTTCCCAACTCTTTTCACGATAATGAACCACTACTCAGTCTTTCCATTAATAAACCACTTACCCATTCTTCTTACTTGCATGTTAATAACATCAATGAGTACCCATTCTCTCTTACTAGCATTTTCTTACCTTTAGCCACACTACTTGTGTTGAGAGTTCACGCTCAACATCATGTGATCATGTGTGCATAGCACCATCACGTGATCATATGTGCATAGCACTAACCTTATAGAGTGCTATAAAGGAAAGGGTTAGATCCCCTAACCCTAACCCTAAAAGGGTTTGTATATATTCTATTTTTTCAACTAATTCTAG
This sequence comes from Dipteris shenzhenensis, assembly GCF_047967505.1. Lineage (NCBI taxonomy): Eukaryota > Viridiplantae > Streptophyta > Polypodiopsida > Gleicheniales > Dipteridaceae > Dipteris > Dipteris shenzhenensis. Next base: position 52,287,191 of record NC_141610.1, on the reverse strand, counting down.
TGTACAGTTAGTCATTTGTGGTGTGCTCTCTAGCTGTGCCCTCTCTCCTCATCTCCACTCTTCTCCTCTCCCCTCTTCATATTTTGTCATGGTATCAGAGCTTCCCGCTGAGACATTGAGATTCTTGAGAGTGTGAGAGAGATTGTGAGATTGAGAGTTCTCTTGAGTGATTGTGAGATCCTTCCCTTCACTTCCGTTGAGAGAATTTCCGTCCATTGAAAGAAAATTTCCATTCATTGTGTTGAGAGAAATTTTTTGTCAACGATTTTCGTTCATTCTTATGTGAGAATGAGTGGTTGTATGATTCTTTTGAGAGAGTGATATCATGAGAGAGAGTTTTTGATGTTTGGTTCAAACCTCTCCAAGCTTGCAGCTCATGGGACTACAAGCACAGGCGACTACCATGCTCTACTTCACAGCCTCGAGCTACGACCTAGGCTCTAAGGCGACTACAACACATGCTAAGGAGGGCATCCACGGCCTCTACTACACGAGCAAAGCAATCTACTCCATCAAATCCTGCATACAACAACTCGGCCAGCGAGTCGCCTCCTACAACGCCTCCTACACCTCCGAACCACTCAGCGACTAACTGCAGAGGCGCCACAGACTGATTGGAGCATACTTTTAATGTCAACGAAGGCTTCGTCTGGGAGTCCATCTTTCAGCTGCAAGAGAAGCGAGTCGGAATCCCAACTGAAAGACCAACCTTTCTTGTCCGGTCGCTTTTTTGGACATTGAGAGGCAGAATGTTTGCAGCGATGATGCAACGGTCCTGAGCGACGGAGGAGGTGACCTCCGATGTTTGACTATTGCTGTAATCGTCGTCGCGGACCTCTGAGAGTATGCTGAAGAAGCGATCTTCGTTTGCAGCGTCCGGGTTGACAGTACTACAAGGCGTGGCTCCGGGCTCCAACGGCCTCCAGCAAGCCAACGGACAGCGGCGCGCTCCAGCCTCCACAACCACCAGTCGCTCCCATAGCCTTCCAAGCGTGAGGTGACGCATCTACTCCATCGACTTCAAGACAAGCGCCTCCAAACGTGCACAGCCCCGCTTCCGAAGCTCTCCATAGCGTGCGACTCCAAAGCTCCATCGACGGAGAAGACGACGGAATCTAGAAGATTCCGTCCGAATCTTTTTAGATTTCGGCTTCCCACAGCGTGACATGTGGCCCGTGCACCATGTCATCTAATCTGCCACGTGTCAATCCTATCAGCCATGTCATCAGCCTATCCACACTGCCACGTCAGCATTGACAGGTCAACAATCCACGTCAGCACTGCCACGTCACCACAGACTGCCACGTCACCTAACACGTCATCAGCCATGTCATCAATGCCACGTCACCTGCCATGTCACCTGCCACGTCATCAGTGACACGTCACCTGCCACGTCATCAGTGACACATCATCAGCCACATCACCTGCCACGTAATCAGTGACACGTCATCAGTGCCACGTCACCTGCCACATCATCAGTGACACGTCATCAATGCCACGTCATCAGTGACACGTCATCAGCCACGTCACCTGCCACATCATCAGTGACACGTCATCAGCCACGTCACTTGCCACATCATCAGTGACACATCACCTGTGCCACATCAGCATTGCCACGTCACCCTGCTGACATCATCTGTGCCACCTCAGCACTGCCACCTCAGCAGTCCAGTCAGCACTGACCCCTGCAGGCACAGTCTCTTGCCAGGCACACTGTGCACACACTGCATGTGCACACACTGCATGTGCACACTCCTGCCACCTCAGCACAGAGCTTCACTGGCACACCTCTTGCTAAGCACAGTGCCACATCATCACTGCATGTGACTCACAGTGACACATCATCATTGAGCAGGCACCATTTGCACTCCTTTTGCCCCTCCACCTAGATCAAGTCATATCTCTTGATCCAGGAAGAATTTGAGGGTGCTCCAAAAAGGAAAGTCGCTCGATTTTTCGTGCTCTACACGCTCGTTACATCACGTGCACATTTTGGCGCAAGTTACACTCACATTTGAGCCTCACCGACAAAACCACTTCCTTCACGCACATTTGCCTCTACATCGACGCATCTGACCCAGCACTTAAAAAGAACAAAGGAAAAGGAATTATTTGCTGCTCTTTCATCGATCGACGGTTGGTTTAGATCTAGATCAGAGTGGACTAGATCGCCATAGAGGGGACGCTTTGAATTCCCCAAGTTGCCAATCTAAGCCATGCCCGAAATTCCCGACTAGTACCTACTCGGAGTCAGTCCATACGCTCACATCCGATTTCACATCATTACATTACCTGAAACCTTACGTTCATCAGTTCAGTGAGCAGACTTCAGAGTTCAGAGGCATTGCAGATGGTTCAGTGGGCAGATAGCACTTGATTTCACACACACATGCCACCATTGTAAAGCCTATTTGGCTATCTCACGGCATCGTGCACATCATTTTTCAGCCTTGTAAAGCCTCTTGGCTATTCCCGGCATCATTGCCACAAGCCTTGTAACACAGGTCAGATCTTATTTACTGCAGTTCTATCTTCACCGACGGTACAGAGATTTCACTTGGCATCTTCAGTGTATTTGCAGTTGATTCATACAGAGTTTTTCAGGACACTTTTTGAGTACATTGTTTGCATCATGTCGACTAGCAACCTCAATCTGGAGGCATCTGCTAAGTTAGACAACTCCAATTACGATACATGGAAATACCGAATGGAGACCATTCTTGTGCTTCAGGACAAATGGGAGTATGTCGATGGATCCATACCTAGACCATTGGCCGATCCAGCCACCAGTAGCTCTACTCCATCTGTTGTCATAGCACCAGCAACGGGATCTACATTTACACAAACAGTTTCCACACCAGTAGCAAATCCTACCATTGCCCGAGCTCAAGCAGAATGGGATAAGAAAGACAAGTATGCCTATCACCTGATCAAGCAGAATGTGCAAGATGTCATGCTAGGACAGCTCAACACAGTCAAGACATCAAAAGAAGCATGGGATATGTTCGCAGCTCTCTACGAGTCCAAGAACACATCAAGGATTCTCACCCTGAGAAATCAGATCAACCAGAGTTTCCGCAACAGCAGTGAAACCGGTCATGCTTATGTACTCCGCATCAAAGACTACAACAATCAACTTGCAGCAGCAGGAGAGACTATGAATCCCGCAGAAATGGTTCAAGTAATCCTGAATGGACTAGGAGAAGGATATGAGAATCTAGTCCAGAGTATCAACGGCAAATTCCAACACTGGAAGAACTTCAGTCAGTTCTACTTGGTGAAGAACTCAGGACTCAGGCCATTCAAGCACATAAAGGTCATTCTAATGATCAGGCATTCACAACTTCAGACAGAAGCAGAGGCAAAGGTAGAAACAGAGGTAGATCATATCAGAAAAGTGGTCATCATCAAAATCAAAGTCAGAATCATCATCAGCATCAGTAGCATCCTCAGCAATATCAAAATCAGCAAAGAGGAAATCATTCCAACCGAGGAAGATTCCAAGGACGAGGGAATGCATCCACCAATGTGTCAAACATTCAATGCAACTATTGTCACAAGTTTGGACACTATGAAAGAGATTGCCGCAAGAAGCAGTATGACCAAGGTGGTCAATCCAGTAGTAATCGAGGGAATTCCCGAGGAAGAGGAAATCATCATGGTTGACATTCTAGTCACAGTCATTTTGCAAATGAACATGGAAATATGTTTCTTGCAAGTGAGGAATTGCATCAGACTGATACAATGCACCTAGACACTGATTTCAATCTCAAAGAGGATTTCAGCTATCAAGTCGACCAAGTGGAACAGGATCCTTGGTACATCAACAGCGGTGCATCATCTCATATGACAAATCATCAGGAATGGTTCACAGAAATAAAGCCATTAGAAGGTCAAAAGAATGTCATCTACACAGCAGACAATACACCGAATCCGGTTCAAGGGACAGGTGTTATCCCTATGAACAATTTCACTGGTACAAAAGGATTAGTCAAAGATGTGCTCTATGTTCCGAAGCTCAGCAAGAACCTTTTGTCAGTAGGTCAAATGACGGAACACAACTACAAAGTCATCTTCGACGGTGATGAATGCACTATCAGAGACAAATCCAAAAGAGGTCAGCTAGTAGCAAAAGGTGTCAAGGAAGGACGCTTATATAGGATGCTAGCTACAGTACCAGATAAGCATGCCATGTCAGCTCAAATGCAACAGATGCCACTATCTGCAAAATGGCACAAGAGATATGGTCATGTCAACTTCAAGTACTTGTTAGATCTCCGGAATCAAAATATGGCAATTGGGATTCTAAAGCTACAGTTTCTTGGAAAGGTTTGTGAAGCATGCTGCTTCGGCAAACAAAAGCGAACCAACTTTGTCAGAAGTACCTCTCGTGCACGAGGTATTCTTGATTTGATTCATACAAATGTATGGGGTTATGCCCAAACCCGCAGCATCAATGGTTCACTTTATTACTTGACCTTCATCGGGACTACAGCAGATATTGTTGGGTCTACTTTCTGAAAGAGAAATCTGAAGTGTTTGCCAGATTTCAAGAATTCAAAGCCATGGTAGAAAACCAGACAGGCAGAAAAATCAAGGTCATGAGATCAGACAGAGGAGGTGAATACATGTCTTCAGCATTCATGAACTTTTGCAAAAATCACGGCATTCGAAGACAATTCACATGTGCAGATACTCCTCAACAAAATGCAATAGCTGAAAGGAAGAATGGGACTTTAGCAGACAGTGCTAGAGCAATGCTTAGTGAAAAGCATCTTCCGAATTAGTATTGGGCAGAAGCAATAGCTACAGCTAACTACTTGCTTAATCGGCTTCCTACCGAACCGATACAAGGTATGACTCCTTATGAAGCATTCACTGGACACAAGCCACGCATTGGGCATCTCCGCATATTTGGTTGCATAGCATATGCCCACATACATGATGATCATCGCAGGAAATTGGATGCAAAGTCACGCAAATGCATCATGGTTGGCTACAGTGAAGAAAGCAAAGCATACAAATTGTATGATCCCATCAACCGCAAAGTCATTATCTCTAGAGATGTAATCTTCGATGAGGAATCAGAATGGAAAACCTCACCTACACAGGAGATAGAAGCATCGACTTCACAGTCATCTACAGAACAGGTTGATGAAGAAGAGCAAGAATTGCCAGCAACACCCCAAGCAGTGCCACAGCAGCTCAGATGGTCTACTAGGGAAAGCAGACCACCAGCCAGATTGACATATGCTTAGAAAGGCAAAGCAATTCAGGTGGAAACCACCAACTATGCTCTTATGACTACCATCATGGCTACAGAAGAGCCAGTGTACTTCGAAGACGCAGTAGATAAGCCAGAATGGCAAACTGCCATGAATGAAGAAATGGATGCTTTGTATAAAAATAACACTTGGGAATTATGCGACCTTCCACCAGGAAAGAAGGCCATAGCCAACAAATGGGTATACAAAGTGAAGTACAATCCAGATGGCAGTATTCAGAGATACAAAGCCAGATTAGTTGCAAAAGGATTTGCACAACAATATGGTCAAGATTATGATGAGACTTATGCTCCAGTAGCAAAGATGGATTCCATACGGTTCTTGATATCACTAGTGACACTCAGCAAATGGAATGTGTATCAACTCGATGTCAAGAATGCATTTCTCAATGGTTATCTAGACGAGGAAGTCTACATGCAACAACCAGCTAGTTATGTTGAACCAGGACAAGAGAACAAGGTTTGCCATCTCAAGAAAAGTCTCTACGGCTTAAAGCAAGCACCCAGAAGTTGGTACAGCAGAATTGACAAGTATTTTGCTGATCTGGGATACATGAAGTCCAATGCAGATCATACTCTCTACTACAAAGTTCAAGGGGAAGATATTACTATTGCACTTTTGTACGTAGATGATCTCATTGTGACAGGAAGCAAGGATAGCTTCATCAGAAAACTAAAACAAGACTTATCTGCAGAGTTCGACATGAAAGATCTTGGACTTATGCACTATTGTCTTGGAATTGAGTTCTGGAGAGATTCGGATAGCACATTCATGAGTCAGCTCAAATATGTTGACAGTCTCCTGAAGAAGTTTCATATGGCAAATTGCAAGATTGCAGCCACTCCCATGGAACAGAGTTTGAAACTTACTAAAGATCCAGAAAAGCCTACAGTCAATGACAGATACTACAGGCAACTCATTGGATCTCTTATATATCTGACAATCACACGGCCAGATATTTGTTATGCACAGTAAACTCACTAGCACAGTTTATGGCAAATCCAAAACAGTCTCACTGGAATGCAGCCAAAAGAGTCTTGAGATACATCAGAGGTACAAGACAGTTTGGGATAGAATACAGAGGAAGTCATCCACGGTTGCATGGATACTGTGACAGTGACTATGCTGGAGATCATGAGACCAGGAGATCGACACAGGGATATGCATTTTTCCTTGGTCAAGGTGCTATATCATGGTTGTCAAACAAACAGCCAACTATTTCTTTGTCTTCAACTGAAGCAGAATATAGAGCACTCACTACAGGTGCATGTGAGGCTATATGGCTTAGAAGACTATTGTCAGAAACAGATTACTTTGATGAGTCAAAGCCAACAACAATATACTGTGATAATCAATCGGCTCAAGCATTGGCCAAAAATCCAGTATATCACTCCAGAACAAAGCACATTGATGTCATAGAGCACTTCATCAGAGAAAGAGTGTTACTTGGTGACATCACATTGCAACATTGTGATAGCAAAGAAAATGTTGCAGATATCTTTACCAAACCACTCGGTAAAGAGCTATTCGAGAAACATCGACTAGCTCTTGGTTTGATGCAGAGGAAGGACATTCCCATTACAGGGGTGTGATGGAATGTAATGCTCAGTCCTTCTTCTATTCCCCAGAATCATCATCTTGAGGGAAGGCCTACTTCATGATGTTGATCTTGAGGGAAGGTGTTGAGAGTTCACGCTCAACATCATGTGATCATGTGTGCATAGCACCATCACGTGATCATATGTGCATAGCACTAACCTTATAGAGTGCTATAAAGGAAAGGGTTAGATCCCCTAACCCTAACCCTAAAAGGGTTTGTATATATTCTATTTTTTCAACTAATTCTAGTGTACAGTTAGTCATTTGTGGTGTGCTCTCTAGCTGTGCCCTCTCTCCTCATCTCCACTCTTCTCCTCTCCCCTCTTCATATTTTGTCAACTTGTTAGCATTTGACAATGGAATGCCAATGACACTATTCAGCCTCCTCTAAGTCAGAGTATTATCCATCTAAATGGAAATGTGATTCTTCTTTATTTTACTGAGTTTTCATTATTGTAAGCTAAAAATGTGAAAGCCATATTAAGAAATGCTCTTATTATACAAAGGCGCTTCAATGAGTTGATGTAGCACTTTCATGTCTAAATTTTGTCAAACATTGCCATTTGTGTTTGGAGTTTGGTATTCTAACTTTCTCTTAATTGGAGTCCCAATGGTCATGCTATCTAACCCAGTAGAATATTTTGGACATTGTCTAGATTAATAGCAACATTAATAATATTTCCATTTAACAAATATTGGCCAAAGGGCAAGTCTTGACATATTTGAGAAAATGTGGCTCATAGTGTAAGTAGTCTTTCTTTGAGCTCCAAAGTACCTACACCTATTGGATCAACTCATTCATTTTCATGCTGCCTCAGTGATGCTAGAGTAGGGACCTAGCCTTAGTCAAGTTGACACATTTACAAAATGAACATATAGCATTGCCACATGCCTTGACAGAACCATCATCGATGCCCAAATTTATACCAATAGTTTAGTAATTTCCTCTATTATTGTTTTTGTTTGACATTTAAATTACAATCTCTCACAACAACAACAAGAATTTGTGGGTATGTCAGCAAAACTATTAATAAGAAAGTTTATATGGCTTTGCTTTTTTTCTTTCTCTTTTAAGGATTCTCCTTCTTCCAATAATTCTTCTTGCATTGTTTATTGTGGATCCAATTTATTTTCTAGGTATTGAAGACACCGAGTCATTTGAGCAACTGTCCTTTCTTGTATACTTAACAATGCTCAAAATTTCTTTGCTACCTCAACTCTCAACAAAGAGAAAACATTTCTTTATCATTAAGTTTATGCTATCCCATGAAGATTTCATGCAATGCCTAGCCTCTTCTTGAAAAAGAAAGAGAGTTGAAGGCATCGGCATCGACATCGACATCGACATCGATATCTACACGCAACATCTATAATGAAGAACAAGCACTATTTAGTAAAACATCAATGAAGTGCTACCGTTGTGGAAGGATGGGTCACTATCAAAGTGACTACAGACTGAAGAACAAACCAAAGTGTCACCATTGCAAGAAGCTGGGACACAAGGAAGAAGATTGTAGATTGAAGAACCAATAGGTCAACTACATAGCATTGTCATCAAGCCATGAGCCAAAAGGTGACATCAATGGAATGTATTGAGAAACAAAAAAAAACCTTGCCAACCTTGCCTATATTTTGTAAATCAAACCTAACCACTTGAGAGTAGCCATGTAAGCACCCAAGGGAGGATTTGATCTTGTAACTCACATCAGACCACCTTGCAGTAGCCAAAGTATCATGGCACCAAGGGGAGGTGTTGAGAGTTGTGGTGCCATGAGCACATGTAGAGCAAAGGTATGAGTAAAGGGCAAGCTACCACATGGCATGGAGGAGATATCCCACATGTGAGCAAGTATATGGAAGTAAGTACCCTCACCTATAAAAGGGAGGTTCATTTGAAGTAATATCAATCAAGCACTTAACACTATCTCAAGATTCTCTTTATGAGTCCAAGCTAATCTATCTTGGAACCTAATTGACTTGAGTTATAGATCATGATCACTCTTAGGATTCATCCACCTTATATTAGTGTTGTCATTAGAGTAGATTAGGGTCCATAGGAGAGCTTGGTCCATGTGCTTTCTCACAATGCACATATAAATTCAGAGACAAACACGTTTCTAGGCAATTTACTACTTGTTCATTATTATCATGCAAACCTGCTATGAATTTTTGAATGCTGCAACATGACACTCCTTAGATGTCACACTTTTGTGCAATACAGATCTTTTCATGTCAAATAAACAATCACTTCCTGCATATTCAGAGTTAACTACACGGTATATCCCTCATTTTTGTAGCACATAATCAATTGGTTCACTTCAACCACCATCACCAAAAAAATTGCAGTTCAACCTTCTAGTTTTTATCTCTCCCTCCCCCTCTCCTATTTTTTCAACACATCGTTAGTTGCTTTGCTTACAGCCATAGCGGGAAAAATTGCAAGTTCAAACTTCTACTTTTTGTCCCCCCTCTTTCCCTCTCTTGGCCCATGCAATTTTGTTCTATGCTAAACAGACTACCATGCCATGCATGCAAATACCTAGCATGAATTGAAATTGTCCTTATCTAGAATCATAACATACAGATTCAATCTAGTACAAAGAACATGATAATTTGATCTTTTGAATGCATGTAAACACATAGCATGGATTAAAAAATTATGATATTAAGAAATGATTTCTTTGATTAGCTAAAGAATAGCTTTTTTCATCACATATATAATTGCAAAGTTGCTTTTCTTTCCATAGCACATAGTTTCTCAAAAAATGGTTCTATGGATAGCTTCTTTCATTGCATATAGAGTTGTATATTATCTTTGCTTTGAAAATTGCAATTTCAAGAAATTATTTCTTGGATTAGTTGAATAGTGGCTTCTTTCATTGCATATAGATTTGCAAAGTAGTTTTTCTTTTCATAGCACAAAATTTTTCTTGGGATTTCACATAGAAAATATGTTTTTGAATTGGCTTGGCAATGTCTTCTCTTTTGTAGTATAGAGATTTGCAAAAATTGCGTTGCCCCTAGTAATACTGGTAAACCTTAATGAGCCTCCAAATGGTAAATGCATCAGGTACTAGAGCAACTATTGAAAGGCTTGCAAATTGCACTGCTTCTTGCTAGTGTGCTTTCTAGTTATTATAATTTTTATCACATAAATAGCAGACTAGCCATCATTCAATGCATTTGGCATCTCATTTTTCACGTGCTCATGATCTCCATAAGACATTAATTCTACAAATAAAGGAGGAAGAAGAGACCAAAGGGAAAAAGATAAAAAGGAAGAATCTCTCATCAATATTGCTATCTCATTGACTTGCTAAACGTCAACATCAGCATCACAAAAAGAGCTACTCATAACTGAGAAATCATGTATGCCTATGCCATATCAACTTTCAAATAATAGCTCTCATGAATTTCTCATATTCATATATCCTGGCATCTTCCAACACTACCACAATTGACTGAACCAACTGGATAGGCCTCGGTGCTTTGCAATAGCAATGTAATAGATTTATTCTCAAAGAATGTTAATTCCATCTTGGATGTTGACAGCAATGTGATGATTGTGCTTCTTGTCACTTTAAATGTCAACATTGAATCCCTATTCTCCTATTCAGGATTTTTAGTAGCAATCCAAAAGTTTTTAATCTTCACATAGTTACTTGGCCTGATTGTTTTCTCATGCTTGGCAATAAGGTCTTTGACGATTTGCAATGTAATTGCTACAAGACCATCCCTCTCTATCAAATCCTCTCTTATATTACGGCAGGTTGAGTTCTTATTCCTATCATATGTTCCATAATAACGATTTAAAATTAATCCCTTGAATATTACTTGCTACATGTTCGAGATTATGTCTTTTATCATAGTAACTTGAAATTCAAAACTTTCTCTCTTTTGTGATTTGCTGCTTTTGCTGTGAGCCCACTCTCTTCTCTCATGCTTGCTACTCTAGTGGCAGACATTTGAGAACCCTTCTTCTCAACATTGGCTATCGATTTTTTTCATGGCACGTGACACGTGACCCCTCATTCTGCAAAATAGACATTGCTTTCCTATTAAGAAACGGACCTTACATACAACACAAAAAAGCGCAGAGTTGACCATGTATATTATAGATGGAGAGAGGAGTGCAACAAAGATGATATCAAAGGAACTTCCAAAATCAAATGCCATTTTCATACTGAAGACAAATGCAAGAACAAGTGCAAACAAAAGGATTTAAAACCAATAGGAGCAAGATTTTTTCCTTGAATAAGCATGCACCTTCCAAAAACCATATTCATAAAATGTTTATACTTAGCATAAGCAAGTTCAATCATAGTTACAAACTCGTTAAACCAAGTTTTTTGTACAACTCCATGCCTTGCTCATTCTCGTTGCCCTTATAAAGGTAGCACCTAACATATAATCATCATCAATTTTTTCTAACTGCACTCTTCCCATTAGTAGCACGTCAATTATTGGAGCCATAAATGGATTTTTTTTTGGATAGAAAAAAAGAGATATATTATATTATTATGAGTACCTTTATACATCATTAGAGTTGGAACAAAAGTAGTGAGCTATTCCCAGACAGGACTTAACCTCTTACAAAAAGAGTAGTAGCAACAAAAAACATTAATGTCCTCAGTAATTGTTGAGTGATGCATTAGAAACTTGAAATGAGAAGCTGGTGGTCTCTTGATTGTGTTCTGCTCTGAGATTAGCAAGATCAACAGCGGGAATAGTAATAGCAGGATCAACAGTAGGAACTCCCTAGGTAGGGTCAATAGACATCTCTTCAATAGCATGCATAGAGGAGAGAGCAGCATCATCGAATTTGACCGGCAGTAGTAGCAGGGTTGGGATCAGTTGCTGCTGTGGTAGGTCTTCTTTGTAGAAAGTGGGGGAGCTTGGAAGCAAACAAGGCATCTATACATAAATCTTTATGATTGAACTGAAAATTATCTCTAGAGATCCATATGAACCATAGAGCATGTGCCCTTATTTGGAACCAAGGCTCATGCTTAGTTTTGCATGCATGTCCTAGAAAAATAGCTTTCCAATTAATTGGTTCTCCACATTCTATCTTTATAAATTTCCAAATTCTTCTAGTATGAGGACAAGATACAAAGAGATGAAAGATATCCTCCATAGGGCTAAAGCATCTTTTACACTTCCCATCTCCCTTCCCTATTCTAAGTCCTCTAGTATTTGTCCATACTGCTTTGTGAAGTATAAGCCAAGCAAGACAAGACATCTTCTCTAGAAACTATTTAACCCATAATTTGTCAAACCTGGCATACCAAGCATCTCTACTATCCTTCAGATTCCATCTAGCATTAAGGGTATAAACAAGTCATCCATATCAGTAGTTGGAATTGGTATGGGAAGGATAGAAGAGCAACCTACCCATTGAACTCTTTATGTATAATTAGGATAGAGCCACCCTTCTAGCTTATGTCTCCCTTATCAATGGCCATGAATTCCCCTTTTCCAGAAAACAACAGAAAAATTTTTATATCCTCAAAAGCACCCCAAATATAGCAGCCCCGATTGAATCAGTTGTCATGTATGGTATAATGCGTTATCTTTATAGCAGTGAATTGATTTTGTGGGCTGTGTTTGGGGAATTTGACTGATTGACTAACTACCCACGACTTGGTGCAAGTGCATGTGCAGTGATGTCGATAATGCAGTGGTAAGAACTGAAAATATTAGAATGTGACTCTAGCCCTGTGCTGGTGAGTGAGTGACTTGGTCAATGGAGTGCAGGTGGACACACGCACTCTAATCACCTAGTTGGGATGGACTAAACCTTTGTGGAGTGAGGACTTTCCAATGGATGGTGAGGAATCCTTTTCATTGAAAGATGAAGTCGACTTGACTCCACCACGACTACCACCCACACAAAAAGGCCAAAAACAATAGGTGCAAGAACCTATTCTCTATGCTCGATGCCGATGGCCCAAAAGGACCAGGGGAAGGATCCACCCTTAGCCTACACCAACACACGCAACCCCATCTAAGAGAAGAACCCAATACTGCCAATCGCCTTGACTTCCTAGTGCCACTCCAAGCACAATGGCCCCGCTAGTGCTTGGTCACCATAAAGCTCTTGGAAACCCAAGGCTATTACCAAGGCAAGTAGGCCGCTTGGATCCAAAAAATTTTGACAGCACCAAATACGCGATCCCAACTCACAGGGTTCAGAGGGTAGTAACACAAGAACCTGTGTCAATGCTAGATGCAGTTTTGCAAAAACCTAGCTTTAAGCCCATTGCGAAATGGACAAGCCCCCATTTTCCCCTATGATGCCAACTCCCTATTCTCACATAGACCAAGTGCATGAATGATGGACTGCAAACTTTAAGACTCAGAGTACTTGGAATCTCTCTTGGGAACATGTTTGCTTAGTGCACCTATAAAGAGCATCCTTGAAGCATGCATAGATGGTGTCACGAGTTCCTTGGTATTAAATTGCTTCAATCTGCCATCTTTCTCAATTGATAGTAGAACTGCCTAAAGCTCAGCATAGGACTTGTGGAATCCATCAAGTCTCTGAGATTCTTGTGAGGGGATTGGTGCTTTCTTTTGATGTTTGTGGTGTAGAAATGACGACAAGTTCTTGTGAGTCTATCCCCTTTTTAGGAATATGTTCTTGTGGATCTACCATTTTTATTTCCAATACAAAGTGGACATTGAGGCTAAGTTTGATGGGGGCACTTTGGAACCCATCCAGCATCACCCTTGCCTTTGAACATAGTGGGTTCTTGTGTTGATGTTCCCTTTTTAGGAACAAGTTCTTGTATAACTGCCATAATTGTTCATGTAGTTGATTCTTGTAGCAAGATCACACGAGGGTACAAGGGAATATCTAGTGGTCGTATCTTAGCTGTGTTTTTTTGTGAGGTTCCATTAATAGGTTCTTGTGTGTCTACCTAATTTTTAGAGGCAAGTTCTTGTGGTACTACTATGTTCTTTTCCATGGATGATGTGGAGGATTGTGTGGCACCAACAGAAGACTTGAGTGCCTCAGGTACCCATATGAGATTGTGGCCTCGGTAAAACTAAGCCTCCAACAACTGCTTGGGTATCCACCTGGAGTGTTGCTTCCACTGACCTTTTATCGGCTTGCATCTTTGAGAATTGAATTTTCGTGGATCACCCAGCTCTCCTTTATCTAGTCAATAAACCATGCATGATTGGATGCATCACATGGTGGATGCTCATTCTATTAGAATTCAATTTCATCATGGCTGTCAGGAAAGGATGTACACATTTCATTGCCCATCATATGTCCCAAATTCCCAATGGAGAACCAATGAGTGGAAGATGATCTTTTACATGCCCCATTATTCTTGATAGATCTAGTTTTGGAATGGGCACAGAAGATTGGACACTTCTTAGCTAATGGATTCCCTCCAAACAAACCACTCAACAAAGATAGAGCAAGGAAATTAGTCAAGGATGCAGCACCATATCAGTTAATATCTAGACAACTTTATTAGATGGGGAAAGATGGCACTATGTGCCACTATGTGTGAGAATACGAATTTGTGGAGGTTTTGGATGAAGCTCATTCAAGCATTACGGTCTATAAGGTATTACAAGATGGATTATGGTGGCCAATGCTCTCCGCAGATGTAGCCAAATTTGTTAATCATTGTGATCCCTTCCACGAGTCTACATACATCATAGTCTTAGGATAATATGACTATAATCGAAGGTTTCACAGACCAATAGCCCTTTGAAAAGTAAGGGATAGACTTTGTAGGTCCAATTAGTCTAGTTGCAAAAGGAACCCAAGCCCGTTAGGTCACACTAGTCATGGTTCATGTAGTAAATGGAAAGATTCACCCGCTATAGGTTGTATCTAAATTCCTTTATTAGTTAATAACCATTGCATGTCCAGTAGATTCTATGTTATACTAGCAGGTGCTATGGATGAGCATGCTATCCATGGAAGGAAATGGTGTTAGATAGTTAATTATCAAATTGATTGGTGGGAATGCACAACAATTCTAACTAATGATGGTTGCACCTTGGACATGATAATCAATGAGGGGACTCCTTGTAGTACAAATGGCCAACAAATAGCCCATGATCCCAATGGCCCCAACAAAAGCTGCCTCATCTACTACAACCACCATAGTTCAAAAGTAACTACAGCTATAGCCACAAAGGGAAATGGATCCACCATAGTTGCATTGAGTACACAAAAAGGCAAGAACTTCTACTGGCTCCCAAAGGATACAACCCCGGCTTCAACTTCTAAGACTATGCTAGACCAGGGTAAGTATGTAGCTTCCCAACCCCCATCCTACCTCCACGAAAGCTCAAGCTATGTGAAGAAGACAAGATTGTTTACTAATAAGTAATGCCTAAACTTTTTGGCTATATACACCATGGAAAGTCCTTCACGTTCGATTGTAGTGTAATTCATCTCGGCATTGTTGAGTTGGCAACTTTCAAAGTATATCGGATAGTCCAACTCACGTAGCTATGCCGACATGCACACTATCATGAATCTTGAAAGCATTAATATGGACATGGAAGATGAAGTTCCAATTGGGTGCTCATAGAATTAGGGATGAGATGCCAAGACTAGCTCAATGGCCTCATAGGATAGCTGACATTCTCCTGTCCAATGAAATACGATGATCAATTTGTACAAAGCATGGGAAATCTCAGCATAATTGTAAATAAACCTATAGTAATAGTCCATGTGCTCAGTGAACCATTGAATGCAAGAAAGGAAGAGACGGCCTAAGTGCGGAAGTCATTGCTATAGTGACGACGTTTTGGCACGAAGATATGAGATTTGTAAGAAGCAGACAAGACAAAAGGTGTTTGAGGAGCACATTAGACACATGCTAGATACAATGCAGGTCAGTGGTGCCTAAACCAGCCTGGTGATTGTTTGTGATTGAGATTTGGGATAGTTTACTTGTTTCTTTTCTTAAACTATGCTTGGACTAAATGTGATTGTCCTAAACCAACCCGATGGTTGGAACATCATGCAACAGTAGGTTGGTTCAGCTCAATCACCAGTGATGTGATTGTCTTGAACCAGCATGGTTGAATAGACATTAGTTGTTGTCCAGCTCAGTAGCATGGTTGAGCAAAAATCAACAGCAATATATTTTGCAATATATTGTTATTTTACTAAACCAGCCCAGTGGTTGGAACATCATGCAGCCATGGCTGCTTCAGCTCAATCACTAGTTATGTGATTGCCTTGAATCAACGTGGTTGAACAGACATTAGTTATTGACCATCTTGACAGTTGAAATTATTATGTTTCTTAGTGCTTAAATTCGTTAAATATAATTTCCTGCTATTCGGGTCATATACTACTGTTACATTGTGGAATTCAGAAATGAAAAGCAATATATTGTTATTTTCTAATGGTGAAATTCAAAAATGAAAAGAAATATACTTGTTATTGTTTAATATGTGAAGTTGAGATATACTTGTTATTGTTTAATATGTGATTGTCCTCAAGCAGCATGGTTGAACAGACATTAGTTGTTGTCCAACCTAATGGCATGGTTGAACAAAAATCAACAGCAATATATTTTGCAATATATTGTTATTTTACTAAACCAGCCTGATGGTTGGAACATTATGCAATCGTGGCTGCTTCAGCTCAATCACTAGCTATGTGACTGTCTTGAACCAACGTGGTTGAACAGACATTAGTTGTTGACTAGCCCGATGATTGAAATTATAGTGTTTCTTAGTACTTAAATTCGTTAAATTTAATTTCTTGCTATTCGGGTCATATACCACTATTAAATTGTGGAATTTAGGAATGAAAACGAATATATTGTTATTTTCTAATGGTGAAATTCAGAAATGAAAAAAAATATACTTGTTATTGTCTAATAGGTGAAGTCGAGGCCGTAAGACTAAACCATCCCGGTGGTTGAAATTGTGATAGTGTCCTAAACCATCCTAGTGGTTGAAATTATGACCGTGCTTCTTCCTTCCCTTTAAGGGTGAGGTTTATTGTGCGTGTTTTTGTCGGTCCCTCATAGATTGGAATTTCTCCAATGCTATCGGTTTCTTGAATTTCAGATTCTTTGAGTGGTCTTGGCATTGCTATTGGCGCACAACCACTTGTATAATTCTTGAAGTATTTCGGCACTTCTTGAATCGGCCTCTGATGGGGTTGAACTAGCTTGACATGTGTCATGTGTACTGGGTGGCATAGTTGCATTTGTTAATTTGTTAGGCTCTTCTTGACCTTCTTTTTCTAAAATCTCTTGATTGAGCTTCATCTGTACATGTGGCTTACATTTCCAAAACTTCTTACATTGGGAACTGTGGGGTAACCTTTCCATTGGTAAGGTGTTTCCAAGTAAGGGTTCATTTGCTATGCAAACTCCTTCCAGTCCCTCAAGGGACCATTCAAGAGGCGATGATTTTGATTTTGAGGGAGCTGACTTTGCAAGGTACAATTTGACGCGATCCTTGATTGGACTCGTTCAAATTCATTGAAGTGCTCGGCCTTGGCTTTTCTACGATTTCCTCCTTCAGCTTTCTTGCGGGATCTTTTGCTGTTATTCAACTTTGGAGGTTCAACTTTTGGGAGCTCAACTACCATTAGGGCATGCAGAATGGCTAAGTCATTATCAAAGATTTGACCTTCAATTTCAAAATTCTCAACCTCTATTGCAAGGTCCCAAGGAAAATTTGAGTCATCATTGGTATGGGTACCTTCTTCAAGTTCATTATCAGCCATAAAGAATGGCATCTCTAGATTGATTGGTTCTTCATGTGGGAGTGGAGGATCTACCTGTAGTGCCTTAGCATCTATATGTGAGAAGATGGGGTCTAATGAATGGTAGTTGTCGATGGTTGCCAATGTTTGTATCCAGTTATTGACATTGCTTTGTGAGTCACCTGCTATGGCATGTTGTTGCAAGGGAGTTGATTTGCTTAAGATTGTTGTTCAAGATGTGTCATCCAATGCTCTAGGCACAATTGGTTTAATAGCTCTTGTCCCCACATTCACCCTGACTGCGGTGTCGCACTTCTAGATTGTCAGTCTATCAGTTCCCCAGTCATGGAGGACTGATGCTTCCCATAACCAAGGACGTCCTAGTAAGATTTGATAGGATTTTTTGGGGAGATCCAAGATTGTGAATTGAAGGGAAAAACGAACTCCTACGATCTTTGTGGACACACCATTTACTATTCCCAAGGGTTTAGCCCATGAATCATCAGCAAGGCATATGTTGAAATTAGCCTTTTGCATTGGTGGGAGATCCCATTCTTTGTAGAGCTCCTTTGATAGGACATTTACACCTGCTCCACCATCCACTATCTCTTGGACTTCATTATATGCCTTGTGGATGAAAGGCACAGTAATGTTGCGTATGCCATATCTCTCACCCATCCGCACAAGGATGTCTTCGATGTTGTTCATAGGTGGAGGGGGATTTGTGAGTTCAATCCATCCTTTGAAACTCTCTCAGAGATTGGGACAATTACGTAAGAGGATTCCGATGGGAATCGACATAGGGCAACTTAGGATGCTAGAGAGTGCGGCTCCTTCAAGTTGACGTGGCCGTACATTATGTTATGGAGTATGTTGTTGGAACAAAGGCTCGAGTATAGTATCAATACTTTGTGGGGCCAAGTCATGGATTGGGTCTTGAGCTTATTTCTTAGCCTCAAATTGAGCTTGTTCATTTTGTACCCATTGTTGAAGTGCCTGAAAATGAGCCTTCTCCAGTACTGCATTTGGGTATGGAGCTTCTTTTATTTGAGGCTGAGGAGTTGATGTGGATGAGCTCGGCTGCTCATTGCTTGGCGGAGGTGGAGGCACTTGTGCTTTATTTTTCAGAAGTCGCTTTGGTTGGATTGGAATGTTAGGGTCCTTGGTGGCCTCTTGCTGTTGGCGTGTAATTACATTTACAGGTTGTGATTTTACACTTACCGGACCTAGACTTTGATGGTCCACCCCAATGATGCCGATGGGGATATCATGCTTAATTTCTGTTTGTTTAGGGACCTTATTTTTCATGGGACAATCCATACAGGCATGTCCTATGCCACGATCTCTGCAGAGTGGTTGGAAAGTAGATGGGCTAGCACTTGATTGGTGTGCGATATGTGTTGGGACGTACTTGATTTGCATAAACTAGTATTAGACCCTCTGCACCTTCTACATAGTACATCGGGTACTCTGCTTTATACTCAAATGGCAAATCTACTTCCTCGGCTTGTAATTGATGTATTGGAACTGTCTGAGGAGCTAGATTTGGTGCTCTTGGATATGGTCATGGATTCGAATTCCTAAGTAGTTGTAGGACTTGTGTCCGAATGGGAATACGATTTAGCCTTGGAGCTGGGGGCACTTGTGCAAGTGTCAGTTGCCTGTATACTGGCATGGGTGCCGCTTGGTATTGTTGAGGTCGAGGCGGGTTGTTGTGCATGTTGAAGATGCAACTGTTCTCATCATGGCCGTCGACACACAGATATGGCACCACAAGCTTGGCGGTGGATTTGCTTGTGAAGTGATCCTGGCTCTTAGGACCAGGCACTCATTTGCTGTATGATTGGCCATGCAATGTGATGCCAGACATTTTCTCACTGTTGATATATCTGAGTTGGCGGCTGAGACAAGTGAAGTTTTTGTTCCATAGCCTGCATCATGTCTTCTTTCAGATTCAGGGTCATGGCCTCTAGCCGATCTTCATTTGATGTTTTGGCAGTGGCATTTGATTTTTCCTTTTTCAAGAGCTTATCTCGTGTACTAGATCTACCATCATCACTGCTAGTATCTGAGTCGGTCATGCCATCCTCAATGTCAATGGCTACCACATGAGCAACATTGAACGTTTCATAGCTGCTTATCTTTTTCATATCCTTTCAGATTTTCTTTCTTAGACCTGCGATGAACCATGCCGTGAGGTATTTTGCATCTAGGCATGGGTCACATTTGGCGATTAAGCTTTTCATCTTACCTAGGTACGTGCGTACATCTTCTCGTCGGCCTTGTTTGAGCTTGCTTAGTTGAAGAGCGGGATAATCTTGTAGCCTCTCTGTTTGAAAGCGTCGTTTGAATTCTGTTTGAAGTAGGTCCCATGTGGTGCACTCTTCCACTAGAAGGTCTAGGTACCATTTAGATGCTTCATCAGTTAAGACCATGGGAAACCAAGCCACCTTGGTTTCATGGGGATCTATCCCCACCTACTCGGCATGCGGCATCAAAATCTTTGCGCTCTATATATTCGAGCCTCTATCATGTCCTGCCAAAAGAAACTTGCATCATGAGCTTGACAAGAACCTTAAAGGAGTAGAAAAAACAATAGCCAGGGAAATTAATAATCACCGTCTGTGCCGACTCCAAGTAATACACCCACCACCAAAGCATGCCCTCCTTGCATCTATTTTCCTCCTTCTTCTCCAGGTCTGTTTCTGCAAGGATGCCATCCAACATCATTTTCAAATAGAACAAAAGCATTCCAAAGTCTTTTGGGTATGCCATTGATTCACTCTCACCCTTCTTTCATTGTGGCACAGGTTGCATCTGGAACTTAATAGCTCTTACTAGATGAGAGTACACACATGTTTGTGGACTCTTATGTAGCAGTTCATAATTGCAGCCTCTCTTGGATGTTTTCTTGTACCAAAAAGCTCTAACTACTACATCCCACTTCTCATAGGTTGTTCCCCAATTATCCTTAAATGTTTCCTCAACCTTGTACTTTGGTTTTGTGCACTATAACAAAAAGTATGGGTCATCTTCCTCGTTCTCCCTAGAATCTATGACAACTGCAAAGTTATCCCCCTCTTCCAGATAGTTAGTGAGGTCATCAAAACTCTCCCCAAACTATGGCAAGTCGTTTATCTCTCCATTGTTTGTGACTCCATCTGAACGTAGAGGAAAAACTCGTAGTTGCAATGTTCTCACAATCATCATGATCCCCTATGATGCATGCATTGTAGAAACAAGAAAGTTTTCTCGTTTTAATTAGTTGGTTGTTTGAAAAGCCCCATATGTTGTGCAGACCATGAACTCCTTTAATTTTCTCGCAATCGTGCCAGCTTCTCCTTTGCACTTCATCCACTTTCACTTCATGGAACACTCTGCGTACTACAATATTCTTAAGGATTTGTTTATTGTATGTTGAATGTGCTCCTATGGAGAGGTTGGCTGTAAGCCATGTTACAACATCATGGGCATCATTGAGTTTTTCTTCAGGGAATGCTAATTGGTATTTGAACAGAGCTTGCTTAATAACAGCACTGCATCCATCATGTTCACCCTTGCCATGGCTAGACCCAAAGAAATCCCACATCATGTCTAGACCAATCAGGGATTTGAACCTTGAGACAAAGTAGAATCCACGTGCTGGTTTAAATTGAGAGGCAGCACCATTTGACCGCACCCAATGTTGTTTTATGTTTTTTGCATGGGCATTTTCCTTTTTTAGCCATTCCCAATGTAGTAGAAAAGCATGCTGCACAAATAGGGTGTCCTATTCCCTATCATCTAAAATGTAGAAATGGTAAGTGCATTGCACTGACCTAGACTCATGTGAGTCATCAAGCAGATTGGCATCATGCATGGAAGAATCAAGCAAATGACTATACATGATATGCACAAGAATTGTTATCTGCTTGTTGTACCAGTGAGCACTTTGTATCTCATCTTGTTCTTGAAAATAATAAATTTCTGCAAAATCTATGATAGATACATAGTGTCACGGGGAAAATTGGCAAGGCACATCCTGAACTGCTTATCCTACTAGCTGGCCGTGAAATTGTGAAGCACATATTTTGGGATGGCTTTAACCACGTGGCCTACAAGCTCCCTTGGCTGGGTGCTCTTATATGATAGTAGCCAACTCTTTTTATCAGATCCTTCAACATTGACATTTTCAAATCTCATCCATTTTAGAGCAATGTGGTGGTCTTTCCTCATTTCATTTGGACACACATTGAATGTAGACTTCTTCTTCAGCTTCAAACTGCAATGCTTGCATGTGCTGCGAACACAAACAATCCTGTGCCACTCATGGTCTTCCTTTGGACAAACCACTGGTTCCCACAGAGACCTCAGGCTACAAAACCTGCCCTCCCTTACAACACATGATGAGGATCTAGGTAGCCTATAGACTGCGCATTCATTGGGGAGGCATGGTTGATCTCAAGTCATTCATAGCTTGCTAGGCCTGGTTAAAGTCTATGTGTGTTTTGCAACAACAAACATTCCTGTCTTTGAGTTTCCTAATGTACTAAGGCTTACAATGCTCAAAGCTCCTCTGCCCAATTGAAATGTCTGGATTCTGATTGACAAACTTGAGATACAACTCTGTCTGTCAACCCAACATGCAGGAACAAACAGAACAATGAGCCCCCTTTTTGCTACTACTAAAAGACCAATCAAAAACATCATTTGCTACGGAATGGGGTTTTTTTGCATATAGAGTCATGCCATTCGGCCTTTGTAATGCCCCGGCCACATTATAGCGAGTCATGTTCACAGCTTTCAAGTCATTTCTGACTAAGTTTTTACAGGTGTTGGGATTGCAACTAACATGGATAAAATCAAAATCATCATGGAATTGCCTCCTCCTACAAATTCCAAAGGTGTATAGGTCTTTATGGGACATGCTGGCTATTATAGAAGATCTATATTGTGGTATGCCATGATAGCTAGACCACTTTACAAATTATTAGTGGAATTCTTATGGACCGAAGAGTGAGACCAAGCTTTTGAGCTTTTAAAGTGGTGCCTAATCACAACACCCATCCTTATATCTCCCAATTGGGATATCGATTTTCATGTTCATACTGATGGATTCAAGTATGCAATTAGGAGTGTGCTTTGTCAACCTGGTGAAGATAAGAAAGACTATCCATTCTACTTCGCTAGTTGACAACTCAATGATGCAGAGATCAATATACCACCACAGAAAGAGAAGCCCTAGCAATGGTGTATAGTGTAAATAAAATTTGGCACTATCTACTAGCAAATGATTTTGTCTTCTACACCGATTATCAAGCATTGCTTTATCTTGTGAACCATCTGTGTACAACAGGAAGAATAACCAGATGGCTACTCTTGCTTCAAGAATTCAACTTCAAAATAGTGGTTTGCAAAGGTGCCCAACACTACATTGCTGATCACATGTTTCGAGTCAAGTCAAGAGAAGAAGCTATTGGAGTTGCAGACGATTTACCAGATGCCACACTATTTCAAATAGATGCTATTCTAGAGTGGTGTGGAGATATCATTAGGTACTTGATGGCAGGAAGACTACCCCCTGAAATGAAAGCAGTAGATGCCAGAAAATTGATTCTAAAGGATGCACCCTATCAACTCATTGCGGGACAACTGTACAAGATGGGCAAGGACCAGATATTAAGAAGATGTGTAATGCCTCATGAGATCATGCCAATCCTGAGTGAAGTCCATGAAGGCATTGCAAGAGGACACTTCCAAGGGGAAGCCATAGCAAGAAAAGTTCTCCTCGCAGGCTACTGGTGGCCAACACTATGGGTAGATGCCTATGAATATGTAAAAGGTTGTGATGTATGCCAACGGCCTACTAGACCCCAACACAAAGGTTTCAATCCCCTAACAACAATTGTTGCACAAAAGCCATTTGAAAAATAGGGGATTAACTATGTGGGTTCCATACATCCAGCCGCAAAAGGAACATAGGCATGCTACATCATTGTGGCCACAGATTACTTTACAAAATGGGCTGAAGCTAAAGTAGTCAGAAAGGTAGATGCCAGAAGCACAACAAGATTCTTATATGAAAATGTGATCACTCGATTCGGATGCCCCATTGAAATTGTGTCAGATAGAGGCACACATTTTGTCAATGAGGTAATCCAAGAACTCTTGTTTGGGTTCGTGGTCATCCATAGAAAAAGCACATGCTACTACCCCCAAGGGAATGGACAGGCAAAATCCACCAACAAAATAATATGCATTATCCTCACCAAGGTAGTAGAACCATAGCATTCTGATTGGCCAGAGAAACTGAATGCTGCCTTATGGGCATACAGAACCACATCCAAGGTCAGTACAAGGAACACACCTTTTCAATTGGTGTACAGCCTTGAAGCTGTGGTCCCACTAGAATTTGTAATACCAAGCCTACGCATAGCAATCTAGGAATGCATGGGAGACCATGAATCCTTGAAAGAACGGCTCTATCAGTTGGAGAAGCATACATAGACAAGACTAGTCGCCTACCATGCCATGGCAATAGAAAAATGCAGAAGAAAGGCATGGTTTGATAGAAACCTTAAAGCTAAAGACATTAAGGAAGGCGACCTAGTCCTATAGTACAATGCCAAAGTACACAAGGGGAAATTGAAGTATCTAGGTCAAGGACCATACCGAGTACAAAAGATGAATCCCATCAGAGCTGTGCTACTAGAAACATTGGATGGAGTCCAATTCAACACAACAATAAAGGAGAGCTGACTGAAGCACTACTACATCAACACGCAAGCCATCCCCGACAAAAATGAAGATTTAGGAAACCAAGTCTTCCTTAGTTAGGATTAGATTGTATCACGAGCACTCACTTGCATATGTACGTCTTCACACATATAGGTAGCATCAATCGATTTTACCTAGGGCTCAGAAGTGATGTTTGAGTTCTAGCTACCCTATGAAAATCCCAGCAAAAAAATCATATAGTTAGTCCCTACCTGGCTACTAGGTCATGTGCACTCACACACTTTCGCTTAGACACATAGATGATTGCATGAATAATTGTACCACACACTTTCATTCCACACTCCCAAAGCATGTATAAAAATAAAATCTCTCTCTCTCTCACACACACACACAGAAAGATCATACTGGCATGCCAATCAATCTAATGATCAATGGTACACTACATGCACATCGATGCAGGTTCAAAAAAGATGCCGCCACTAACGAGGATGCGTAGAAAGAGCCCATCGCCTCAACCACGAGACCACTCTAGAGTCGTAGCCATCTACCTCCTCTCAACCATGGCGATCACAATTATTCGTGGTCCAAAGCGATAGCTCCGAAGAAGATTCAGTGCATGACTAAGTAGAACAAATGCCACCCCAGTCACCACCAGCCTACACAGCCATTGATAGGGCCCAATCACTGGAACTTGTCTGGCCACCCACATCGACTAATGCTCTTTCCTAGGAAGCAACATCTTACTTAGAGCAACGGGGTCTAGGCAGTTTGCATGAGAGCCTCAAATCCTTGGAGGACAGTCCTACCCTGACCACATACATCAAGGACGTTCTCCATTCTTACTACTCCAGTATTGCAAAGGTTGGCAAGTACGGTACAATCACTATTCATCAGAGCCCACTCAACATTATCCTTGATAGTACAATCATTCAAAGGGCTTTCTCATTGCCAACATAAGGTGGCAAATACCCTAAACGGCCTACTGATGCAAGGTTTCTCGAAGTACAATCTCTCCTCACCAAGGGCACACTGATCCATAGAGACGACATATTGCTTTGCACAGTCCTTAACCATCGCTTTAAGCAAGCAGCACAATTCATATTCACAATCTTGGGGGTTAAGTGTGGCAAGAATTGCTCCCTTCCACTCCACACATTTGTTTTGCTGAGTAGGAAGCTAAAACAAGACAAGGTCCAGCACTTTGTCATCTTCCACTACATCCTGAGAGTGCTCTCAACAGAAGCAAGAACGGAAGAAGGAGAGAGAGAGACAGAGAGCCACACAAGTTTTGGTGGGTGCAGAACCACCCTAATCTTCTTTTTCATTCATTTATATATGTGTTTGAGTATTGTACATAACCGGGGTAAAGGCACAGTGACCTTTAACCCCCACAACCTCCCACTTAAAGGACAATGTGCCTTTAAGGGAGAACAACCAGTGAGCATACTATCCAATGCCCATCAATACACGACAATACTCAAACTGCTGACTAGGTAGACTCTTCGTCAGCATATCTGCAGGGTTATCATCTGTATGAACCTTGACAAGCTCTATGCGCTTGTCCTCAAGTACCTCCCTGATGAAATGGTACCTGACCTCACTGTGTTTGGTCTTTGCATGAAAGACCGGATTCCGTGTGCTAGCTGAATAGCACTCATGGAATCACTATGCAATGTCGGTACACCTGTATGAATCCCCAAATCTCCCACTAGCTGATCAAGCCATATAGCCTCCTTGCAACCCTCTGTGGCTGCAACATACTCAGCCTCTGTGGTAGACAAAGCCACGCACTTCTGTGCATGAGACATCCACAACACTGCACCACCTGCAAAGGTGAACACATAACCAGAAGTGGATCTCCTACTATCCACATGCCCTCTGCATAGTTTGAATCTGTGTACCCAAGTACAGGCATGTCTCCTTTACCAAAGCAGATGCACATCTCCTTGGTACCCTTCATGTACCTCATGATGCACTTAACTGCCTCCCAATGCCTCTTTCCTGGATTAGCCATATACCGGCTAACAACTCCCACTGCAAATGCAATGTCTGGTCTAGTAGCTATCATAGCATACATAAGACTCCCAACTGCTGATGCATAAGGAACCTTGGCCATCATGGCCCTTTCCTCATCTGATTTGGGACTATCTGTATGACTCAGTTTCACATATGGAGGCAATGGAGTACTCACTGCCTTCCCCCCCTCCATATTGAAACGCTGTAATACTTTTGTAACATACTCTTTTTGTGAAAGCCAAAGGAGTTTCCTACTCCGATCACGCGTGATGTGCATACCAAGAATATGACCTGCAAGTCCCAAATCCTTCATATCAAAGGCCTCATGCAACTTGGCCTTTAATGCATCTAGCTCATAAGTATTCTTGCTAGCCAATAGCATATCATCCACATATAGTGCCAAGATTATCAGGCTATTATCCTTAGCCCTTTTAGTGTAGAGGCAGTGATCAATTTCACTCCTTCTAAAACCCTGGGACTGAATGAAAGCATCAAACTTCTGATACCATTCTCTAGGCGCTTGCTTAAGACCATAGAGACTCTTCTTTAGCTTGCAAACTAAATGCTCTTTGCCCTTTTCTTCAAAGCCTTCCGGCTGCACCATGTAAATTTCCTCATGCAAATCCCCATGCAAGAAAGCTGTCTTGACATCCATCTGCATAAGCTCCATATCCTCTGATGCCACTAGTCCAAGCATGCATCTAAGTGTGGTCATCTTCACAACCGAAGAGAATATCTCATCAAAGTCCACACCCTTCTCTTGCTTGAACCCTTTAGCAACCAAACGGGCCTTGTACCTAGGCACATCATCACCTGTGACCTTCATTTTGTAGACCCATTTACATGGCAATGCTTTCTTTCCATGTGGCAACGAAACCAAGTCCCAAGTCTTATTCTTCATAAGTGAACTCATCTCTGATTGCATAGCATACTCCCACTTGCATTGTTCCTCACGCATCATAGCCTCTCTATAGCAAGAAGGCTCCCCGCAATCAGTAAGCATCACATAGTCTACCCCTGGAACAAACCTATCAGGCGGTCTAGACACTCTTGATGATCTTCTCAAGGGCATTTCAGCTTGCTGTCCCACTTGCATATCAGCCACATTTGGCTCATCATTTCCACCAATAGATGATCCATCATCTACCCTTGATTGTATACCTGTGGGAGTACTTGGTGGTACCATTTCTTGCACATTTGGTGCATGGATAGCTTGCTGTCTATCAACATAGGCAGGTGGATTCACATCCTGGAAAGTGATTCTCCTCATTTCCATATCCCTCATGGGTGCCTTATGCATCTTCTTCTCATTTAAGACCACATCATGGCTGCGTATGATCTTCTTTGCTTCTGGATCCCAGAGACGATAGCCCATCTCTCCACTTTCACCATAACCTAGAAAGATGCATTTCCTAGACTTAGGATCTAGCTTCTTTCGAAGCTCTCTTGGCACATGTGCATATGCCTCACACCCAAATATACACAAATGAGAGTAAGAGGGCTTCTTTCATGATTACTCAGAGGATCAACCAATAGAAATTCCATTGAACCCTCAAATAAGAAATGACCAAGGAAAAGATATGGCTAAGAATTTCTAGCCCTTGCAACAAGCCAAAGAGCTATTGTTGTTAAGTGAACACTACTTGCAAATACGAACACTAAATGCTAAGAAAAGGCACATATTTGATGACATAATTTGGGAAAAAAAAAAATCTGGTGCAACCAAACTACATATTTATTATAGGAGGAGCTCAAACTGGCATATATAGGAAAGATTAGATACAATGTCAATGGTTCTACCCTCCAATCTACCTTCGCCAAACAATATCAATGGTATTACCCTCTAATATACCTTGGCCATACCCATAAATTACAAGAACATGCCTGAATTAACAACAACTAATGGGTTAGACAAGCTCACAAAACTATATGTAGATGTCCATACCATTATTTTAGATGAAATTTTCCTTATTGGAAAATGACATTTAATTTTTTTACAGAAAATTGTGTGCTATCAAACATGTCCATGGCATTCCATTTGGTGGATTGGATGTTATAATAATAGGAGACTTGTATAAGCTTCATGTTGTGCATGACAACTGTCCAGTAGTAAAATGTGCTAAAGCAAAGCTTTTGGAAAGAGCAAATAATATGCTATAAACTCATAACTGAAATGTGGATTATTCACTATTTGCTAATATCATGAATAAATTCAGAGAAAATACACAAGAACAGTAAGACATTGATACAATCAACTCTATATGTTGTCATAACCCACCACTAGACTCAACATTGCCTCATTTTTCTACAGAAACAAATGAGTATATGCACATAATGAAGCTATATTTCTACAAACAAAAGGTGAGACTTACATTTTCCATGTTGTAGATGAAAGACATCACAATTGCTCTACAACACTAACATTGTTAAATGACCCTAGTAAAACTGCTAGGCTTCATTAAGAGATAAAATTAAAACATGGCATGGTCATTGATTTGTGTGCAGGAAACTAAAATACAATAAATGGTGTTGTGAATGAAATAGATAGTCACTTCAGGGGTACAAAAAGGTATGATTCACTCACAATTATGTGGGAGCAATTTTTGAACCCCTACACTAGGGCCCGTACACATCACCAAACAAAGAATCTATATAAGAGCCACATCAAGTGGCAGTGGATGATAATACTTTTGATTCCTAAGGAAATACTAATAGGCAACAACACCAACTACACAATCTCTCAAACCTAGTACCCCATTCAGTTGGCATTAGCAAGAACAATACACCATGCTCAAGGCTTAAAGTTAGAAGCACTATGTTTTGACCCTACTAGTTGACCACAACATGGCATCACATACACAGTGCTTTCAAGAGTGCGAATCAAAGAAAACATTTAACCTTTAATGCCATTGAGCACTAGACATTTCCATGTAGATCCAATTGTGGTAGTTGAAATGGATAGGCTCCTTACTACAACACTTTAGGAGTTTGCTTACAAACATCAGCTCAAACACATCATCATCCAATCACTGAACACGTGTTCTCTATAGTTGCATCATCTAGATGTGAATGCATATTACAATCTCCAAGCACCATATTTGCTTTGTCTTAATGAAACTTAAACACCAAACCAATGCACACATCGATCCTATATAGGCACAAGCTTGCACTTGCCTCAAGTGCAATAATCACCGCAATTGGGCTTGAAATAATTGCACCACATTTTCATCCAAATCTGAGGCAATCAATGTTTGGAGTAGCAATGCATCGAACTGAAGCATGTGCACTTGGCATCTTCTTGCAACACTTGACTTATCCAAATTTGTGGTGGGGGATTTAAACATTGACATGTTAGCCAAATCTTCAATGCAAGAGTAGTTAGAAAAACTTATAAAACAACATAATCTATGTTTAATAAATAAAATAGGAACAATAATTTATGCATCTCAGCTTGACCAAATTTGAGAAAATGCTTCTATAACAAGCAACTACTTTGGAACAACTAAAGCAAACTAGAGATCATATTTATATTGCTTATCGATTCCTAGCAAAATTGCCATCATTTAAAGAAAATTAAAAAGCAAGTTGCATTGTTGTTTACTTCTCAACGGAACTACTCTCACTTAGAGTATCTCTCTCAACTCTCTAACAGCCATAACAAGAGCCATCACCTAGTGATTCGCTATGTGGTGAGTGTATTTTTCTAGTCCTAGGTCCTAGTTATCACCGCCACTGATGTTAGTAGAAATTTACTCACTTATGCTACTTTTATTGAAGCTATAAAAAAATGTTGGTTGATTCAATGATTTGGTTTTGGGAGCTGGTACTGTAGTGACATAAGATGCAATGAATTAGCAAGGCAAAGCCAAATTCTTTGCACTTGATACGGCTCAAGCTTGAGAAGTACCAATGGCCCACCCTAGCAAAGGTGAGCAAGGGGGGTCCCATGTGTTGGTATAGCATGGCACCAATAACTCATGCAAGAAATAAAAGGGAAAAAGGGGCTAGGGGCAGTTTCTCCTAAATTCTCTATGCTTTTGATCTGGAGCTTTTATGTAGCATGTGCACCCTTGTTTCTATTTTGGGTGTTACCAGGTACCTTAGAAGAAAGTGCATATGAACCTTTTGTCAGCTATCAAGAAAAGTGCCACCACTTTAACAAAGTATGGGATTTATTTTAATAGTAGTTGTTACTAAGTACTTTAGAAGAAAGTGCATTTGAAAACCTTTGTAGGCTATCTCTTCCTACCTTTCACAATGGCCACTTCCCAATCCACTTATTCTAGATGCATTTAAGATAAAGATGAGGTTATATATGTGTGCTTGCCTACCTGTAATACATTTTTGAATTCTTTTCAATTTGGGGGGGCCTATTGGCATATGAAAACCCTACCACTTTTCAAGCTTTATATGTAGGCATTGGAGAGTGATTTATTTAAATAATTAATTCATAACTTCTTGGCCTTTTTTGTAGATGTACTAGCTAAATAAAATGGAAAGGCAACCCTTGAGAAAGTCACTCCTTTGTGTTTTTCGTAGACTTACAACCTTTTAGTAAAGTGGAAAGTTGTCAATTGAGAAAGTCACATAAAGAATGTTTTGAGGTTTTTTGGATAATCTCAAAGGCAAACCTAGGCCAAGTATTTATACAAGCTCAAACATAAAATAATTCACTACCCATCATGTAAGGCCAAAAACTTAATCCACAGAAAGTGACAAAGTCACTCAAGACCCTCAGAAAGAGACAAAAGTTTAAACTTAAAACTCATAATGACCTAATCTACCACTAATCCTAACACTAACCACCTATTTATATGGTCAACTTGACCAAAGGGTAGTATTAAGAGATACAAAGAGCCGCCATCTCTAGAGAGAGATACCTAACAAAATAGAAAAGCACTTAGGATCTTTGCAAATGGAAAAAAAACATGACCTTAATAACCTATTAGAAATCCCCAAACAACCCAAAAACCCTAAGATTAACCAACATTTAAAATGGTCAACTTGACCAAATGAATTAATATTTGTAACTTGAACTTGATTAGCAAAACATAAGCACATACATCCCTTACGACCCTTGCAAGGCCCAAAAGGTATATTCCTACTTTATGCACCATCACAATGTATATATGCATGCATGACTTGCTAATTTTAGCTCTTTGTAATGATCAACTTGGATTAGGAGTCCTTGCTACATTCTCTATAAACAAGTTGGTGTTGTAAACCATTTAATTAATGATTCTTAGAAGACGCATTGTCTTTTATAAATACCAGAACATGGATCTAGGTTTGTTGATCGTAAACCACAACCATGAAATCACATTCTTAAAAAAATGCAACAAATAAGATGGCTAATTGCATGCAAAACAACAAAGCATGATGACTTAGTCATTCTGTTAGGCAAAACCTATAAAAGACACTCAAGTTGCATGATCACATGGTTGTCTTGCATGCAAATCCATACAAAGAAACCACAAGAACATCCTAGCATGCAAAAGTTGAAAAAAGACAAGCAAGAAAGATTTATAATCACACGGCAGTTGTCTTGTATGCAACTCTACACAAAATAATAACAAGGTTCACGATTTCCAATAGTAATACTAGTGGAATTTGTGAATAAATAGACATTTTCCTAATCTAGAAGCATCGATATCTCCACCTATATATTTGTGGGAATGAAGCCAATTTATAGTAGTCAGAAACAAACAAAATGTTTGCATCGGTATACTCAATGGGCATTTACACAGAATGCATACTAAATAAGCATTAGTATACCCGTTAGGCATTGACATTGTGGAATGTAAAAAATAGATGGTGGGGTAGAATGGGGTGCGGTAGCCCATTCTATCCCACCAGAATTTAAGATAAAGATATGAAATCTATTCAACAACAACCCTCAAAGTGGCATGAATAAATATTTCCAGATGTATTACAAAGACTTCCTTGAAGAAGCATGAATATATATTGCACGAATTCCCTTAAAGGGACGATGAACATATTATGCTCCAAGGCATGACTACAAAAATTCCCTCCAAGGGGAATTAACATATAATGTCCCAAGGCATTAGTACAAAACTTCCCTTGCGCGGCAGGCATGAATGTATATAGCTGCAAGACCGTGTTAACTTTTTAGTCAACATTGATTGACCTGGTCAATTATTAATGTTGTCCAATCGACTAGGCAGTAGCAAATCTATCCCATCTTTGGCAATAGTTTCATTTCTAGATTGGTTCAGTCTAGGTTACAGCATCCCACAGCCCCCAGTTCTAGTTTTACAGTGAGAGTTTTCCTCCATATAGTATTCTCTCTTTCCTTTTGCAGTGAGGGTTCATTCCCTTCATACATTAATGTATTTTAGACCTATTGGGAAGATAGATATTCAATTATTATTTCCCTCTTTGGAGGACCTCTATATTCCTCCCTCAAATTCTCACACTTAATCCACAGTCTCACTTGTGTTGAGTGCATTATTCACTCAATCCAATGATAAGTGAGTAGAGAGAGAGTGAGTTAGGCTTTCTCCATGCTGCATAGGTACTAGAGCTTCAAATTTTCTTTCTTGAGATTGGGACCTTCAGTTCAGGGATAGCCACTACTTTATGGTAAAAACATGATCCAGAAAGGACACCATGATTACTAGCCACAAGTCTAGCTATGGTGGGGAGGAAGGATCCTCTTCCCAAGCCTCACCAATATGAAATCCCAACCCATTTACAAAGGCCTCGATGACAGTTTCTATCATCATAGCCATGATGCAAACCATGATGCAGATGTAGCCAACAATAGTTAGAGAGTCTCTTTGCTTGCATGTTTCAGCTCTAAGAGATGTGGGATGATCATGAGTAGGCTACCAAAGAGCACGAGAGAGTAGCTCAAGAGGCAAAAGTAGAGCTCAATTGCAAGGCTCAAGAAGCCAAGGAGCTCAAAGAGCATGAGGCTTGATAAGATAAGGAGCTTAGAGAGTGCACCACTTGGGAGGACAAGGAAGAATGGACAAACATCTTCTCATTTATCTACTCTACCCATAGGGAGATGAGGACAGGGAGAAAGTTTCGTAGCCCGTCAAAGCTTCATGTCCTGGGAAGCTCAATCTCTTCGGTAGGATGGTGAGACCAAACCTTTATATTTCTTGGCTCAACTATTTTGAGAGGTATTTCTTACTTATGCCTACAAAAGACAATGAGGTGTATTCTCGCATCAATGCACTTCGCAGGTAAGGTGGTCACTTGGTGGCATACATGGCAAAGGAGCACTATGATGGAGTCAAGCAGACACCTCAGTATGAGTGGACAGAGTTCATGAAAGATGTTAGGACACAATTCCTGCCTTCTCAATAGTTGGATAGATTGGAGAGTCAGTTGTTTGAGATGTCCCAGGGGGACACTGAGATGGTGAACCATTATGCCAAGAGATTTACATAGGCATCCACCTAATTGCACTAGGAGGAATACCAAAATCTGGGTAAGTTTATCCATGGGTTGCGTACATGTATCCAATAGTATGTCAAAAGTTTCAAGCCACAGGATTATGGAAGTGCATATGAGAGCTCATGCATAAGGGTCAGAGGTTTCCCATAATATTTTAGTTTTCAAGGCCATTTTGGTGGTCATAAGTTCCTCATCATCCTAGTAGATTCAGGGAGCTCTAAGGATATGATTTCCACCAAAGCTACCAAGCTGGCCCAATAGACTCTTACTATGATGGATACCATTGCCTTGAATGGCACATTTATGAGACATCCTGTGGACAGCAACATGGAGCAGACTTCAGCCACTATGAAGATCTTAGTGTGGGTAGGCAACCGGCCACTCAAGGTCACACTAAGTCAAGAAGTGGATATATTTTGAGCGCACGATGGTGGCACCAATTTCAAGTTCGACTTGATTACTAGAAACAAGGCTTGGATATCAAAATCCTAGGTTATGGATCCAAGTTTATTTATTGGCTTATGGACACTCTGCCTTGCCCTTTGGTTTTAGAAGTCCATACGGACCCCCAGCAGGATGTATTAGTACAATTAAGCCACACTACTTTCCTCAAGACAAGATTCCCTCTGTCCCTACCACTAGTACGATTGGAGGATCGTTCCATTGAGTTGCTTCCTGGATCATAACTCCCCAGCAAAGCATCCTTACCATCAGATGGAGGAAGAGCCCACAGCCCTCAGGTGTAGTTCTATACTGCAGTATTCTCTCTTTTCTTTTGTAGTGAGGATTCATCCCCTCATACAATACTTATTCTTTCAGTTGTATTCATGTCTATTGGGTAGGCAGATATTCAATTATTATTTTCCTCTTCGATGGTTTTGTATTTCTCCCTGAGATTCTCACACTCACTCCACAGTTCCACTTGCGTTTAAGTGTATTATTCTCTTATAGTAATTAGTGATGAGTAGAGAGTGCGTTTCTCCTTACTACATATGTGTACTAGATTATCAATATGGTATTGAACAACCCATTGAAGCAAACCCAGTGATGCAAGTATGCAAATGTTGAAGATAACCATTAACAATACATGTTGACATCAAACCAATGCAGACATGATGCATAGAAGCACTCACAAAGAAAACCCAACTTTCAAAACATCCATATCATTTGTCAAAACATAAATGAATTACAATCTTGCTCCATTTTCAAAAATTTAATCATAAAGGTTATAACGATCAAAGGCAATCAAAAATCTCGTACCTACAAGTGATTGCAACATTGTGCATCTAACCCATGCATCATATATTGATGCAATCAAACAAACTTCACAATTCGCGAGCATCATGTATACTCGACTCTCGCAAGCTTTTCATAAGAAAAAATGGACCAAAAACCTAGTAAATATTACCATCGATAAATGCCATAATACCGCCAATATTTATCATAATATTGTCAATATATAGTCTATTACCACCATTATCATAGCAATTATCGCCAATATGATGGCTATTACCAATGGTATCATGGCAGTAATCACTGGTATATTTATCCAATTCATTGGTGAAATTTTCAAGTTACCAAGTGATAATGTTATTTTTAGACTATTTTGGACCAAAAATGATGATCGTGAATGGCACATTTATGCAAATGTGTAAATGTGAACAAAATCACTGGCTTTATATTAAGCAAAATGAGAGACAAGAAACAAAATCAACTCAAAATCATGACCCAAACATGAGTCAACATTGCAATGTGATCATGTGATCCTCTATCTATTTCAAACTATCTCGTATGTTCTCTTATGTCTAATTTTTTACATTTCAAGAAGTATTTATTGCTTGAAAGGGCATTTCATACAAAAAGGAGAAGCTTGCCATCTATATATGCTCATATTCTCACACATGGCCAATGCTATTTGGACATGAGAAAATCCTATCAATAATTAAAATAAGATGCATTTTGAGTCCAAACTTGCACTAATTAAGGATTTGAAGAGAATGGGAAAGATTTATAAACTCAAGAAGGCAATTCATGGTCAAATCAACACCGAGGGCTTTGATAAACATTTTCAATAGAAAGATCTTGTTAAAGTGATGTTGATCCAAACTTGTTTTTTTCTAAATTGTATCTATAGAAATATTAGAAAGGTTGTTATCTGTGATCCTATGTGACTTGATCATTATAGGAAACGATCAACCTTTAGTGACTAAAAACAAGTATGGTTCCTTTTCTACACACCCACTACTACATGGTAACTACTCTCAATTCTCCATCTTGGAGCACTACATTGTCTATTGAGGGCATGGTAACTACTCTCAATTCTCCTACTTGGAGCACTACATTGTCTATTGAGGGCCATCCTCTCCCCACATAGAATGTTTTTTTTTCATCAAGATTAGGCATCTTGTGCTTCTTTCATTTCTTCCAAGAGTATTCAAAACTTTGCACAAGTGTTTGTACACATATCAAGACT
Source organism: Dipteris shenzhenensis (assembly GCF_047967505.1). Lineage (NCBI taxonomy): Eukaryota > Viridiplantae > Streptophyta > Polypodiopsida > Gleicheniales > Dipteridaceae > Dipteris > Dipteris shenzhenensis. The sequence continues at coordinate 52,250,962 of NC_141610.1, read as the reverse complement.
TTTGCTTTCTCAACTAAATTTCAAAAATAGAATAATACCTTGTGGTTTGTTGCATCAAGTTTAATTTTATGCAATTCCATCATTGCACCAATTTTTTGTTTCATAGTGTAATCCATCTCATCGTCCCCTTAATGCAATGATCAACTTCTCCTAATACCTAGGGGGGGGGAGGAGGGAGCTATAAAGGAAAAGAAATTGATTCATGGCTAGGAATGATTACATGGTCACTATTGTACGTATGCTTTTTGTATTGAATCCTACCAATGCTTTTTGTAAAATTGTCTTTATTTCCATATAAGCTCTTGAGAGAGGGTCGGTGACTGCAGTGAACTAAAATACCAACCCCAAGACCAAGAATTACTTTTGATTTATGCTTCGAAACATGGCACCCATTATTTCTATTGTCAAACTTTTCAAGTGAGATGAACGTAGCTACGGGTACATTTGCGAATGTCTTGATTTAGAATTGTCTAAATAAGCTTAGTCCAATTTTAGTCTCTCCTAAGGCCTAATTAGGCTATCAAGCAAGAAGTCTGCGATAGAAGCTCTTGAAGATATCTAAATGCCTAAATTTAATGGAATAAGTTGGAAGCAAGAATTTCGACCTCTATCTGGAAAGAATTGATATTTCATATGAGGAAGGTGTATGGGACCCATAAAGACCATTAGAACAAGTCATGCTAGCATTAAAAACCCTTTGTCTAGGTAGAAGAAGCACCTATTGGAAGCTTCTGCTGAACATTGTTGGGTTAAGTAAACTAATTGCCAAGATTGCAAATTTAAAGAACAAGAATGATTTATAGCCATTTTTCATGCTTTATTCTTAGAGAATTTCTCTATCCAATTTGTCACATGGGATAAGTGAAGGTATGGAGGCCATTATTAGTCTCACGTAGGGCAAGGAGAGAGCATGGGGGGGGAGGTGCATTAAAGAGGGAGGGACGTGTGAGATTGGGGAGGGAGGAAGGGCGTTAAAGAGTAAAGGGCATCCCAAAGGGGGAGGGGGATGAGGGAGGATTTATAATACTACTATAAGGAAAGAGGCATATAATATTACTTAATAACTAGTGGTAGGACTCCCACTTTGGGAAAAGAAGATTTTGGGTTCAATTCTTTTTTCTTTTTTCTTTTTCTTTTTTTAAAGGAACTGCGCAGGCTGTTTTTTTTTTGAAAGGGTGGTCAGCCCGAGAAACAAAACTTGCGCGGCCTACCTTGCTAACGCAGTGTGATGCCAACCCTACAGCAAGATGCCTATATCCTAATTATTAACCAACAATGGTAATTTGAGCACCCAAGGCATCGCCTCTCAAAAGACCAACCGATTTCTGGCGGACCAAATTGCCATGATCAGGGAAGCATGCTAAAGGGCCAACAGCAAACAAGGGTTGACGGGAGTCAGACTATTTCCCCCAACAGTGCTAGTCTGGTCAAACAAACGACATTCCCCCAGCTCGTGAGCTAAGGGACACTCCTAAAACAAATGCCGGATCTTCTTCTGTGCCAAACCATAAAGGGGACAAAGCGGGTTCAGTTGCATCCATTTGGCCAACCTGCTTTTGATCGATAACTGACCGTGCAAAAAGCGTCCGCAAGAGAAATTTGAACTTCCCCGAGAGCGCACTTTTCTAGAGCTCATCCAACCGCGCTCTCCACCAAGAGTGTGATCTGCGCAGATTTCCATACTGGGTTAAAGATCATGAGACTCCATCCGACTGAGCGAGAGCTCTCTGTAGCACTTTGGATGAAATCTTGGACAGAACCGTCCAACTAATCATCCAGTGGTTTTTCCTCCAAAGGAGGGAAGGGCACGAGTTTAAAGGCCAGGACAGAGGCAATGCCGCTACCACACTAGAAAGAAATCGAGCTTCCATAGCCGTGAGACCAAACTTCTACACCACACTGATCAACGGCTTCCAAAAGGATAGATTCCTCAGGTAACCGTTTGAACAACAAGGATAGCTTCCTCAGGGAAATGTCCCGACGCGCTACGCCTCCCGCACTCTTAGTGACTTGGGATATAGGGAAGCCTTCTAACGCCCGCTTCCTCCGACCATAGAAAGATTCTGAGCATTTTCTCAATTTCCAGCCAGTGAGAGGACCTAAATCTCCAAACTGAAGAGACAAACCGTTGAAGCAGGCCAAGATGTGTTTTACCACGAGGGATCTGGCATTCCAGCCCAATTGGATTCCACTCCACAATTGCAGCTTTCGTTTGATCCTTTCTTTGACCCAGTTGAACCGCTAACAAAGGGTAAGCCCAATGCCCAACGAGACAATTTGGCCTCTCGAAATCCACTTACCCTACAGAGAGGCAACCCAATCCGGCAAGGCATCCAACGACACCCATAGTGCATGTCTTGTTTAGACTGCAGACCGAACCTGAAGCCATACAATAACATTCTAGTACCTGAAATAAATAGTCTACACTCAATTTTGACGACTCCACAAATGTCAATAAACATTTGCAAACAAAACTGTTTCCCAGAAGGCAACAGGACTCCCTTCATCATACCCAGATCCACAGATTGCTAGATAGCACGAATTAGCGGAATCCTGCAGATAGCAAAGAGCAATGGGGCCAACGGGCAACCTTGTCTAATCGATCTACGAAGATCAAATCTGCCAAGGACACCACCATTGATATACAAGATGGCAGAAGCATTAGTTCAATACCAAATCCCATGTGCTCAAGTACTACCTTAATAAACTCCCAAGAGATTCGGTCATAAGCCTTATCGAAATCCACACCCAAAGCCAAGCATTTCTGACCCGAGGCCAATGCAAAGTCCATAGAATATTTTTAAAATATCCTGACCTTTAATTCTCTATCTAGAATTTGCATGCAATCTGAACTCTGAGTTCTTGGTTTTGGGTTCTTGAACGTTTGGGGAAGCCCCCCTTGGACATAGTCTATGCATAAAACATAGGTTAATATAGAGAAACCTAGGTTAATTAAAGTATAAATAAATTAAGCCATAGATAAACATAGAAGCCTCCATGCACCAAAACTAATTAATTAATTTAATTTGGTAGGAGAGGTAAAATAGGTTAGTCCAATCGAAATGATAAATCTAGTTATTGAACACAAGCTAAGGACGTGTGTTTCTAACAGTACCCTTGTGTGGTCAAAGTTGCATATCAATACCCCAAGTTAAGAACAATAAGGTCCAAGGATGGGCAAATCATGCTTGCACTAATAAAGAGACGCAACACGGACTACTTCCGGTAGCACATGCAGATGCATTAACAAAGTTTTGAACACTAGGTGTAGGTTCATTTTAAGGTGCCCAACTACTTTGAGAGCTCGGCAACTTTTGAAGATGAGGTGTACTAATTTCAGAACTGGGCAATAAGCAAAGCTGTTCCCATGTGACACTAATAGATGGTCCTGTGTCATGATTAGGTGGTCTGCAGTAGGTGCCCCCGATGAGTTTTATTTGGGTATTAATTAGATGAGGGGCGAAAGCGAGAAATTAACGTAAGTGTAGGAGCCAATTAACGTTAAGGATAGGACGTAAGAGTAGGCGCAGACTTCGCAAGTACTGAGTTCCGGAGAATTCTGCAGGTGCCGAGGGTGAGTATAAGAGGGGGAGGGGCTGCTTCTCCCTTCATCTCCCTCTGCCTCTCCCTCTATCTCTCCTTCTCTCTGCCGGCTGCCTCCCTTCCTTTCCCTCTTGCCGACTGCCTCCCTCCCTATACCTCTTGCCAGCTGCCTCTCTATCTATCTCTCTCCCAGCTGCCTGCCTTCCTCTCAACGTATGAATAATTAACCACATCTAAACTTAAGATTAATCGACCCTCTCAAATTAGAAACAATCCCACCATGCAACCGAGCATCCAAACCTCCTTGAATTTTGTTTTGAAAATTAGCCGTTCTTTGGAAGTGATTCGCAGTTGATTGGAGTTGTTTGCGCTGAGTTATGATTTTCTGTAGTCGAAGAAGCCAGTAGTAGTAGGAGTAGGAGTAGGATCGCCTCACTAGTCCATCAAAACATATGAGAAGATAAATTATGACGTCCATTATGGTGGTCTGCATTATAACTCCAGCACAACATATGAAAAGATAAATTATGATGTCCATTATTAAAGTCCAAAATGGCCTCTAGAACATATACAATTGAGGTCCTTATCTGCTCCTATCTTTTTCTACCTTTTTCCTTAAGCCTATCAGAATGGGAAACTGGACAAGCGCCTGTGTTCTAAGCAACATTGATTTCATTAAGTCTTACATGAACACAAGGTTACGTGGCTGGATACATCTGAAATCTAGAAGAAGGATAGGTCTGAGGAGAAATCAACCTAAAAGTGTATTGCAAAACATAGATTCTAACTTGGAGAAGCATGTTATCAACCTTGAGGCTAGGAAAGCCCCTTCGAGGGTTTGTGCATTACCTACAGTGGACAGCACTAAGGCTGAAAATAGAAGCCAGACAGTTTAGCAGCAAAGTTGTCCCTGACTATACACATTGATAAGCTGACAATGGGCATGTATCACAACTCTATGCTGAGGGGTGTTTTGGTATAGAGTCTCAGGTAACGATCGCAACTGTTTCAAGTAGTAGAGAAGCCTGTGTCAGGAGTAGATTTGTGCGCGCGCAAAAGTGCGCACACGCACTCGCCTTAAGCTTCCTGAACAGCTGTTATAGATGAAAAGCACACATTTCAATTGTTTGATCAATTCCTTAGTCCATGTATGGAAAGTCAGCACCTGTAATTTTAAATCCATAGCCTCAGCAGACTGTGTGTGTGATGTAAAGAGTACGTTCATGTGCGACCCATGTGAGGGCTAAAACAGCAGCCATTACTTTGGGGCCATATTTGAGAGGGCTAGGTGGGGGATCAGTTTAGCCAGGGGGATGCTAAAAAGCGAAATTCTGCTCACCCTCTAAAGGATGGGTCAGGATAGCCCCAACTGGCAAGCTTGAGTAACCGGGGACCAGGGGTAGAGCCGCCATGTCCCCCAGCAATTGGCAGTTTTCTGACAATATTTGCAAAGCATGAAAATGCATGCAGGCCTGACCGGCAAAGGGGGGTGGCTGACTTTGGCCCCCAGTCTGTTATTTCGTGTGGCCACATGGAGCAGGCTAACTTTGCCTACTGCAGCTTGCTGCCAGGGGCAAAATTGGATCTCCTCAGTTAGCATCCATGGGCATGCGTGATTGTGCTCCACCTCTGCAAGCTCTGGAAAGGACATGGTTTTTGTGGCCTTCTACTATGTGTACCAGTATAACTTGGGAATGAGGGCTCGACTACTGAGGTGTAGCAAGAAGAACTTGCTCGTGTCCCTCCCCCTTTTCTCTTTTCTGTGTTTAGACGTGTGCATTGCTGAACTCACCCACATGCTTGGCCAACCAATATTTGCTGGACAACTTGCAGGGCGGCGAAGACGAAGAGTGAACATTAGAAAGGCAGCACCATGTATTAGAAAGTCAGCAGACCAAGCAATTGTTTCTGCTTCGGACTCTGCTTCAATTTTGAATTGTGAACCTTCCAAGTTCTCTAAAGCACCTGTTTTTGTTGAATTTGCAATACCTCCCATTTTGGAGATCTGATGTGCACAAGCTACTTACTGTGTCCCACAGATCTTCTGGTTTTTTGCTGACATTAATCTCTCTCTCTCTCTCTCTCTCTCTCTCTCTCTCTCTCACACACACACACAAAAGATGTCTCGTTCCACCACTTCAATCAGATGTTTATTACCTGAATGAGGGTATTACTCATGGCCCACCACCCAACTCCCACCCTCTCTCTCTCTCTCTCTCTCTCTCTCTCTCTCTTTAAGTGTCTGGTTGGTCACTTTAAAGGTCGATTACCAGCAAAAATAAACCAGTATTTTTAGTCTAAAGAATGAACAGAAAACTCAAATATCAATAGCCACCGTATTTGGAAGATGGGCATTTTGCTATGTACAATACGAGATCCCTCATCAGTCAATGTTGATGTACATTTTACAAGGTCTGCGCAAGGCTGGGCTGCTTATACATATTATTTCAACAGCCAGTTTTGCAGGTAAATACTTGCACAATGGGGAGTTATAACTACAGTTTAATCTAGCAAGCATTCATACACTAGACCCAATGATGTGAGAAGTTGGATCTATCTATTCAGATATCATGATACAAGGCATAACTACAAAAAACTATGCACTCTTATAACGAAGAAAATCAACCCAAAAATGTTGTCCAAACCTCATAATTTTGAGTCGTTGCCAGCTCATGGTCCGCATGCGAAAGGACAGGGAATAACTCAGTGCAAAGCAGCAGCTTTACTGAATAGGTCTGATCTCTAGAAGCCTGAAGAAGATCAGCAAATAGACGTTAATTATCACCCATGTTGGGAGGGAAGAAACTCACCCTCAGTTCTCCCTGCAACGCTTAAATAGAACTTTGAGGTGAGTTTCACACACGCCCTTTTTTTTCAATTTGAAAAAAAGAAGCAAGTGCTTGGCAATTAATGTATTATTTTACTGGTTGGTTTATGACCTAGCCTTTTTTCCTTAACAGGGTTCAAAACAAGCTTAAAACTTTTTACAAAGGACAAATCTAATGCATGTCTTTATTGAATTATATATCTTGTACTCATATGTTATATGCAAGTATATAAACGTGTGTCTAGGTGTGTATTTCTATAGGGGCGTATGCATGGGAAGGACTGAGATCGAAGGCTGTCTTTGAAAACCGATTGGATTTCACAAAAACCAGTTGACTTGGAAGGCAATCTTTTCTTATTATGTTCAAAAAATGGTTTCTTCTAGCACTTATTCAGACAGTATGTACAGTGAACAATCGCTGCCATGCATTATTAACGGACAATTGGTTCAGGGCTTGAATCAAAATCATCGACAATGGCAGGAGCATGCAAACCTTGGTTGTTGTATATTGTATCCTAAGAAGAACAACCTCCAGTGGGGACCCTGGTCAATGCAGCTGTCGGCATAGGGACTGAACAGGCTGAGGCAACGCTTATAATGCAGAGGGCAGGATTGTCACCATTATGAATACTAAGACAGTTAGTTACTCGAGAGAAATCGATTGCACTACTTCATGTGAAAAAAATTCAATCATCGCTACACCTGCAATCACCTCATTTCGCGTTGCTCTTCGGATGGGTAGGTGGAGTTCCCAAACTGCAATCTTGGCAAGTTGTCCATCTGGTTCTTGGTACTTCCGAAACTCATTTCTTCTTTGCCTTTATTCCGAGGAGATGTCGGAGGCCTGCCAATGGAAGGTCTAGCTTTCCCACCATAAGCATCTCTTGCCAAAAATTTGTCATTTGAAGACACAACAAGTCCCCCGGTGAAGGCACCTTCTTTAGTGTAACAAGCGCCATCTTTTTCCACGCAAGGCTGAATTGTTTCTCTTTCGACTGCGTCGACTACTGGGAGAACAATCTCTAAGAGACCAGGATCAGCACATGGAGATTGACTGGATCGAGAACAGCTGCATTCCGCCAATCGCTCATGAGATTTACCATGCTCTGTGCTCGAAGAGCTTAAATGACCATGTAATGGGCTTCTGCTTTGGAGCAAAGGACGGGAAGAAAGTTTCATGACATTGGGTGCTGCATTAGAGGCGATTAGATTTCCTCGCCGAGTCGTGCCTGCATCGTCTAAAGTAACAGGAGCCGTTTCCAAGCAGCTCGATGTGTTACTGCTCTGTACGCTTGGGGTGCGCATATTTACAGTACTTGGAGTGCTCTTCGCAAACGTAGAGCAGGAAGGCTCAACTTCAGGAAAACCCACCTTAGCTGCTAAATTGAAGTCCTGAGCTTTGGCTGCACCTGGCACAAAGCTGGGGGTTCTGGGCGCCACCTCAACGCTTCGGAGAGACGATCCAACAGAGGGCGGCGTTTTCCAGGGTTGCGGAGTGGGTGTTGAAACAGAGGCAGGACGCTGAAAGGAATCGGCATGGTGACTCGGGGCTTTTGAGGTACTTGCTTCGGAGCCTCTTTCGTGAATACTGGAAGAAGAATCGTGTGGTTTTCCTAAAGGCGCCGAGGAAGGCGTGGTGCTGGCAGCCAAAGCTCTCCCGAGCACTGCTGAGCTACTGTTAACTGTGGTCTCGCTGCGTACTGCGTTCATAGGCTCAGCAGATTGCTGCTTCGCGTGAGAGGGAAACGACGGATTCTCAGGGGTAGTAGGAGCTGATGCTGATCGTTTGGAAGCATCTGCGGCGAGCGATGAGTCGGGACGCACAACAGCATTGGAGGAACGATGGCGTTTGGATTGTTGCCTCACGGCGGGGAGAGGGGAGTTCCCCTGATGACTACCGACAGAATTGGCTAACATCCTCGATGCTTCCGATGCTACAATCGCCGACAGAGTCCTCCTCTTGTAGACTGGAGCTGAACTCCGGGAGTTCCTAGGCACATTGCCTCCACTCTTGTGTCGCGTCGATTCCTCGTTCATCGCTGGATGTGGCTGCTTGATCGTCAGCAAATTAGCTCCTGAATTGCTGCTGCGTTCGCCTTCCTGCACCATTTCTTGCAGTTTTCCTGTCGCCGTGGCTTCCTCCTGCCCTGCCCGATATGCATTATCCAGGGCCAACTTGGCTCGAGCTGCGGCTCGAGCAGCAGCCGCAGCGGTGACCATGGCTCTTATCTTGGCATCGGATGCTGCTTTCTCAGCTATGGCAGCCACAACCTTGGCCGCTGCCACGGCTTTGTGATAGATCGAGGGAAGCTCATCCACAGACGACTGTTGGATGAGATCGCAGCTCGTGCATTTTGATCCACCTTCTCCCGGCAGGTTGGTCCGCTGCTTCTTGCCGGACGATGGATGCTCGTCCACGATGTACGACAATTCCTCACCGGCCCGACCGGAAGTCGACTGGCTCACGCAGCCGCTGCCGATGTTGTCGCCGAGGCTGCTGCTACAATCGACGCACAAGCTCAAGGAGAAATCGGAGCAAGCAGAGGCGGGGCGACGTTGTTGGCGAGCGCAATGGAGGTGGCTGAGGCGGTGGCAGTGGCAGCAGGAGAAGCAAGGACGGGAGGGGGGGGTGAGGAGCTGGAGGCAGAGGGAGCAGTACATGTGTTTATGAGAGGAGAGGATGCAAGGGGAGCAATGGAAGGAGGAGGAGAGGCGGTGCAAGAGGGGGGGGGGGAGGGAGAGGCCACAGGAAGAGCAAGCGAGCAAAGAAGAAGGTTGAGGAGGAGGAGGAGGAGGAGGAAGACGAAGAAGCAGAGGAGATGGAGATGGCGATGGAGATGGAGATGGAGATGGTTGCTGCAGCGAGGTGAGATTGTGGCTATGGAGCTTGAGACCTGCGAGGAGTCTCTTCCTCGGGGGAAGAAGACCAGGAGCTCGATCATCTGCAGCAGAAAGAAGCAGCATCTTCGTCGTCCTCCTCTCGCCTTCCGCCATAGCTGACCTCGATCCTGATGCTTCTTCTTCTGTTGAGCAATCCGCCATAGCTGCTTCTCCTTCAAGCTTCTTCCATCACTCTATCTCCTCCATCTCCATCTTCTCTGTTGTTCCAATGCTCGTAATTGCTTCATCTTCTTCCTCCGCTAGCTTATCGTCCCTCGCTTTCTCTGCTTCCCTCTCAAAATGCTTGTTCCTTGAGATGCTTCCCATTGTCGTCCTGCTGCTTCCATCTCCTCTCAAATTCTAACCCTCGCTCCATCGACCCTCCTCCTTTCCCTTGCCCTTGCATCTCGCTCACCCTCTCTTCACTTTCCCGATTGCGTCTTACCAAAATAGTGTCTTTTCCCCTCATCCCTTGCTCCGCGTACCGATTCTCCATCTCCATCGCTTCTTCCACGCGCGGCCTTTTCCTGTGCCAACATTGCCGTCCTCCTCTGCTGCGATTGCTTCTGGTTGTAGATCCGATGCGTGCACACTGCGCAGGAGCTCGTCGTGGCGTGTAAAGTGCAGAATTCTCTTGTCCGGGGCTCTCACAATCCCGCGAGGATCGAGCGATCACGCCCCTGGTATGCCAAAACCTAAGGCGAAAATCCGATGGACGAAGTGGACGGAACCCCACTCCCAAGCACTCAATTGGAGGAGAAAAAGCGGAGGAAGAAGAGATAGCATCAAATGCGAGCAGGAGAAGGACGGATGACTCATGAGGAACAAGAGTAGTAGCTGCAGAAAGCGTATCATCTATCCATAATCCATTGGCTATTGCAATCATGACGGCAAAGTGTCCTAGCTCGCTGATCCTGACATAAATGTGCTTTGTGGTTTGGTTGCTGTAAAAATGCCACACACACTTATATATATATATATATATATGTTCCTTATATCCAAATATCTTAATAATCTTATATCAACCCTGTGGGCCCTTTTTTACCTTTCGTCAAGAGGTTTCCCAACAAGAGATGCCTCCACAACCCACCTGCCTAATCGAGCAGCTGCCCTCGTTTCAATCGTGTGTTGCATACGTGTGTCGGTTTCGCACAATGTGCCCCTCAATGGGCCTGTGCATGGGTGCACAAACTTTTTCATTTTTTTTCAAGGCCAGTTCCACAACCATCCGTAGAATCCCTCCCAAAAGCTACTTTTTCACTTTTTCGTCATCAAGTTCGGGGAAAAATGTGTGTGTAATCAAGAGCTACCGTAAAGGCCACGGAATCGATGGTGATGGCAATTGCTTTTAACCAAGATCAGTCTTTCCTACTCCTTTAGCATCGACCTCTTCGTTCCTAGATTGCGTCGACTCTCCCAAGTCCGAACATGAGATTGTGCTCAAAAACAACTCAAAAGACACCATCGTTATTTTCCAATCTTCATGTGTTATGGTTGCTTCCCATAGCCCTAGATAGCTTAGCGAGCCCCTCATCATTGTCATCAGTAATACGTGATATTTTACAATAGGCATTATTGAACATATTACTCTATAGCTTGTTTGCAATTTGTTAGTCTTTTTTTGCAAGGGATGTACCAATCTGCCATGATAAGTCTCCATCCTGTAGTAATCACCAAGCCGCGCGGCTGGGTAGGGTTTGGAAAGAGTCATCTGTAATTGGTCGCATGGTTGTGGAAACCTAGAAAATGGTAGCCTGAGTCAAGGCAAGAAAGCATTTGTGCAAAATGAAGACATTAGGCAACAAAGGCTACTGGTCTTTCATTCATGAAAGATAGATCATTGGATAGATGGCTTTTTGAAGACTTGCAAGCTGGCCCTTATGACTCCATAGAAATCACCAAGTCGCGCGGTTGGGTAGGGTTTGGAAAGAGTCATCCGTAATTGGTCACATGGTTGTGGAAACCTAGAAAATGGTAGCCTGAGTCAAGGCAAGAAAGCATTTGTGCAAAATGAAGACATTAGGCAACAAAGGCTACTGGTCTTTCATTCATGAAAGACAGATCATTGGATAGATGGCTTTTTGAAGACTTGCAAGCTGGCCCTTATGACTCCAGATCACCCTCAACACAACCAGAGGTCTTGCATAGCTTCTGAGAGATGATAATTCATCTCAAAGTACGACATGAAGCCTCAAAACATCATTGGTAGGCAAGAAATTCAATCCCCAAGTGGCCAATTTTGGGCTCTCCAACTTCTGAAGCTAGGTTAGAGCGTTATGGTTGGGCATCTATCTCGAAAGCTTACTGCCCTACCCCTCCTTCAGTAATGCCACTCTCCTCAAAGCCCTCGTCGACCATTATGCCCTCCCCCCCTTCGAGCCTTCCTCCCTCTTCGCCTCCCTCCTTGCAAACCTGAACCCTCCACCTTCCTCTCCGACTCCCCCTTCCCCCCTGACTCCTCTTTCTACTCCGGCCTTTCCCCCTTGTTCACCAACCACCTTCTCCACAACTCTAGCAACCCCTTCATCCCCAATACTTTAACCCCAAGCACCACCACCCATGCCCACAATACCTTCAAATCAACCATCCTTGCATAGCTTGAAGAAGCACTAGAGCCTGATTGCTTGAAGAAAGCACCGTTCATATACGTATCTCCTTGTGATCTCCAATTCCATGATTGCCATTGTCACTCTATTGCATCTAGATGGTCGGTAACCTATTCAATGCATGAACCATCTTATCTTACATACACTCATTGCATCATGCTCGAACTACTTTCATGTATTCGCATCTCTTGTTTTGTATGTAGAACAGCTCCTATCCATGCTGATAGATAACCTAGAACATTCACCTACTTCACAAATGGATTGTTCAGCACCAAAAATCAGTTTCCAGCACTATTGATAGTTGGATTGACACTAACTCCAATGGCGTACATTTCCAATTGGAGGTAGTTGTTGTTCACTATGTCGAAGTTTCCGAGTTGGCATCTGCACTCATTAGAAGCAAAATTAGCAGAGCACATTGTCTAATGTGTGCAAATAAATGACCACCTTATGTAGTGTTTGTGAAAACGCACAGTGTTCACCGTGGCATGCTCTTGATAAGTCCCTCTCCGAAACGGTTGTAGGCTATTATCCACCACATAATCGTCACTATGGCCTAGAAGCATGACCTGCATGTTGCATCGACGTTACACTTTTAGAAGGCTTCTGGCTAAATTTCAAAAGAAATGTAAGAAGTTCTGGCTGGTAGAAAGAAGAATCAGAGTGTTCGACACCTTGTCATGTTGAATGAAATAGCTGTTAGAGATGGTCATGGCAGTGGAACCCATAAGCACTATCAAAATTTTGTGTTAAATCTTTCTTCCGAGCAAGATGCAGCAAGGAGGAGATGAAAGGGTGCACAAACAGGAGGTTAAAGAAAGAGATGTGAAATTGTCCGCACACAATTAGTCCATAAAATACATTAAAAGTTCAAAGATCATGGCAAAAACAACCAAACCGTGCACTAAAAATCACCCAATCGCCAAGATTTAAGAATGAAATCGAATGATGCAAACTTCTTCAATCATCCTTCAAAGTTCATCATCGTTAATAGATAGTATAGATTCACCCCTTTAAAAAGTGTGTATAATCAAGAAACAAAGTGGTATAATATTCAGTTAGTGAATTCGACATTTGTATCTTGGTGTGCATCACTCTATTATATTGAGTTTTACTAGTCGAGTGTAGGATCCTTCAATTCTGACAAACTAGGACACTTCATCAGAGATATCAGAGCAAGAAAGGAGGTCCATATTGAAGCAACCTTAGGAAAGCCAATTCGTATCTAGTGGATGTAGAAGCACCTAATGTCATCATGGAAGGTATATTTGTTGCCTAAGAGACCAAGAGATTTTTGACACTCAAAGTAACTTCGATGAGTGAAGATCGGTATGCAACCAATGGTGCATTGAAGCACATGTCAAAGATGCAGGAGTGGTTCCAATGCTCTCCAAAGAAGGGTCTTCCTGGTGGGAGACAACCAAAGTTACTCCATCAAGGGAATTGAAACAATGCCATTCCAAAGACATCAAATTCACATGCACCATAACATTGCATACCCTATCGTGGTCTATCCTTCCCATGCGTCTCATGTGGGATGTTAAGTCAACTAATAATGCCAAGCTACCATTAAGGAACCTACGGGTACATTCCTTTGGATAGCCCCTACTTACTCCATTAGCATGACTCTTACTCTATTAGCCTTTAATATGAGGTGTGAAGGGTGAAGGGACAATTAGTACACCGTCCCCTCAATATATGTTTCCTCCCTTGACGTCTTCTTCATCCACTACCATGCCTTTCTCACAAGCTTGCATTGCATCTACATCCTTGACGTGTGAGCTCAGTGTTGTCGGGGTTCTCTTGAGCCTTTACTTCATCATTTGTCTCAGTTGTTCCTCCCTCTTTCTTGCAAATCGGGCTGCTCTGGACTTCTTGCATGCTACCAGTGATCTCCTCTCTTTCCCTTGACGACTCCTTTTAACCCTCCTTCCATCTATCTCATAGGATTTCTTTCCCTCTTTCCTTCCTTTCTTGTTCCTGTCTTTCAGTTCATCTCTATCGATGCTATACTGTATGAAAAGGTCGTTCTGTTGAGTGGCATCCCCCTTTGACTTGTAGATGCCTCACACACAACGTTTTGCCTGGCTGGCCTCTTTCCAACTTCCAAGGGAAGCGGCTCATACTGGATCGCATGCGACATAGTTGTGATGTCTCCTAGCTTAGTGGCTGTGGATTCCTCTACCAGGCACGTGAAGATACATTTTGTCCTCCCTTTTCTAAAAGATCCCTTGCAACTTTGCTGGTATTGCCTGGGTGGTACTTCAATCAAATCCCTACGTTGCTTGCTCTCAAATAAGCGTATGGCTGTGTGTACACTTTGCCTTATCCCGGTCGCAAGAGAAGCATGAGTTTTCCTATCATATTTATTTTTTGTTCATTTTATGCCATGGAAAATCAAGATACAAAGTTGAATCTCATGAGACCCAGCTCCCTTAAAGCCTTGAAAACTGGTGGTCATTCGATATGATCATGGGCAATCTTTGGTTTTCTACTTGCTCGTATGGCAGCAAATTGTGAACAGCCCAGTAGCAATTTATATGATATATTCTAGTGACCCAATAGCCATGATGACCTAGTAGCTCTATGGTGATTTCTAGCATAGTTTTTTTACTCTGCTTTTTTGGATGCAGGGAATTGGTCTACGCTCTAGAACTAGAAGTGGAAGAGATAAATTCCATTGTCCTAGATGTTAGATGTTTTAACGTCAAGATTTGTTCCATTCTTGTTAGTTTGAGGGCTGTCCCTCAATGCTATGACTTTACTAAGGTACCGAATGTAACTGTGTTTTCCACCTCCATTGTTTGGCTGTTGAATAAGACTTGCAGCATCTCTTGAATTATGCCGAGTCAAGCAGTTCTACCCTGGAATTATATGGGAGCTACCATTGGCATTGTGCCTTCATTTATAGATGAAATGTGCCATAGTATAGCACATATATCTCAGTCGCCTTGCTATTATTTTAAGTAAGTTGTATGGATAAGTTGTTGCTTGCTTTATTTGCACTTTTTTAGAAGGAAGCTTAGCATTGCAGGTACTCCTGAGATGCAGTTGAGGCCGACAGTCTTCTCCATGTGATCATGCTAGCCTGGAAGTGATGTCTTCCTCTTTTACTTTGTTCAATTTCTTAATTCTTTTCTTTGTCTTTTCTATGTAACTATAAACTAAATTTGCTAACATTACAACCCATTGCTCTTCCATTTCATTGTTCAATTCTTTTTTGCCTTATTAAATTCCTTCCTTTCTATTTAACTTTAAATTTGAGATGCTAACATTATAAATTCATGGTCTTCCATTTCCTAATGCAACTCATTATAAGGAAATGTTCAATTTTAGTGTTTCCTTTTTCTACTCATGATCTTGGCACCTAATTCCAACTTGGCACCTTTGCCAAAAGTTTCTTTTTCAAGGTTATGATAGTAATTTTACTAGATCTCTTGGTTGACTGCTGGGTTATATTCTTGACTACGATAACAAGCAATTGGGGTCTATGACATTTGTAGTCTCAAGCTAGAAGTTGCGAGTATTCTAATATCGCCTTCTCTTGGATGGATGCAAGTAACAGTCCCTGACACTAGAATATGACTCAATGTAGTTGCCAATGAGATCAAGTCTTCATTGCTTTGCTTGCTCATGATCACCGCATATTAGGAGTTCTAACTTCTAAAGGGTTTCTACCTTATTGTATTTCTCATGTTTCGTTCTAAATGTAATATTAAGAATTGCGAGAAGTTTTTTTCACTCGCAATACCAGGTCCAGAACCACTACTTGTTCCCAGGGCAGATTCCTATAGGCCTAACACACACACCTTTTCCCGTTTTTGTTTTCATTAGGAAAATGGATAGTGTGTTCTTCCTAGTGTAAGTTTTATTTACCATTTTCAATGATTACCCTTGTTACATTGCCATTC
Organism: Dipteris shenzhenensis; assembly: GCF_047967505.1. Classification (NCBI taxonomy): domain Eukaryota; kingdom Viridiplantae; phylum Streptophyta; class Polypodiopsida; order Gleicheniales; family Dipteridaceae; genus Dipteris; species Dipteris shenzhenensis. The sequence goes on along the minus strand of NC_141610.1, from coordinate 52,235,195 downwards.
CCTTTCATCACTAGTTTCATTTTTTTCCTTTCTATCTTTTATAGGATGTATATCTGCGGGTGTAAGTTTCTGTTAGATATCAATGCTCCACTCTCGTGTAGCTACGCGAGAACCAGCTAACTCTACTTGTAAGCCCCCTGTTGAGAGATATGGTGCCATGAGCACATAGATTAAAGGGCAAAGGTATGTGATAAGGAATGTATTAAAGTAGCCACCCTAAGATGTGGACTACATGATGTGGAGATGTGGATTGAGGATATCCACAAGGAGAGATGTGGATGAGAGGATCCCACATTGTTGACTATTCAAAGGGCACTCTCTTTATAAGAGGCCTATCATGTATTGTTGAGAACACACATTGCAAGAGATATAGATTTGCCAACTCCCTCTCATGTCTTATTTAGTGTGCATTGAGCCTCCGTAGTTCTTATGCTCATCTAGCTGCACTAGGTTTAGCACGATCTTACATTCTTTAACATGGTATTAGAGCTTAGGTCTAGTCTCCTAGATTAGGTGTAGGCTTGCCTTAGGAGCACATGTTTTCTCCTAGGTTAGTTTTAGTTTTTAGATTGAGAGAATTCCATCCATTGAATGGAAATTCCATTTTTTTTAAGAGAGTTTCAAAGAGCCCTTGAGAGTTCTTCTTTTTATGAAAAAGAGTTCTTCATTCTCTTGAGAGATTGTTAAGAGATCTTGTTCAAGGGGATTGTGGTTCTCAGGTGTCCATTCTTTTTCGCTTGTTTGTTGCTCGTCTGTCTTTGGGAGGAGCGGCTTAATATTCCATTCAATCCTCCTATCCAATGGCTTGACCTACAATAGCCTCTACACAGCTCTTTACCTCTACAACAGTCAGCGCAGCAAAGCTGCCATTTCGAAGAAGAAATCCTTGAGAAGGAACCGCCACTTGCTTGGCCATCATGAGAAGCACCAAGCCAATCCTCCAGTGAGCAAATCAAAGGGAGAAATAGAAATATGAGGACTCGAAAGTAGCTTGTGGCTAGCCTATGGCCAAAAGAGACTCTGAAGTCCTACTGCTCTAGCCTCGATGCCTCTCTACAGCGCCTCCAAAGCCCCTCTGACAAGCTTTCTACCTCCTTCCTCATGCTGCTGGTGGCCTGGGAGTCTATGGAGCACGCTACAAAGCCACAAGGAGATTTCTCCATTTGAAGAAATCGTGATGGCTCTCCACAAACATGCCTCTCAAAAGCCTGTAATGCAAGGTGCACACAGCGGTGGCTGCTCTTGCACAACCAGCGCAATCGCTACCATAGCCAAAGCCTTACTCCCACCAAGCTATCATCCAAGTGCTCCTGCTCCAAGCTTCCAAAAAGCCCAACGGTCGCTCCACTGCATAGCATCTCAGCCCGACCGCACGCTCCATAGCTTAAACAACGAGCAATCCAGCATCGATACCAAACAACTCCATGGCCAGGGAGGAAAGAAGGAAGGAAGCCTGCCAACATTGCCTCCTCCAATGAGTTGCATTGTAAGCAGCTCATCTCCGTCGGCATCTCAACGAGCTTCTACGATGAATCTACCGAAGACCTCTAGTAGCAGCTCTCTACAAACCACACCCAGGGGTGAAGTTAAGGTAGGATAGGATTTAACTGTGGTTAGATTACAAGATAAACATGGTTAGGGCTGGTTCACTTAATGGGGTCTAGGTTCAATTACTTGGACTATAGTTAGGTTTGTTTGAACTCTGGGTTAATTCGGTTTGGTTAGAAGTGTGTCACATGGCACAAGGCTACCTCAGCACAATAACCCCTTGGCAAGCAAAGCATGTAAGCAACATGTGACTCCATATGCCACATCATCATCAAAGGCCTCTTCTTCACAAAAACTTAGACCATGCATAACTTGCAATCCAGGAGGAATTTGTACATGCTCCAAAAGGGAAAAGTGCTCGTCTTTTCGAGCTCTATACGCCTATCAAGTCAGAATCATTGTACGCAATTAGACATTGCCAATATTGAATTGGTAAGACCTTTGCAACAAATGACAAATCAAAGCATGAATGCACACATCATTGTCATAAGCATGCCAAAAGCACAAGTGCATGAGATGACCATAGCACGAAGCATGGCATCCACACATAAAGCATCAAGGCACATGGAAGAACAAAGCATCATGCATCAAGCTACGTCAAGCAAAGAAGACGACGACATCAACAACATGTATTGAGAATCAACAACCTTGCCACGTTTAGCCCATATGTTTTGTAAATCAAGCCTGACCACCTGAAAGTAGCCATGTAGGCACCCAGGGGAGGATTTGATCTTGTAAAAGCCACACTTGACCACCTTAAGTAGCAATTTATGCACTAAGGGGAGGTGACGGAATGGAACTCACATCTGACCACCTTGTAGCAGCCAAAGGATTATGGCACCAAGGGGAGGTGTTGAGAGATATGGTGCCATGAGCACATAGATGAAAGGGCAAAGGTATGTGATAAGGAGTGTATTAAAGTAGCCACCCTAAGATGTGGACTGCATGATGTGGAGATGTGGATTGAGGATATCCACAAGGAGAGATGTGGATGAGAGGATCCCACATTGTTGACTATTCAAAGGGCACTCTCTTTATAAGAGGCATATCATGTATTGTTGAGAACACACTTTGCAAGAGATATAGATTTGCTATCTCCCTCTCATGTCTTATTTAGTGTGCTTTGAGCCTCCATAGTTCTTATGCTCATCTAGTTGCACTAGGTTTAGCGCGATCTTACATTCTTTAACACCCCCCATATGAGGAGAAGGCATTTGAGTAGCTAGGTTATCCGGTAGCTCCTGGTTTGGACACTAGATGGGGGCCATGTGTGGCCTGATCGTTGGACGGCTTCAGATAGAGTTGGCACACTGCCAACTAGGCTACATGCAAGTGCGGGAAGGCATCTCATGACTGACTGCACTAAGGGTAGACGAAGCATTTCTCGAGGTAGCCCACCCTCGGGTTGCGGGGCCCGTTTGGAGCCCCAGATGATCCCAGATCGCTCTGGGCCGAATAGAAACCATAGGTTAGTTGCCTATGGTTCTAACGTGTGGTCAATGGCCTATTTCAAAACTGACCTCCAGTTGGCTGTTTTGGGCCGACTGGGTCGGTCTCCCAAATGGGTCTAACAGACTACGACTGGTGGCTATATAAGAGCAAGCCCATGAAGCCCATATTTATCACTAGCTACAACAACCTTGATTCCTTAGCACCCAACCTCCATCCTCTACTGTTTCCAGCACGCCATCGAAGCTTCTCACACAGGAGCGCATGGCTGGGAGGTAGCGCCATCTATTGTACACCAGATGGGGGCCATGTGTGGCCTGATGGTTGGACGGCTTCAGATAGAGTTGGCACACTGCCAACTAGGCTACATGCAAGTGCGGGAAGGCATCCCATTACTGACCGCACTGAGGGTAGACGGAGCATTTCTCAGGGCAGCCCACTCTCGGGTTGCGGGGCTCGTTCGGAGCCCCAGATGATCCCAGATGGCTCTAGGCCGAACAGAAACCATAGGTTAGTTGCCTACGATTCTAACGTTTGGTCGGTGGCCTATTTCAGGACCGACCTCCAGTCGGCTGTTTTGGGTTGACTAGGTCAATCTCCCAAATGGGTCTAATGGACTACGACTGGTGGCTATATAAGAGCAAGCCCGTGAAGCCCATATTTATCATTGGCTATAGCAACCCTGATTCCTTAGCACCCAGCCTCTGTCCTCTACTGTTTCCAGCATGCCATCGAAGCTTCTCACACAGGAGCGCATGGCTGGGAGGCAGCACCATCTATTGTATCAGTTTTACAAAAATCAAATTTTTGATTCTCCATACTATCTGCTTTTCTCTCTTGCATACGAGATCCTGTTGTCTGTTGAGCACAGACGTCGTATTTTTTTCTTACAGTTTCATCCACCATCTTCAATGATTTACCTCGTTACATTCTATACCATCATTTTTCTCTATCATCATGATCGCAATATCATTCTAGCAAGGTAGTGAGAGAAAAAACATTCAAGAAGTGTAGAATTATTTGTCACCATCATCATGATCATCATCGCCATATCATTCTAGCAAGGTAATGAGAGAAAAAACATTCAAGAAGTGTAGAATTATTTTAACTCCCTCTCCCTAATATTCTAAGAAAGTTTAACGAAGAAGAGTTTTCTCAAACATTACTTCATTGTCTCTCTCTCTCTCTCTCTCTCTCTCTCTCACACACACACACACACACACACACACACACACTTACTATCCCTTTTCCACTTTTCATTCAATTTACTTTTTAAAACTTCCCCCTATTTATCTCCTTGATGAAATCCCCCCCCCCTTCCTGCCCTGCACCCCCTCTCTATTTTTCTCTAGTTTTCTCCTTTATTACCCTTAATTGTGCTTTAATTTCCCTTAATGTTTCTCCTATATATTTTAATTTTTCTAACCCCCCTCTAATTTTTTCCTAGATTTCTCCTTTATTCCCCCTAATTTTTCTTAATTTTCCTAATTTCTCCCCTACTTTCTCTTGAAAATCCCCTGATTACTTCCTATTTTTCTCACTATTTTCCTATTTTTAATTTTCTTTCTTAAATTATTCCCATTTTTTCCTTAAATTATCCTAATTATATCCAATTTCTTCCTTTTATTTTGCCCCTTTCTTCCCTGTATTTTCATTTATTAATGTTCCTTTTTCCCTTTGTTTTTTTTTCCCCTAATTAATTCTTTGGTTCCTTGATTTTTTACTAAATTTCTACCTTTTTAGATCCCTACTTAGTATCTTATTTATCTCCTATTTTTTGAATTTCCTTTTTTAAACTCCTAATTATCCCCTCCTAATTATTTGCTTAACTACTCCCTAAACCAAAACCCAAAAAAACCGACTTCGTTTCCTGACCCCCCTTCCTCAACTAAGACTCCCCTCACCTATTTAAGCCCTCTTCCCTACCTCACTCTTGCCTATCTTTCAAACTAAGCACCTGCCCCCTACTAATTGGCTCCCATCCCCTGCTCCCTCAAGCCTCACTGAGCTACTGTGCAATAGGAACCGTCATTTTCGTAGTCTTGTCTTCCCTCCACCCATGCAAACTGTGCAAGTAGACATCACCTCTCATCCTATGCCACCCACTATGCTTCTCACTGATGTAACAACACTTTCTGATCCATGCTCCCCTCACCTCTCTTGCACTCCCCTCAAAATGCCCGGTCTATGGCTGTCGTGCTATGCTACTGTCTGAGTCCTGCACCTGTGTGGTCGACTCCAAACAGCCCCGTGTGGTGGCGTGCACCTCTGGAGTCTGTATTGCATAGTACAAGCTTTGCCCTCCTCTTCATAGCCCATCACATCATCTTCAGGTGCATTTAAACTCCCTTTCTTTTATCTCTTCTAAACCCCCTCACTATTCCCCCCCTCGTGGCTCTTTGTAATTACCTATATTTTTCCCCTCTTCTATAATCATGTAATACTCCCCTTCTCTATTTAATTATCCTGTCCCCTCTCTATGTATATTTAAGTATTCCCTCCTTTCTCTATCTATATTTCCCCTAGTATTCCCTCCCCTCTCTATCTATATCTATATCTATATCTAAGTATTCCCTCCGCTCTCTATCTATTTCCTATATTTAAGTATTACCTCCCCTCTCTATTTAAATATCCCCTTCCCTCCCCTCCCCTCTCCTCTCTATCTATATTTAAGTATTCCCTCCCCTCTCTATCTATATCTATTTAAAGAAAATTTAATCTATAGCACCTTTCCCCCCTTTTTTTTGGGGTTTTTTCTATGGTCCTTCATAAGGCCCCTTGCATTAAGCCCCCCCCCCCCTCTCTCTCTCTCTCTCTCTCTCTCTCCTTAATTAAACCCTTTGGCCCCCCATCACTTATTTTAGTTTTTATTAACCCCTTTTTTTCACTACAAAGGTGCATTATTTTTACTTCTTAACCTTTAGATTGATCGTGCTGACAATACTCTGTATTAAACATATGCCTTCCTGCTTCTTAGACCAATTTTTTGTGTGCTAAACCGAGACATCACAGTGCATCAAAAGGTGCTATTTTCATTTCTTGTGATGGCTAGTCATATGGTGGAAGGAGTAGTTTCATCTAGCATGGTGGTTATCTAATTTAAGTGCCTTCCCCGCTTGTCAAAAGTGCTCGTTGATTAGAGTCTTGGTGATTGTAAGTCAGTTGTTGGTGATGCTTCCTTTTCTTTGTCTCATGCAGCTTGTGATGTTCTTCACTAGTTTCAATTAAAGATCAGAGAATGATCCTTGGGTCATCTTTCAGTGCTCGATTGTAGCTTGACTTTGGTGCTCATTTCACTTTCTTTCTAGTCATGATGCATTCTATGGTCTTTCGTGCCAGTGTTCTATTAGTGAGCCTCAAGGAGATAAAGTGGATTATAGCAACTTGATCCCATATTCTTGACTATCTTTCTATTGTGCTCATGCTTCTCTCGACATTTCCTCTTTCGATATTGTGCTCTCTTTGGTCTGCTCTTTTAATTTGTTGGGATGTTCCTTGGCTACCTCTGGTTTTCCTTCTTCTCGTTGGTTCTAGTTCCCTTTGCTAACAATGCTCTATTGTGTTAGGTTCCAACTTATATGGATGCTAATTTGTTGCCGTCGAGCCTGGGTGTCTTTTGGTTATTTGTAGGCTACGATGTTTGAAGGCTCTGCAAGCAGACGATGTACTCCTAGTTCCCTTGATTTATGGTATTTGGCTCTTCATTCATCTTTTGGATCTGCTAATCAAGCCATTCTCCCTAGATCAAGCCTTTGTTCATCTGTGGTAGGCGGCTTTTGTCCTTGACCAGGTCATCCGGTTGTTCCAAGGTCTTGCTCTCTCTGTGGCCTCGACGGTTCGTGTGGTAGTTCGATTATTTCCTGTCTCTCGAGCCAAATGCTTAGCTAACCTCTGACCATCTTTTAAATGTTATGGTGCTATTGGTCTTTCTTAGTCTCAATGAGCTTACTACATTCTCTGCCAACTTCTCATAAAGATCGATACTCTTTCTTGACAGTTTGTTTGATGGTGGGCCAGCTTTGATTATTTGTGCCTTAGTTCAGTTGGTGAGCGTGGACTTTGTTTGGTGGCTCATTTCAACTTCTAGGGTGTTGCATCCTCTTCTCTTCTAATGTTTTTATAAGAGTCTCTGTTTTTAAGTCAGTCGGGAGTGCTGCAGTGCCTACAGGGTTTTACATTGGTGTGCATGGTGGATTAGCTACTACAATGATTGTGTATACCATGGTACCTTTTGAGCACTAGCTATTGTGGTTAGCTCTCTACTTGGGGTTGACTCTATCCGCTTGGTTTGGCCTAACTGTATGTCAAAGCCCTTGGTATTGATTCTCAGTTCTTTTGGTTGGTAAGCCTTAATTCTTGAGTTTCATGTTCTTTTTCATTATTTTTGGATGATGACTTACCCATTAGCGGCTTAGCAGTGTTAGTGGATTTGTTAGGTTGGCGATGGTCGAGTTCTTTGAGGCTTTTGTCGTCCTTGTCATTATAAAGTGAAGTGGGATGTGTTAAAATAGAAACACGCCTTGTTATATACATACATATACATTTCTAGCTTCTCCTTTAGGTAAGTTTTGTTTATAAATTTATATAAAATAACGTGAAACCAGATCTTGATTCTCCTTAGAATCCTCTTGTTAGTTATTATCAAAGATTCCGCTTATTTCTTGTTCTCCAAATAAATACATATATATAAAGATGTATATACTTTTATATTTATTAAGGTATTTTTTTATTTTTTGAACTTTTAATAGCCTGTTTTTTTTAATTTTAACTTATCTTGGGTGTTTTTACTTGGGCTTTTTTCATGGACCTTTTTAATTAACACGGATCGTTAAGTGTACATTTGGCCTTCGAAATGTGTGCTCTAGTTGTTGTACTTAGCTATAAATAAATAAATGTGTGTGTGCCTGTGTGTGTACTTGTATATAGTTTTTTACGTGTTGGACTTGCTCTTCTTTAGTTATGCTTGTATAAAGATATTCTTTATCGCGTATGGAGTTAGGATGCTCCATCTCCTTGGTGTCTCTTTTTTGCCTTTTATATTTTTTTGGCCTCTATTAGAGGAATGTGTAATTTTGTGTATTAAAATAAATACCTAAACAGTTAGAGATGTATATAAATAAATAAATAACACACGCATGCGCACACACACACACACAAGTTTTCTTAAAAGTATATCTATGTAAATAGTTAGTGATGTCTTTAAATATAATATATATATATATATATATATATAAGTTTTCTTAGATGTATATATATATAGTGTGTGTGTGTGTGGGTGTGTGTGTGTGTTGGCTAAGGTATTTGATCTTCATGTTACATGTGTATTTTAGGATTCGACTATTTTTTTATTCTCATTTTTGTCAATTTAAGTTTCTCGTTAACTAGTTAAGCTTAGATATGTTATGCTTGATTACTTGACTCTTTGTGGGTTCTTCACTATCTTGTAGAAATGAGATGGTGTCATCCACAATTTCAAGGTCTAGCAACCTCTACCATGAGAGAGGGAGAGGAAGGAGGGACAAAAGAAGAGGGGGAAGAGCGCAAACATGATCATTGATGACCTCTACCATATGAGAGGGAGACAAGGGGAGAGCAAATACATGATGACCACTACCATGTACTGAGAGGCCTTAAAAGTACTATCTTTTTTAAGCTTTCCAATAAGCTAACCCCACCTCATACAATTCACTATCTTATCTATAAGATAGAAAAAGAGAAAAACAAAATTCAAGATGGTAACATTCACAATTACTAAGGGACCTTGAAGGTACCTTCAAGACTACTCAATGCGCTATGGAGGTCAAGGCGACTCCTTAATGCAATGTGAAGTATCTATTTTTATCTAATAATGATGAAGTAGGAAAGGAGGATTTTGTTGAGATGAGTCAAATCATTTAAAGCTACAAATCAAATCAATTTAAGAGTAGATAAACAAAGAATTTTATAAATAAAGATAAGAGGCAAAATGAAAGAAATAAAGAGAAGATTTTACTACTTCACAAACCATATATTCACTTTGATTGTGCTCCTCCGTTTGCAACAAGGCTTTAAAGTGTTTGTAGATTGTTCCCAAGGGAGTCACTTAGAGATTCTACACAATTGGTCTTAGCAAAGCATCGATAAAAGACTTTTAAGTTAGAAAATTTTTCACAAAGGCTTGGCTACGTCTAGCTATGCAGCATCTCAACTTGGCACTCCCTGGGGATTATCTACAAACATGTAACATGCCAAAAGAGTTGTTACAATAGAATAGACATCAATGATAGGGATCTTATGTTGTGCTTACTCTCCTCACCTAATTCTATTAATTAATTACTATATCGCACCCCCCCATTCTCAATTAACATAAGGCGATGGTCTTCCAATTAATTCGACTAACACTATTAACCTAATCTAAGATCGCCTCTCTCTGGTAGTCCTCATCACCATCACTGCCTCTTCGCTTGGATTTGCCTTGCCTCTCCTCTTCACCAGTATTCTCAATTGGGCTATTGATTTCAAGAGCTAGCCCAAGTAATCCCCATTATCAATAATGGCACTGCAGCTTGCCATGCTACACCATTCAACCACTCCAGGGTGGCAGTTGCTGCCATCCCATCCTTCCTCTACTTCTCTGCCTTGCCTCTCCCTCCCCCTCTCTCTCCTTCCTCTCCTTTTGATCAGTCCCTGCCCCTCCCTCCCCCTCGTATACTCGCTTGGCAAAACTTCTCAAATACGACCATTCTAGGGCGACAGTGGCAAAACTTCTCGAATTTGATGATCCTTCTCAAATTTACATTAATTTAGTTAATTAGAGGTTTTGTTAATTTTTACACTTCTCAATGCTTAGGTTAATCAGCCATATCCTTCATTTCGATTGATTGCTAATACCTTTTTTTGAATGTCATGGGCATCTATTGGCGCTTTTCTCTAGATTTAGCAAATGCTCCTATTCCACTTGGCATGTTGCTTGTAAGATTGGAGGAAGGTCTTGCAATTAAAAACTTCATAATTTTGTAAACATGAGAGTGATTAAGATATGAACATACAATGAATATGTAGGTCCATTGTGCTAGCAAATGTCTAGCCAAAAGTATATCCATGTATGTGAGTACTATTATAGTCAACCCAATGTACATATAGGGTATGTAAGTACCCACTCTCTTCCCTATGTGTAATTCTCCCCATTACATATGGATGAGGAAATTATCATTGAAGGTTTTCCCTAAATATCAAAAATGATACATTTCCTAATATTAGAATACAAAAATATTGCAAACAATAACCGTTTGGGCACAACCAACAATGTGCACTCAACATTCACTTTGACAATAAGACTAAGGGAATTTATTTAGTATACATTCAATGGTCCACCTAGGTTTAACCATTGCATCATGCTAATCATGAGAACATTTCACTAACTCATGAATATTCTCATTTGGGAGATCCTACCCTCACATGCTACAAAATGGTACTAAATTTCTTAGGATTCCATGGCCTAAATGAATGTTTTCATCCATTTCCCAATGGATTAAGACTGTCAATCTCAACTAGAGACTTGGGATTTATGTAAAGGGACCAACTACTTCTTAGTCTTACCACACTTACCCAATTTTTTGGACCTCCCCAAGATGAAAATGGAACTTAAGATAGGAAAAAACTAAAGAATTTCTAGATTGATAGGGGCACAGAGCATGTCATTTGAGTTTTGATAGGTGTTGTAGAGTACTGCGAATAAATGTCACCTAATGGCTACAAAAGAATTATTAGTAGAATGAGGGGGCTAGGAAGCTTTATAGGATCAACACCTCACTGAGGTTCAAACCAAAAAAGGATGATGAAGAGGCTGTCCCAAGGCCCACCAATGTCATCACAAATGTTGATGGGTGCCCCCCCCCTTGTTAGTTCTGGTTGGGTTAATATGGCCCTATTAGGTTCAAGGCAATGACAAGATATGTTCCCCTCATCTCTAAAGACCAGCCATGGCCTCATTAATTTTGCTCCCAAATTGTCCTTGAAGGACCAGCTAATAGAAGCTTCCCTTATACATGTACTAGCTAGTGGTAAATTATGACCCAAACCAAAGTCAGAAAGTACTTTCTTTATGAAGAAATAATCAAGAAGGGGGTTATTAAATTCCAAAGATATAAATCCTTTTCTATTCTTTTTTGTGTGGTGAGTGGTTAAGGTAAGGTCCCCATGACAGAGGTAGACAAGGCTTTTTGAGGGGGAGTTGCATACCTACAAAATTTCAGTCTTATAAATCCTTTTCTATTCTTTTTTGTGGGGTGAGTGGTTAAGGTAAGCTCCCCATGAGGGAGGTAGACAAGGCTTTTTGAGGGGGAGTTGCATACCTACAAAATGTCAGTCTTTGTTGTGATACAAAAAGTGCTTAACCGGCATTTTTGTATTGACATCTTGCGTAAAGGACATTGTCTTGCCACCTCTCATAATCTTCGAGGCCTTACCTAAGATTCACCCATGTCTAAGTGGATTGAGCTCTCTACACTATTCTACCACTCAATTTGTTTCGGGGTGTGTGATTGGGCTAGTTGATCTCCCATAGACTACACCACCACGTGACTTAAATTTGCCTCGTTTTGAAGAGCTTACTACTCTATGGCTACTGCCATCCTGCCCTCTTACAATTCTCTCCCCACATGAGCATATCCTAGGGGATGGTTGTAGGAGCAGCGGTAGAGAGAGACTTTTTTCCAAGTTCTATACTACTATAAGCATCAATTCTCTCATGTACATGAAGGTAACGGAGGCTTTTCCAAACAATACCATATCTAGGGTCTTCATAAATAATAGGAATGAGTTGAAGGTTGCTTTTAAAGGTCTGCTCGGAAAGAAGGTAACTAGATTGTTAACAATGAACCATATGGCATGGTCAAACCAGAGTGGTTGGGCTTTATTGTCGATTCTTTCTTCATTGCATCTGCATTTAATATATGGCCTCCCCACGTTGAAAATATCGTTGACATACTTTGGGGACCTCTTTTCTGATTCATTGATCTTGCTCTTGCATTTGCCGCTGGATTGTTGATGAAGAGGATGTCATCAACATACCTAAAGTAAGAAGAAAGAGAGGGAGAAAGTGGGAAAGGCCAAGACGTGCTAATTTCTTTATGAGCTTGAATTCAAAAGAAGTGAGGTAAAGGTGGCACCAAAGAGGTGAACAAGAGAGGCCCGTGGGGATACCTCTTGATTGGGTCCAGCAATGAGAGCTAGCTTGAATAACACATGAATCAAGTAGAAGGTGGTTGTAGCTAAGAAAAGTATCAAAGCAGTAAAGGGATTTTACATCATCCCTTTTAGTGGAAGAAGGCTCCTCCATTGATCATCCAGTATGATTCCTACCTTTTCAATGATTCCTTTCTTTCACTTCATTTTGATGCAAAAAGATCACTGATACAGGCATTTTTTCATGAGCCACAAAGGGGGATTCTTTAAATGATTATACCTAGGCCATTATCAATTCAAATTACTACTTTGCTATAGTACTAATCCTCTGAGTAGTTCATCAAACATTAATCCCTAATAGATTGTTAATCCATCTCATAGGATAGCACAAAATATCTTTTTCCTTATTAAGCCATGTCTTGCAAACTACAGAGGTAAAATCAAAGTGAACTAGTCCAAAAGACTATCCATATTTTCAAAAATTACTTTTAATCCCAATGTTTGCATAGTGTAGAGTAATTCATATGCCAAAGGCACTCCTTGTTCCAAATTTCCAAATAAGTTCCTAGAACTCCAATAGAAACTGAACGTTTGTCAAAATGGAAGCTGTCTCCCAATCTAGCATTAGAACATCCTATATTAAGGGTATTCACATAACATTAAGTAAGAAATGGAGAGGTCCATCAAAGTATTCTAGCTACTTATTCTCTTGTATTTCTCCAAAGTGACATCAACGAGCTCCATTAGAAGTGTGCCTCCAAAAACCGTGAGGAGAAGTATAGGGACTCATGTGCCACCATCCAAGGAAAACAACAATAATTAGGTTCCCATGGGAAAGTAGGCTTCATAGCCCCTAGATAGTTGTTATCTAGGTCACCCCTCCAGATTCACAAAACACACTTAACCAACTCTTATGCCCATATTTAAACTATCCAATATATCAAACAATTCCAACGATGTAGTTTGAGCTCTAGAGAACCCATGCCATACACTACTTGTAACCATATTATTTTCATATTCATGTTGGTAGACTTTTGCTAAATATAGGTAGAAGTATACGTAGTGTCTAACTTCACAACTTGTTTCTGAGCTTAGTCAGAACAATGAAAACTGAAGTACATAGAACTTTAAACATTACCATCGAAACTGAATTCCATCACAAGTATTGGACACTCTTACTCTTGCTATACACAGTCCCATTACTAGCAACTACCCTTCGATCTACCTCTCTCCAAAGGGAGTCAAAAGATAACTGGGACATGTAGCCATCCTATAGTGGTAGCTAGGGTGGATATCCATTAACCCATAGCACTACCAAGGAGGATGTTTTTCTAGTGTGAAAGTCACATAATCTATAGTAGTTATATTCTATAGAGTTCAAAGGAAAACCGTCAGACAGGTAGTCACGGGCAGGATCTTCATATACGCCAGTCCCCGTGGCCAAGGCGAGGGACTCATTCTTATTATATGCTATGTTTCGTTCCAAGTCTTATGTTATCTAATGCATGTGTAGGAGGATCATAGCCCACCATCTCTGTCTTCCATCGGCATTGTAGTCCTGGACTCGTAGTACTACCCCGATTGAAGTCAATTATTGTGTTACAAACCTTAACCATATCCATACCTCTATTTAAATGAACTCCCAAGATCCATGTCCCTAAGCCATGGTCGTCCCTCCTCATAGCAATGGTTCTACACTACGTTCATGCAATAAAACCAGGGGGGACGAGTGCAGTCTTGTTCTTGCATGCTGTTAACCTTTCGCCGATCAAACATAGCTCCTTCATATGGTCCCGATACGAGGCCTACAGCTTCTCTGTTCATGTCGTGGATGTTGGCTATTAGACCTCAATCACACTGTAAACCATTTAATTGTGCTAGGACTAGTAGGAGCGATTTGATCAATTCTACAAATGCTACTACCATGCAACATTTTGTAATTACGATTCTAGCTCCGTATTGTAACATGTATTACCATAACAATGTAGCCTTTCTCTACCCCCTTATGCTTTGTACCAACAAAATCTACAAGTCTCAGTTTATGCAACACTTGTGCCCAAGATCTATGCACACTTGTTACACTATATGACTGGGGCATCCCATAGTCCCGATGTTCCCATAGCCTTTAGGGGTCGCCCTATAGAAGCGTTCCCCAATTGCATAGTACAGTGGTGAGAAGGGGTTGTTACCATGCATCTCCATGTGGGGGAAGTCCTAAGTTCATAGCCACATCGTGCTCGGCGATCCAAGCACTCGCTTGACAGAGCATATCCTTCGATTAATAGCAATATAGATACAAGCAACGAAAGAGGTAAACCTGAGACTTCTACTGGACTCGCAGTTCCAAGAATCTTCATGTATGTTGGTGTCTCGCCATGGTGCACAACTGCGTAAGCCTTTCCCAGACCTTTGTTTCTACGTGTTTTGAAACCATGTCCTACTCTCTGTAGAGCTCAGGGACTTAGATAGTCTCGGTGGTGGATGAGAAGCTTATCTGTCAACTCCCTGCCCGTCATGGGCTCCCATTACCTCGAGCATTTAGCAAGACACCAAGGGGGTAGCAAGAGAGCCACGTTCGGCCCATCCTATTGTGGTATTCTCGTGTCAATAAAGCAAGAGGAGGTGGAGGTTCAGACTGCAAGAACCTCACCTAGATCTCCTCCATATCAACCAAGGGGAGCTGGCCTTCGATGTGTCTCGCCGCGTAACACCAGACTTCAAGTCCCATCAGGCTCCTTAGTCGAGGCTATCAGTTGCACCACTCTTGGGCTCAGCTGTTTCCATTGGACTGTTCTCCACAAGCTCTAGCCTCTCTCTCCTAGTGTCAGCTCTTCAATGCTCTATCCACCCCTAAGGCCTCCCAAGTGCTTTCGGTAGGCATGTTGGAGCTAATGCCATGCCTGGCTTGATCTTTTTGGGCTTTGCACATTGAAACCTTTGTCTTCACCCAAATCTTGGCACTGAAATGTTGTACCTTCCCTTCATGCCTACCTTTAATGATGCAGGCTTAGCATTAGCCTAAAACTTGTCATGTTAAATCTCCAACAGGAACATCCTTATTGCTCAGGTGTCCTCTAGTATCCTTCGGATCATTCGCATATCTTCGTTTGTCCTTATCCTCGGTTGTCCTCGTTGGGTACCCATGTGCATGGGCTAGACACTCACATGAGTCATAACCAATGATGGTCAATTGTGCGTTTTATAATTTACACAACGTACCCATTCACTACTAGGGTGTCCTTCCCCTATGGTGTTGTAAGTTCTATGTGACTTTTTGGTTCATACAAGGGTCCATTAGGGATGCTTAAACACACACATTTTTGTACCTCCTCCCTAATCCCATATATCGGAAGCCACGGTCCCCAATATTCTAATGGTAGACTTTGTAAGAAAACAATACAATGTCTATGCTCAACAGATAACAGGATCTCTACGCAAGAGAGAAAAGCAGATAGTATGGAGAATCAAAAATTTGATTACTGTAGAACTGATACAATAGATGGCGTTGCCTCCCAGCCATGTGCTCTTGTGAAAGAAGCTTCGATGGCATGCTGGAAACAGTAGAGGATGGAGGCTGGATGCTAAGGAATCAGGGTTGCTGTAGCCAGTGATGAAATGGGCTTCACGGTCTTGCTCTTATATAGCCACCACTAGTAGTCAGTTCGACCCAATTGGGTGACCGACCCAGTCCGCCCAAAACGGCCGACTGGGGGTCGGTCCCGAAATAGGCCACTGACCACACAATAGAACCGGTGCAAAAAATACAACAACTAGCCTACAGTCCTCGTTCGGCCCACAGCCATCCGGGATCATCTGGGGCTCCAAACGGGCCCCACAACCTGAAAGTGGACTGCCCCAGGAAATGCTCTATCTACCCTCAGTGCAGTCAGTCATGGGATGCCTTCCCGCACTTGCATGTAGCCTAGTTGGTAGTGTGCCAACTCTATCTGAAGCCGTCCAGCCATCAGGCCACACATGGCCCCCATCTGGTGTCCAAACTAGGACCTACCGGATAACCGAGCTACTCAAATGCCTTCTCATATGGGGGGCTTACAAGTAGAGTTAGATGGTTCTTGCATAGTTACACGAGAGTGGAGCATTGATATCTAACACCCCCCCTCAATGTCCACCCACAAGTGAACTTACTTTTTTGGCCCAATGCTAAGTCGATGAAGATGCCTCTCTAGCAAGTCTCTTCCAAGAGGCTTCATGAAGATGTCTGCAGCATTCTCTGTAGTAAGACAGTACACCAAGTCGACCTCTCCCTCCATGATGAGCTCACATACAAAGTGATATTGAATCTCAATGTGTTTTGTGCAAGCATGGAACACAAGGTTCTTTGCAATCACCATGCAACTTTGATTGTCACATGATAACTGCATAGGCTTGTTCTACACTGCACCCATGTCCCCTAAAATCCTCCTCAACCACACTGCCTCACAAGAAGCAAAACATGCTGATTTGTACTCAGCCTCGGTAGAAGAAAGAGCAACTATGGGTTGCTTCTTATTGACCCATGACACAGCTCCAGAGCCAAGTGAGAAATAGTAACCTGTCATTGATCTCCTGCTATCCATGTCTCCTGCCCAATCCGAGTCACAGAATCTGGTCAAGATGTTGCCCTGGTATAGGTGATGCCAGGTATTTCAGCACCCGCATTCCTGCCCTCCAATGGTTCTCCTGGGGCTTATTGGAAAACCTACTTAGTACACCACTCACAAAACTGATGTTCGGCCGCGTGTTGCACAAGTAAATCAAACTGCCCACAAGCCTTTTGTACTTTGCTTTGTCCACTAGTGGTGATGAATCCTCGTTTGAGAGCTTCACATCAACCTCCATAGGGGTGCCATCTATCTTGCACTCAGCCATGCCAAATGCCTTCAGTATCTCTCCAGCATACTTCAGCTGTGAGGTGAAGATCTATTTTGGCTCTTGCCAAACTTCAATCCCCAAACAGAAATGCATCAGTCTGAGGTCTATCATTTCAAACTCTCTTCCTAGCAAATGCTTTGTCTGCGAGATCTTCTCTTCATGGTTTCTTGTTATGACAAGGTCGTCCACATAAAGGACCACGATCATACACTTGCCTCCTTCTCTAAAGATATACAAAGTTGCATCAAATGGGCTCCTCCTGAACTTGTTTTGTAGAAAGTAGGCATCAATCCGCTGGTACCATGCTCATGGGGCCTGTTTGAGCCCGTAAAGTGCCTTCTTCAGTTTATAGACTTTACCTTCTGAACTAGGGATCACAAAACCTGGTGGTTGTTCCACGTATACCTCCTCCTTGAGATCTCCATTCAGAAAAGAGGATTTTACATCCATCTGGAACATGGGCCAACTTCCCTAGGCTGCTAAAGCCAAAACACTGCGAATTGTGGTTAGTCGAGCTGTGGGAGCAAAAGTACTCTGATAATCAAAACCATGTACTTGTGTGAATCCTTTTGCCATGAGCCGAGCCTTGTACTTATCCAACGTGTCGTCGGACTTGTACTTGGTCTTGTACACCCACTTGGTGCCGATTAGCTTGCATTTTGGTCGACGATCCACAAGGTCCCAAGTGTTGTTCTTCATTATGGAGCCATACTCTGACTACATAGCCTCCATCCACCTATCATCACCTTGTGCCTCTTCAAGACACTTGGGTTCTTTAGCACGAATCACCTCTGTCATCAAAGCGTAGTTGACCAAGTGGTCCTACGCCCTTCTTTGCCCCCCTAATCTCTTGGACCAGTGGTGTTCGGATGGTTCCTCCTCAATGGTTGGAGGTTCTCTATCATCCAAAAGCTACTTTACCCACTTTGGGAATGGCCGTTGCCAATGCGGTTCTGCAAGCTCTTCTTCCTCTTCTTTATCTTGAATCCTCCCAAGCACTATTGGGGGAGTTCGATCAGCTGTTGGTGGTGGTACTGGATGGATATCCTGGTCCTTGTTGTCTGGGAAGGAAGCATCCTCCTCCAATTGATGCGGCTGTTCTGAGAACACCACATCGTGACTTACTATTACCTTCTTAATAATAGGGTTATAGAGATGGTAACCCTTCGCCTCTTCACTATAGCCCAAGAAAATACACTTCTGGCTCTTCGATTCCCATTTGGTCCTATTAGCATCAGGGACATGCACAAAACAATCACATCCAAAAACTCTGAAATGTGCAGCTGAAGGTTTCCTACCAGAAAAGGCCTACAGTGGAGTCATCCCATTCACAGCCTTTGTGTAGCTACGATTCAGAATGTAAACTACCGTGTTACATGCTTCAGCCCATAAAGTCTTTGACAAAACTTTCCCTTCCATCATACTCCTTCCCATTTTGCAGATGATGCGCATCTTGCATTCTGCTACTCCATTTTGTTGTGATGTATGTGGTGGGGGTTTTTGCCTCTTGATCCCGTGACTTTTGCAATAACTTTCAAATTTACTTAATGTGAACTCTCCACCTCTGTCTGATCTCAACTTCTTCACCTTCCTCCCCATTTCTTTCTCGACCATTACATGCCATTCTTTGAACTTACTAAAAGCCTCATCTTTAGTCTTCAGGAAGTATATCCATATCCTTCTACTGTAGTCGTCGATCAGCGTCATGAATTAGTAGGAACCACCCAAATCTTCCGTCTCCATCTTTCCATAGAGGTCCATGTGAACGAGCTCTAGAGGAGCCTTTGCCCTACTAGCCTCTTCAGGAAAGGGCTGCCAATGCTGCTTGCCCATCATGCAAGCTTCACATACATCAGGCATATCTGTAATTTCTGGTAGGTCTACAATCATTCCACTTTTATGCATCTCCTTTAAAGAACTAAGGTTTAGATGACCAAACCTCTCATGCCACAGCTTAGTGTTCTTCACATCGACTTGAGCACTGAAAGTTGAGAGTTCATAGATGTTGTTGCACCATGTACCTTTACCAATGACCTTCCCTTGAAGATCCAAAATCTGTGCGCCATTCTTATCGAATTGAACTTTGAGGTCCCGATCCGTGATCACAGAAATGGACAACAAGTTCCTCTTTATATCTAGCACATAAAGAACATTGGACAACTGTTTTACAACTCCATCTGACTTGAGAGCAATCGTACCTTTTCCTTTTCTAGACATTTTGCATCATTGCCGACTGCTACCAGGATGTTATTTCCTACCAAATTTAGAGAGGTATACCAATCCCTTCGACTAGTCATGTGGCGTGATGCACCACTGTCATTAATCCAAGGTTCATCCGTAGGTACATGAACTTCCTCCATGCAAATCTCCTCAATTAATACGAACAGCTCTACTGGTACTACCTGCGCACTGTTGCTAGACTCTTTCTTTACTCCGTTCTTCTCATTTGCAATATTCTTTTGACACTCATTCTGCTTGTGGCCTGCCTTGTTGCAATAGAAGCACTTGATCTTTTTCTTTCTCTTTTTATCATTAGAAGAAGATGGGTTACTAGAGTCCTTACCCTTACCTTTCTTTGATCTAGCATAGAAAGCCGAATCTTCTCCAATCCTCGTCTTTTGACGCATCTCCTCCTCCAGAAGCATTGCACTGAAATCCTCAAAGTTGAGGGGCAGATTTTTGTTCTATGTATTCAGTGCCATAACAAGACCGTCGTACTCTGGTGAGAGAATCCGTATGCACCTTCGTGCTAGATTCTCGCTGATGATGGTGATGCCAATCGCAGTCATCTGATCGCGCAAATTCTTCACCCTAGTGATGAACTTCTCTACTGATTTAGACTTAGATAGTTTCTCGTTCGCAAGTTGAGTCTCCAGATTTTGAATTCGCATCTGATTCGTGGTCTCATACTAATTTTTCAAGACTGTCCATGCCTCCTCCACTTTGGTGACATGTTGAATTAACACCATGAAAGAGTCACTTACACTGCAGATAATAGAACACAATGCATCTGCATTTCTTCTTGTCCACGCGAGAATCTCATCCGCAGTTGGTACTATCTATTGTCCTGCATTGGCTGGATCCCCGATCTCGCAACCGGCTTCATGTCCACCCCAGTAGCAGTGTCCCAAAGCTCATATGCACTTAGGATGGTCTTTATCTTGAACTTCCAAAGTGGATAGTTAGTGCCGTCCAACTTTTCGCTTTCGTCGAACGGTGGGATACGTAGTCTTACGGGCTGGGCCATCTCTCACAATCTGCTCACAAACAGAAACACACTACCAAATCTTCTTGCTAGAGTCCAGGCTATGATACCATGTAAGAAAACAATACAACGTCTGTGCTCAACAGATAACAAGATCTCGTATGCAAGAGAGAAAAGTAGATAGTATGGAGAATCAAAAATTTGATTACTGTAGAACTGATACAATAGATGGCACTACCTCCCAACCATGCACTCCTATGAAAGAAGCTTCGATGGCATGCTGGAAACAGTAGAGGACGGAGGTTAGATGCTAAGGAATCAAGGTTGCTATAGCCAATGATGAAATAGGCTTCACGGGCTTGCTCTTATATAGCCACCACTAGTAGTCGGCTCGACCCAATTGGGTGACCAACCGAGTTCACCCAAAACGGCTGACTAGGGATCGGTCCCGAAATAGGCCATCGACCACACGATAGAACCGATGCGCAAAATAGAGCAACTAACCTACGGACTCCATTCGGCCCATAGCCATCAGCCATCCAGGATCATCTGGGGCTCCAAACGGGCCCCGCAACCCGAGAGTGGGTTGCCCCGGGAAATGCTCCATCTACCCTCAGTGCAGTCAGTCATGGGATGCCTTCCTACACTTGCATGTAGCCTAGTTGACATTGTGCCAACTCTATCTGAAGCCATCCAGCCATCAAGCCACACATGGCCCCCATCTGGTGTCCAAACCAGGATCTACTGGATAACTGAGCTACTCAAAGGCCTTCTCCTCATATGGGGGGCTTACAAGTAGAGTTAGTTGGTTCCCTCGTAGTTACACGAGAGTGGAGCCAAGCCATCATGTATCCACTACCAGCCCCTCCATCACATATTCCTTACTTATCCCTTGGGGGCTATGGTTTACCTTGTATTTCATAGATTCCATGGTATTATACACTTGAAAATGTGATAGCCTATGTATTTATAAAATCAATGCTACCCTCAAGAGAGGCACTTCTCTCACACTCACCTTCACCACCCTCTACTGTCTCCATACGATATGGCGTTTCCTTGAATTTGCTTATTCTTTTTCTTGCAATGCCTTGTAACTTATCCCCACAAAACTCAAGGAAAAATGGTTCCATTATTTGGAAAGGGATACCCACATCATATCCTAAGGCCTCCACTCTTTGCCAAGCCTGATGTAAGGCTTGTATGGACCCATCAATGCTGTAATTCTCTCTTACTATATGTCCTAGTCCTTTTTGTAATTATGTTTTTAGTGCTTCGTTTACTATAATATTTGTATCCAAAGTCACCACGTGGCCCTATCCATTATGCATGAACTTTTCAAATTCTGTGTTCCTGCATTTGCATACATTACCTGTATAATCCTTGAATGTTTTTTTAGGTCTACAAAGGATGGCTGATAAATATTTTTTAAATGACCATCCAAATGACAAATTTTCATTTAATTCATAGCCCAATACACAGTTCCAATTACTAAAAATTCCTTGAATAGTGTTTTAATGGAAAAAAACTCCAACATGGGGTTATCAAATAAGACATGAACGAAAGTGTTATGGGTATCCCTATTACATTCCAACATCGATCTCCCATGAGGCATTAAGGAAACATATCTCTGCAGACAGACACATACCTATTAATACTTATTCCTTCTCATCATACAATAAGTGTCGAACTAGAAAACTATGGCCGCTCGAGCTCGTGTAGGAGACTATTTTGCTTCCTCTCAAAGCTTTATTGGTTCATACCTGAGACTCCGAGCTGTCCAGATGGACTGAACATTATATGGATGGTTGCCAATCAATGAGTCTACCACTAGTTTGGGCACATTGTGGGTATGGGGTGTTATGAATGTGCCCTTTGTTCATGCCTGTGTGTCCTACAAATCTTGCCTTTCTATTTGGGCCATAATCCCTCAATGGTTGGGCTTCCAGGGATCTGAGCATTAGTTCTCCATATGAGACAATGCCAGGAGAAGGCTAAGGTAATAGTGGTGCTTGGGGGTTCTTTTCCGAATTTTTCACTGCTGTCAAGACCAAGTCTCTCATATAATAGAAACTCATGGATGCTTTGCAAAATAAGACCATGTCATTTGTTTTCATGAATAAGAGGAAGGAATTGAATGCTACCTTTAGTGGATGATTAGGGGAAAAAATGTTATGTGCAATAAACCATATTGCATGGTCATACCATAGTGGCTGCGCCCGACATTTTATTCTCTCTTCCACACATCTACATTTCACATAAGGGCATCCCACATTGAAGATATCATTGAGGTACTTCAGCGTCCTCTTCTCCATCTCTGAGATTCTACTTTTACATCTTTCGAACACCCCTACCAGAGAAGTGCATCTTCCTGTAGCAAAGGCAGACATCAGGAAGGAGGCAAGTGGATAATTGTGTACAATGCTAATCTGAAAGTTCTAGGCTACTCTCCTTGCTCAGCCTTTACATTCTTTTCTGTGCTTATTAGATCTGCAAAAAATAGCCAGGTGTGCAAAGGGTGCCAATAGGTTCATGTCACTTAATTCAGCTTCCAAGACCCGAGGGGGGAAGAAAGGGTTCGTGTATGTTCTAGTGGAACTCTTCTTCGGAGTAACAGTAGTGGTCATCAACTGGTCAAAGTAAATGGCCTCCTTGTCCTCCTTGGACAGACCTTCCATATCACAAAAACTATGCTATGCAACACTAGTAGAGGACTCGGGCAGATAGAAACATTTCAAGCCCAAGCATTCTGGGGATAATGGGCCTGTAGGAGGCAGTAGATTAGAGTAGATAAACAAGTTCCTCATAGTGTCAGGGGTCTTTTCAGCAAAGGCTAGCAATGTAGTATTGTCGTGCTCCATCAATTGTTATAGATTGTTTGCCAATTGTTTCACTAGTGAAAGAGTTTTCTCCACACTTCCTTTGCCAAGCACTAGAATGTGGCACTAGTCATTGAAGGATAGTTGTAGGAGTAGCAACTTCATGGAATCTGGTTTTCTTTTAATTCTTGGGAGTCTAATTCAATGATGGTATCATGCACCGATTTGTTGAACATAGTTGATACAGCTTGACACCCAAGGGAAGGGGCTAGGAGGGGCTTTGAATAAACCCAACCCTCTCAAATCATGATGCCACGCTGAGAATTGCTGCAATCAACATGGCATCGAGCCTTCCATTAGTAACAAAGATTTTTGCTATCTCCAAATGGAAATGCTTGTGTGTGTGTTTAGCCCTACCTACCACTTGCAATGGTAAATACAAACAATGGACATTGCTTCCCTTAGGTTATACTTTTAGTCCAACAGTCATTCCAATCATGCCAAGCTAGTTAATGCAGGTGCAAGACCATCCATTTACTGTCTCTAATACCAGATATACCAAGGGCTCCTTTTTTATCCAAAAAATGCAAAAATACCTATTATTTATCTCATAAATGAAGGCTCCTCCATTGATCATCCAATATAATTCCTACTTTTTCAAGGATTCCTTTTTTTCACTTCATTCTGATGCAAAAAGATCACTAATATAGGCATTTTTTCATGAGCCACAAAGGGGGATTCTTTTAAATGATTATACCTAGGCCATTATCAATTCAAATTACTGCTCTGCTGCAGTACTAATCCTCTGAGTAGTTCATCAAACATTAATCCCAAACAGATTGTTAATCCATCTCATAGGATAGCATAGAATATATTTTTCCTTAGTAAGCCATGTCTTGCAAACTATAGAGGTAAAATGTGTGGGGTTAAAGGTCACTGTGCCTTAACCCCAGTTATGTACAATACTCAAACACATATATAAATGAATGAAAAAGAAGATTAGGGTGGTTCTGCACCCACCAAAACTTGTGTGGCTCTCTGTCTCTCTCCCTCTTCCGTTCTTGCTTCCGTTGAGAGCACTCTCAACTGGTATCAGAGCCCGGGTGATCTAGCTGAGCGTGCGTGAATGCTTGAAGCTCAGCAGCTCTGTGGGAGGAAGGAGAAGCTTTGTGGGAAGCTTTGTGGGTGACTTTACTTGCATCCGAGTGTGCAGAGACCTTGGAGGAACCTTTGGAAAAGTCACTTTGGCTTTGCGAAGTGGTTTTGAGAGCCTGTTAAGAGCTTTCAAAGAAAAAGTCGTTTTTGAGCTTTTCCCTGTTCCGTTCGATGACAGAGACTCCGTATTGACTTGTGGAGGCAACTATTGCTTGCTTTTGGTGTCCACATTACTTCAGGAGCTTGGAAACACCTTCATTCTTGAATCTGAGATCATTTCAGTGGATTTCTGACTCACTGTGTCAATTCTTGCGTTTTTTGCCCGGGTGTTGGAACTCAAGTTTGGAGCAACCATTTGTAGATCTGTCAGTTCCGGTGGACTCAGGAGGTCCTAAAACTTCTATGTTGCTCATCATTCGCACTTCGGTGGAGTTTACAGATAGCTCTGTTTCCAAAAACGTTTTTCAGTCCGTGTGTTGGACCCAGTGATTGAGACCACGGTTTCCAAAACCGTCTGTCCCATTGCGTTCCGGACGCCCAAAAACCCCTACCTATCAGTTCTTGCGTGATTCGGTGGAGGATTTTCAGAGTTATAAATCTCTGTGTATTCGATTTCGTCTCTCTGTTATGCATTTTTCATGCTAAGGTTTTGAAACCTTAGATTTATGCCACATGGCAGTGGATAAGTGTTGACTCCCATTTCTCATTCATCGGTTGGGATTTTGGAGTTCTGGCAGAAGAGAGATATTTGCAGATTTTCTTGCTGAGTCCGATTATGCAATGGCGCCCATGTTTTGAAGCATCTCAGGTTCTATTTTCAGTAGCGCTCATTACCGTGGGACTATGATTTCTTGAGCATACCTTATGCAGATCACTCTGGTTGCAGTTTGAGCAGTGTGCGCTCATTCGTGGTATGCATTGGGTTGCAGTGGATGATTTATAGGCCATTTGGATGCATTGCGGTCCTTGTTGGATGCACTGATAGGCCCAAATTGCCTTGTGGGATGCTATTTTTATGGACGCCTTGCACATGGATGATTAAGCTGAGGGATAGCTTTGAAACATTGCAGGTGATGCAGTGATAGTGCTATGCTCTCTTGGATGAGACATTATTGATTCATATGCCAGTGGACAGTGTTTATGCTTGAGTCATTTGGCACTTATTGGCATTTTCTTTTGGGCCAGATTTGCTCATATGGATGCATAGTATATGCACATGAGTCAGATGCATCTTTTGATGCTTTGAGTTTTGAGTTTTGGTGATATTTCACTCTATTGTGGCATACACATTTGGATGCACCTAGTATTTGGTGTGATTCTCTCTTGCAGGGACTAGCATTTGGGATTTTGTTTTATTTGCATCATGGCATCCTCTTCCATGCCTGAAAAGGAGTTTTTCAGCATTAAAAAGTTTGATGGGACAAACTTTTCTTTGTGGAAAGAACAGATAAGGGATGTGCTTATTCAAAAGAAGCAGATTAAACCCTTGGCAGGGATTGAAGCTAAGCCTGCAAATATGTCTGAGGATGATTGGAATGAGTTGGATGCATTAGCAAAGTCTACTATTAGACTTCATCTTGCAGAGTCAGTTTATTTCACAATAGTAAATGAGCAGACTACGGAAGATTTGTGGAAGAAATTGTGTGCCACTTATGAAAAGGAAACTGCCTCTAATAAAGTTTACCTCATGAAAAGGTTGTTTGAGCTGCAGATGAAGGAAGGGGTCTCCATTGCTTCTCACTTGAATGAATTCAATATTATTTTCAGCCAGCTTCAGGCTCAGAAAATGAATTTTGATGCGGAGACTAAGGCAATATTTCTCTTATGTTCATTGCCATCCTCATGGGATACCTTCCGTACAGCTGTCAGTAACTCTGCACCTGGTGGAGTACTGAAATTTGATGATGTTGTGGGTAGCTTGTTGGCCGAGGAGATTAGACGGAAGTCTATGGATGGCAACAAGCAGGATGCAGCCTTAAATGTGCAAAGGGGCAGATCACAGTTCAGGGGGAAGTCCCAAGAAAGAGGGAAGTCTCGTAGCAAATCCAAGGCACGGAACATTGAGTGTTACCATTGTGGCAAGAAGGGCCATATGAAAAAGGATTGCTACAAGCTGAAAAGAGAGCAAAAGGATAAGAAAAAGAATGCAAATTGGGGTGCAAATCAAAAGGAAGAGAGTCCAAGGGAGGACAAAGGAAAAGTGAAGATCGAGGAGATCAATGCAGTCACACATGATAGTGACAATGATGTTCTCTTCATGTCTACTTTATCTGCAGAGTTGCTTACCACTTCAGATGATGCATATTCCCAGGATTGGATTTTGGATTCTGGTGCTTCATTCCATGTTACTCCCCATAGGGAATGGTTCTCCACTTATGATAGTGGAAAGACAGGTTGTGTGCATCTTGGAAATGACTATGCATGTGACATAGTGGGAGCAGGTGACATAAAGTTTTCTTTTGCAAATGGGTCTGCATTTGTTTTGAAACATGTGAGACATGTGCCTAAGCTGACCAAGAGTCTTATTTCAGTGGGTCAGCTAGATGATGCTGGTTTTCACACCACTTTTGGCTTTCAGAGTTGGAAAATTCAGAAGGGCTCTATGCTTTTGGCTAGGGGTGCCAAGTGTGGGACTTTGTATCCGTTACATGTATCAGGGGTATTTGATCATGTTGTTGCAATAACTGAGCAGCCAAGCACTTCTTTGTGGCATTGCAGGTTGGGGCACATGAGCCAGAATGGAATGAAACTCTTATGCCGTTTGGGTTATGTACCGCATTTGAGTTTCTCTGATTTTGAATTTTGTGAGCACTGTCTCTATGGGAAGCAGACTAAATCAGCCCATAAAAGAAGGGGAAAGAAAGAGTTTGAAATGCTTGATTTGGTGCATTCAGACGTATGTGGTCCCATGCCTACGCGGTCATTAGGCGGGGCCGAATACTATGTGACATTCATTGATGATGCAACTAGGAAAGTGTGGGCTTATGCTATAGCTCGGAAGAGTGATGTATTCCAAGTATTTCAGAAATGGCTGGCCTTGGTTGAGAATCAGTCAGGTAGAATGCTTAAATGCCTACGGACTGACAATGGTGGAGAGTATCTCTCTCATGACTTTCAGCATTTCTGTGATACACGTGGGATTAAGAGGGGGCTCACATCCCCTTGTACTCCAGAGCAAAATCCAGTTGCAGAAAAGATGAATCGTACCATTCAAGAAAGGTTGCAATGCATGCTTTCCAATGCAAGTCTTTCTGGTGGTTTTTGGGCTGAGGCAATGAAGACTGCAGTGCATGTGATCAATAGATCACCTAGTAAGAGTTTGGATGGTGGTATTCCTGAAGAGGCATGGAGTGGCAAGAAGCCCTCTTACTCTCATTTGCGTATATTTGGGTGTGAGGCATATGCACATGTGCCAAAAGAGCTTCGAAAGAAGCTAGATCCTAAGTCTAGGAAATGCATCTTTCTGGGTTATGGTGAAAGTGGAGAGATGGGCTATCGTCTCTGGGATCCAGAAGCAAAGAAGATCATACGCAGCCATGATGTGGTCTTCAATGAGAAGAAGATGCATAAGGCACCCATGAGGGATGTGGAAATGAGGAGAATCACTTTCCAGGATGTGAATCCACCTGCATATGTTGATAGACAGCAAGCTGTCCATGCACCAAATGTGCAAGAAATGGTGCCACCAAGTACTCCCACAGGTATACAATCAAGGGTAGATGATGGATCATCTATTGGTGGAAATGATGAGCCAAATGTGGCTGATATGCAAGTGGGACAGCAAGCTGAAATGCCCTTGAGAAGATCATCTAGAGTGTCTAGACCACCTGATAGGTTTGTTCCAGGGGTAGACTATGTGATGCTTACTGATTGCGGGGAGCCTTCTTGCTACAGAGAGGCTATGATGCGTGAGGATCAACGCAAGTGGGAGTATGCTATGCAATCAGAGATGAGTTCACTTATGAAGAATAAGACTTGGGACTTGGTTTCTTTGCCACATGGAAAGAAAGCATTGCCATGTAAATGGGTCTACAAAATGAAGGTCACAGGTGATGATGTGCCTAGATACAAGGCCCGTTTGGTTGCTAAAGGGTTCAAGCAAGAGAAGGGTGTGGACTTTGATGAGATATTCTCTCCAGTTGTGAAGATGACCACACTTAGATGCATGCTTGGACTAGTGGCAGCAGAGGATATGGAGCTTATGCAAATGGATGTCAAGACAGCTTTCTTGCATGGGGATTTGCATGAGGAAATTTACATGGTGCAGCCGGAAGGCTTTGAAGAAAAGGGCAAAGAGCATTTAGTTTGCAAGCTGAAGAAGAGTCTCTATGGTCTTAAGCAAGCACCTAGAGAATGGTATCAGAAGTTTGATGCTTTCATTCGGTCCCAGGGTTTTAGAAGGAGTGAAATTGATCACTGCCTCTACACTAAAAGGGCTAAGGATAGTAGCCTGATAATCCTGGCACTATATGTGGATGATATGCTATTGGCTAGCAAGAATACTTATGAGCTAGATGCATTAAAGGCCAAGTTGCATGAGGCCTTTGATATAAAGGATTTGGGATTTGCAGGTCATATTCTTGGTATGCGCATCATGCGTGATCGGAGTAGGAAACTCCTTTGGCTTTCACAAAAAGAGTATGTTACAAAAGTATTACAGCGTTTCAATATGGAGGGGGGGAAGGCAGTGAGTACTCCATTGCCTCCATATGTGAAACTGAGTCATACAGATAGTCCCAAATCAGATGAGGAGAGGGCCATGATGGCCAAGGTTCCTTATGCATCAGCAGTTGGGAGTCTTATGTATGCTATGATAGCTACTAGACCAGACATTGCATTTGCAGTGGGAGTTGTTAGCCGGTATATGGCTAATCCAGGAAAGAGGCATTGGGAGGCAGTTAAGTGCATCATGAGGTACATGAAGGGTACCAAGGAGATGTGCATTTGCTTTGGTAAAGGAGACATGCGTGTACTTGGGTACACAGATTCAGACTATGCAGGGCATGTGGATAGTAGGAGATCCACTTCCGGTTATGTGTTCACCTTTGCAGGTGGTGCAGTGTCGTGGATGTCTCGTGCACAGAAGTGCATTGCTTTGTCTACCACAGAGGCTGAGTATGTTGCAGCCACAGAGGGTTGCAAGGAGGCTATATGGCTTGATCGGCTAGTGGGAGATTTGGGGATTCATACAGGTGTACCGACATTGCATAGTGATTCCATGAGTGCTATTCAGCTAGCACGGAATCCGGTCTTTCATGCAAAGACCAAACACATTGAGGTCAGGTATCATTTCATCAGGGAGGTACTTGAGGACAAGCGCATAGAGCTTGTCAAGGTTCATACAGATGATAACCCTGCAGATATGCTGACGAAGAGTCTACCTAGTCAGCGGTTTAAGTATTGTTGTGTATTGATGGGCATTGGATAGTATGCTCACTAGTTGTTCTCCCTTAAAGGCACATTGTCCTTTAAGTGGGAGATTGTGGGGTTAAAGGTCACTGTGCCTTAACCCCAGTTATGTACAATACTCAAACACATATATAAATGAATGAAAAAGAAGATTAGGGTGGTTCTGCACCCACCAAAACTTGTGTGGCTCTCTGTCTCTCTCTCTCGCTCTCTCTCCCTCTTCCGTTCTTGCTTCCGTTGAGAGCACTCTCAAAATGTTCCAAAAGACTATCCATATTTTCAAAATTTTCTTTTAATCCCAATGTTTGCATAGTGTAGATTAATCCATATGCCAAAGGCACTCCTTGTTCCACAATTTCAAATAAGTGCCTGGAACTCAAATAAAAACTGAACTTGTGTCAAAATGGAAGCTGTCTCCCAATCTAGCATTAGGACATCCTATATTAAGGGTATTCACATAACATTAAGTAAGAAATAGAGAAGTCCGTCAAAGTATTCCAGCTGCTTATTCTCTTGTATTTCTCCAAAGTTACATCAACGAGCTCCATTAGAAGTGTGCCTCCAAAAATTATGAGGAGAAGTATAGGGACTCACCTGCCACTATCCAAGGAAAACAACAATAGTTAGGTTCCCATGGGAAAGCAGGTGTCATAGCCCCTAGACAGTTGTTATCTAGGTCACCCCTCAAGATTAAGAAAACACACTTAACTAGCTCTTATGCCCATATTTAAACTATCAAATATATCAAACAATTCCAACAATGTAGTATGAGCTCTAGAGAACCCATGCTATACACTACTTGTAACCATATTATTTTCATATTCATGTTAGTAGACTTTTGCTAAATATAGGTAGAAGTATACGCAGTGTCTCACTTCACAACTGGTTTCCGAGCTTAGTGAAAACAATGCAAACTAAAGTAAGTAGAACTTTAAACATTACCATCGAAATTGAATTCCATTACAAGTATTGGACACTCTTACTCTTGTTGTACACGGTCCCATTACTAGCAACTGCCCTTCTATCTACCTCTCGCCAAAGGGAGTCAGAAGATAACTGGGACATGTAGCCATTCTACAATGATAGCTAGAGTGGATATATGTTAACCCATTGCACTACCAAGGAGGATGCTTTTTCTGTTGTGGAAGTCATGTGATCTGTAGTAGTTATATTAGAGTTCAAAGGAAAACCGTCGGACAGGTAGTCATGGGCGGTATCATCATATATGCCAGTCCATATTCCGTGGCCAAGGCGAGGGACTCATTCTGATTATATGCTATGTTTTGTTCCAAGGCTTACATTATCTAATGCGTGTGTAGGAGGATCATAGCCGACTAGCTCTATCTTCCGTTGGCATTGTAGTCTCAAACTCATAGTACTACCTCGATTGAAGTCGATTATTGTGTTACAAGCCTTTACCGTATCCATACCTCTATTTAAATGAACTCCCAAGATCCATGTCCCTAAGCCATGGTCGGGGCCCTCCTCATAGCAATGTGTAGGAACAAAGTGGAGACAGGTTGTGAACACAAGTGAGAAAGAGTGCACACACAAGAAAGCTCCAATAGAAATGTTCAAATGAAACAATACAAGTACTTGGTATATATAGTACCCAAGTACTATTGGTCAACCTATGGTTGACTTTATGCCTACAACACCATATCTTTGTATTCTCTTACAAATCCCCCCTCAAAGATATGGCTGAAAGTACCCTGGAAACATCTCAAGTGTAAAGTACCATGGTTGCACAAATTCATGCAGATGGATATGCAACCTATGGGAGTACATGAAAACAATGTCATTGTGAAGCACTTCACAACCCCCCTTGACATTGTGAGAATGTCTCTCATCCCCAAGCCATGTAGATGTCGTAAGAAAAGATCTGTTGACAGGGCTTTGGTGAAGATATCCTCCACATTGTCCTCAGATGGACAATAGATGAGATCAATGAAGCCATCAGAAATACAATCCCATACATGATGATAATGATTTTCAATGTGTTTCATGCGAGCATGAAAGACAGGATTGTTGGCTATGGCAATGCAACTCTGTCTATCACAAAAGATAGAGTTTGCTTCACCAATGCAAGTCATGCAAAAGCTTCCTTAACCACATTAACTCCGTAGTGGCTGAATTTGCAACTTTGTACTCTGCTTCACTGGAGGAAAGAGAGACTCGCTCTTGCTTCTTATTGAGCCATGAGATACAGGCTTAACCCAATGAGAAGCAATAGCCAGTAGTGGACCATCTGTCATCAATGTCCCTTGACCAATCTGAGTCGGTGAAATCACTCAGCTTTAGATCACAATCTGAAGCATAATGCAAGCCAAGAGAGAGAGTGCCATGGACATATCTGAGAACCCTCTTTGCTGCATTCCAATGTGTGATCGTGGGACAATGCATGAACTAGATCAAAAGCCCTGTGGCGTAGGCAATATCAAGCCGTGTGGAGCATAGATATATCAAACTACCAAACCAACTGCCATAGCAGCATCATGCTTACTCAATTTGAGTCCCTTTTCTAATGGAGTAGCCACAGACTTACAGTTCTCCATTTTAAATTTCTGCAACAACCCCTTTGAATACTTTGTCTGTGACATCGACATCCCATCATGGGTCTGCCAAAACTCAATTCCAAGACAATAGTGCAATAGGCCCGAATCTATCATGTCAAAGTTGTGACATAAAGCGGACTGCACTGCTGTAATTTGCTCCAAATCACTGCCAGTGAGTATGATGTCATCCACATATAGTACCAACATGACCAATTCTGATTTTTGCTCCAAAACATACAGATTTGGCTCTGTATGACAGCAAATACTGATGTATCTTCTGATACCATGCATGAAGTGCTTGCTTCAACCCATATAGAGTCTTCCTAAGCTTGCATACCTTGTGCTCTTGTCCCTTCACCTCAAAACCTTGGGGCTAATGTACATAGACCTCCTATTTAAGACCTCCATTGAGGAAAGCAGTCTTAAGATCCATCTGGTACACTCACCAACCATAAAATGCAGCAAGAGAGATGACAGAATGAATGGTGGTCATCTTGGCCACTGGAGCAAAAGTCTCCTCATAATCTATCCTGTCCTCTTGTGCATACCCCTTGGCAACCAAACGGGCTTTGTATTTCTCAACCATGCCATCTGAATGGTATTTCACCTTATAAATCCATTTTGTGCCAACCACATTTTTCCCAATGGGTGCATCAACTAAGTCCCATGTGGCATTCTTCTCAATGGATTTAATCTTAGCTTCCATAGCTTTCTACCATGTTGGATTATGCTGCTCTGAGGCTCATTTTTAGCTTCCATCACTGACAATTGAACTTTTTCTAATTTTTATGAATGTTGGCCTTGGTTTTCCCCAAAGTAGGCTGATCCTTAGCATCTTGAATGGTCAACCTTGCCCAACGTGGAATAGATTTCTCTATTGCACCAGTCGGGGCTGCATCAACATCTTTAGTGGTCTCACGACGTTGATAATGCCTCCAAACATGAGGCTATCTATTCTCATTAATTGGCTGCAAATCTGAAACATTTGAGGGAGAGCCATCCTCAACATGTGCCAAGCCTGAACTATGAGAAGTAGAAGGGGAAGTATCAAGAGACTTCATCTCATCATCCGTAAACTGGATGATGTCCAAAGGGCTGTCATCGTATGGTGGCAAGTTTGCACTAGCAGGCTACATGCACTCATTCTCAGCAAAGAGAACATCTCTGCTGATTATTACCTTCCTGGCAACGAGATTATAAATCCTAAATCCCCTGCTTTCAGTTCTATACCCCACGAAAATGCATTTGACACTCTTGTCTCATCAAGCTTTGTCCGATGTGCATCTGGAACCAAAGCATATGCCACTAAGCCAAAAACTCTAAAATGATTAACCTTTGGCTTAAAGCCATACAAAGCCTCAAATGGAGTCACATTAACCAAAGCTTTGGTAGGGCATCTGTTCTGAATATAAGTGGCTATCACAATTGCTTCTCCCCCCAAAAAGCCTTTGACACTCTCTTGAATTTCAGCATGCATCTCGTCATTTCCATGACAGTACGATTCTTCCTCTCAAAAATTGGATCATGCTGTGGTGTGTAAGGGCATGTCAAGTGATGTTTAATCCCATGTTGCTTCAAAAATCCATGGAATGCATGTGACATGTACTCTCCCCCTCTATTTGAGTTGTGTTCCAATTCTAGAATTGGTTTGGTTCTCAGCCATAGCTTTGAACTCTTGAAACCAATAGAACACCTCAGATTTTTCCTTCATGAGAAAAAGCCATGTGAACCTGGAGAAGCCATCTATAAAGGTCACAAAGTACCTTGCTCCTCTATGCATAGGAATAGTCATGGGGCCACATACATCACTATGCACTATCTGCAACACTCTGGTTGCCTTAACCCAATTCTTGCCTTATTTACAGAATGGCAAGCAATGCAATTTGCCAAGTGCATACCCCTCACACACTTCATTTGCTGGTTGTTGTAATTTTGGCATTCCCTGAGTAATATTATTGTTGTACAAGTAGGACAATGCCCTGTGATGGACATGTCCAAACCTAGCATGCCATAAATCAGCCTGGGAAGTGTTTGCTATAGCCAATACCTTCTGATCATAAGGCTGAGCATCAAGCTTGTATAAGCCTCTCGACTTCTAGATGTCCCACACATGGGCTATCATGGCATTGTTGAATGACTCTCTGCCTGAGATAGAACATACCAAACATCTCGGATATACTTAACTTTCCCATTATCGAGCTGAATGGGAATGTGACCAACTCCAATGATGTCTTGAGAAGCATCATTGGCACATGTAACCTATCTGCCGTGAACAAGTGTGATGCTCTCAATCCAATTCTGGCGAGGAGTCATGTGCTTAGTAGCACCATTGTCGATATACCATGTATCACTTGCAACAAGGGAAGCATCCCCTGATTGATTTTCAGCATTCAAATCCCCCCTGGCATCCATCTTCTCATTAAATGCAGCAAACACAAAATCTCTATCACCTTGGGCAAGATGAGCTTCACCATGTACATCTGAAGCACGAGTTTCAGTGGGGGCAACAAAATTACTGCTAAAGGTGTCCCTTTGCCTCTTCTTTTCATTGGCAATCCTTTTCTGACACTCTATAATGTAATGCCCTGGCTTCTTGCAATAATTGCATTTGCCCTTTTTCTGATTTTTGCTTGAACTGCTTGCATTCCCCTCCTTGGGCTGAGTTGTATGGCTATGTTTTGGCTCAAACTTTTTCTGAAATTTGCCCTTTCCACCCATGGCAAGCGCTTGCTCACCCTGACGAGAGGCTTTGGCAAAATTTGAGCATCTCTCCTTTTCCTATAACAAAAGCCCAACTAACTTATCAAACGAGAGTGGGGCTGCCCTGAGAACAATGGTCAATGAAGTGACAAATGTGCCATATGAGGGCGCTAAGCTATTGAGAGTAATAGAGATGAGCTTCTTGTCTTCTATTTCCTCATCAATACTTGCGAGCTGATCACGTAGATTAGTGATCCTAGCAATATCATCAATGATGGCCTGGCCTTCCTGCATCTCGAGATCCTTAAGCTAATTTGTCAAGGCAATGGCCCTTGACTCATTCTTAACATGATACATGTTTGCCAATCTTTCCCATGCTGCCTTTGCATCCTTGCACGACTTGATAGTTGTCATAATGTGCCTCTTCACATTTGTGGCAATCAAAAACATTGCTTGGGCACTACGGCGGTCAAACTTCTTCTACTCCTCTGTCGATGCTATGGGACTAGCAGGAGGGGCTGTAGCAGTCTGCTATCTACTTGTAGTCTGACCCAAAGAAGTTGTGCTAGATGTAGATGAGCGTGCTAGCCTCACCTCATCCCCACTAACAATATCCCACGAGCCCTTACCAACCAAGATGTTCTTAAGCATGAATGACCACAAGGCATAGTTTGCTCCATCCAGCTTGTCACCCTCAGACAAATCACCAAAACTGTCTAAAAGAGTCGACATGATGCAAAATGGGCTGCATATGTACCTGCAAAAAGAATTGCAAGTCCCAAAAGTGCAATTGGCTACAAATGTGTAGCAAATCCCAAACTAATACTGGCTGCAAATGCAAAGTACAACTGGCTGCTCTGAAATCCCAGTGACTGCACAATGCAATCACTGTAAAAATGGCATCAACCAATCACTGCATTGTGCTACAATCTAAAGTCCAATCCCAAACTAAAAATGCACAACCCAAATCTAAAATAGCGCACCCATGAGGCTCAAATGCATCCACCGGAGCTCAAAGGCATCCACAACTGTAAAGTAATAGCAAATACACCCAACAATGCAGAGTATCCGCAAATGCACCTAAGAGTGCAAGAGTATGAGCTACAAAAATATTCCTGAAGCAAAATACACAGCTCAAAGCACTTACAGAAAGTGCACCTTGGCCTAAAACACTTGCAAAACAATCCACTAACTGTGTGGGCAAGTTGGAGATGACAAATGAGCTAAAGTGAGTTGCTTGGAGCTGAATGAAGCTGTCGAGAGTACTTCTAAACATAATATACATGTAGAGAAGATCTTGGAGCTGCTGGAACACCCACGAGAGGCTAGAGCTTTAAAAGGTCTAGATCTAAGAAAAAACACCAAAAAACAGTTGAAAACTACTCGAAGCGCCTTCTAACAAGTCGTACGGACTCGAAATCAGGTTTTGACAAGTTGTACAGACTCGCGGCATTGTTGCGCAACTGTCCGGACCTGTCTGTATGGATTGTATGGACGTCTATACAACTGTACAAAAAAAACAAAAAAATTCACCTGAAATGCTGCGTGGCAGATTTATCTAAATGCAGGCAACTCCGAAATTTTGAAAAACGTCGAAAACGGACCTCAAAAGGTCAAAAAATAGCCACTGGACTATTGGAGCTACCTCAAACGAAAGCTGGAGAGCTGAATGTGAGAACCAGGAATGCGCACTGGAGCACCAAGCTTGCAGGAGTCTGGAAGCAAGCGCGAGAATGGGCTTTAGAGATGAAAACACTCTGATATTAAATGTAGGAACAAAGTGGAGAGAGGTTGTGAACACAAGTGAGCAAGAGTGCACACACAAGAAAGCTCCAATAGAAATGTTCAAATGAAACAATACAAGTACTTGGTATATATAGTACCCAAGTACTATTGGTCAACCATAAGGTTGACTTTATGCCTACAACACCATATCTTTGTAATCTCTTACATAATGGTTCTACACTTCGTTCATGCAATAAAACTAGGGAACGGGCACAGTCTTGTTCTCGCATGCACTTAACCACTTGCCGATCAGACATAGCTCCTTCATATGGTCTTGATACGAGGCCTACAGCATCTCCGTTCATGTAGTGGACGTTGGCTATTAGACCTCAATCACACTGTACATCGTTTACTCGTGCTAGGACCAGTGGGAGTGATTCGATCAATTCTACAAATGTTACTACCATGCAACATTTCGTAATAACGATTCTAGCCTCGTATTCTAACATTTATTACGATAACAAGGTAGCCTTTCTTTGCCCGCTTATGCTTGTACTGACAAAATCTACAAGTCTTAGCCTATGCAACACTTGTGCCCAAGATCTATGCACACTTGTTACACTATAGGACTGGGGCATCCTGAAGTCCCGATGTTCCCATACCCTTTAGGGGTTGCGCTATAGAAGCATTCCCCAACCGCATAGTACAGTGGTGAGAAGGGGTTGTTACCATGCATCTCCATGTGGGGGAAGTTTGAAGTTCACAGCCACATTGTGCTCAGCGACCTAGGCACTCGGCTGACGTAGCATATCCTTCGATCAATAGCCATATACATACAAGCAATGAAAGATGTAAACCCGAGACTTCTACTGGACTCGCAATTCCAAGAATGTTCACGTACGTTGGTGTCTCGCCATGGTGCACAGCTACGTAATGCCTTTCCCAGACCTTCGTTTCTACATGTTTTGAAACCACATCCTACTCTTTGTAGAGCTCAGGGACTTAGATAGTCTCGGTGGTGGACAACAGGCTTGTCTGTCGACTCCTTGCCCATCATGGGCTCCTATTACCTCGAGCATATAGCAAGACACCAAGGGGGTATCAAGAGAGCCACATTCGGCCCTTTCTACTCCGGTAGTCTCGTGTTGATAAAGCAAGAGGAGGCGGAGGTTCAATCTGCGGGCACCTCACCTGGATCTCCTCCATATCAACCAAGGGGAGCTGGCCTTCGATGTGTATTGCCGTAACACCAGACTTCAAGTCTCGTCAGGGCTCCTCAGTCAAGGCTATCAGTTGCACTGCTCTTGGACTCAGCTGTATCCGTTGGACTGTTCTCCATAGAGGCTCTGGCCTCTCTCTCCCAGTTTCAGCTCTTTAATGCTCTATCCACCCCCAAGGCCTCCCAAGTGCTTTCAATAGTCGTGTTGGAGCTAATGCCACGCTTGGCTTGATCTTTTTGGGCTTTGCGCACCGAAACCTTCGTCTTCACCCAACTCTTGGCGCTAAAATGTTGTACCTTCCCTTCGTGCCTACCTTTACTGATACAGGCTTAGTATTAGCCTAAAACCTATTGTCTTAAATCTCCAACGGGACCATCATTATCCTAGGGTGTCCTCTGGTATCCTCCAGATCATTCGCATATCCTGCCAGTCTCAAGGTTGTCCCCGTTGGGTACCCATGTGCATGGGCTAGGCACTCACATGAATCGTAACCAATGCTGGTCAATTGTACATTTTATTATTTACACAACGTACCCATTCACTACTAGGGTGTTCTTCCCCTATGGTGTTGTAAGTTCTATGTGACTTTTCAGTTCATCCAAGGGTCCATTAGGGGTGCTTAAACACACACATTTTTGTACCTCCTCCCTAATCCTGTATATCGAAAGCCGTGGTCCCCAATATTCTAATGGTAGGCTTGCCAAGCCATCATGTATCCACTACAGGCCCCTCCATCACATATTCCTTACTTATCCCTTGGGGGCTATGGTTTACCTTGTATTTCATAGATTCCATGGTATTATACACTAAATGTGATGGTCTATGTATCTATAAAATCAATGCTGCCTTCAAGAGGGGCATTTCTCTCACACTCACCTTCATCACCCTCCCATAGGAACGGGACGGTTGTGTGTGTGTGTGTGTGTGTGTGTGTGAAATTCCAATAGACAATTATACACCACATATAGCTTGAAAGTGCATGATTTTTAAATCATGACATTGAAAGCTACTTGAAAAAATCTATAACTTTGAGCAAGAGCCTAGTGCTAAAAGGGTCTTCTTAGCATAAGTTTCATATAGTATAACAAAAGTAAAAAGGATTTCTAAAATAGCCCTACTATTTTCAACCACATATAAACTAAGTGTAACTTCTCAAGTACCTTTACTAGCCCCCCTATAACACTATAGTAGATACCCACTATGTTGCAAAGTTTAATTATTTTATTCTGAGAGGAAAACACAATTTGAAATAAAATAAATCCAAGAAATTCCTTTGATTTTGATTCTAAATATAAGCTTTTCTCTCAATATCATAGACCTAGACTTGCAGTGCTGGGCTTTACTTTGTAAGTTTTTGGTAGGGGGGCTTTTGCTTGGGCAAGAGCCTTGGAAGGATTTCTTTATTCGATGCATACAAGCATGTACCCCTTCTTCGAACGGAGATTGGGTGGGTAGCACTGTGGATGTTTACTTCAACCCCCCTCAAGTCTCCTTCCTCTCCTCTTAAGGCTACCAATCCAAAAGCTTGGAGTAGCTTCACAAATACTCTTCAAAGAATTCCCCCAATTTCCTTGGAAGAGATTAATAGGAAGCCTGTCATGTGGAATGGAAGTGCACTCGATGAGCATTGCAGAGCGCTAGGCTATTCATAGTATATGCAGTGGTCAAGATGGGAGAGAGGCCCTACCTCCTCTATAGGATCCTAGAAAGCTTTCCAAAAGCTTGCAGAGGGCCGTAGAATGCAAGTAGTAAGTCATATAAGAGGAAGTGCAGGGAGGATTCAGAAAATTGATGTAGCTATTCTAGTGGGTTGGATTGAGACGGATGATATGGGTATTTCTTGCTCCACTTGGATGGAAGCCTTCTTAGGCTTGGGCATTCAACTTTAGGTTATTACTTTGCCACAATCACATGAATATGCCTTGGTTTTGGATGTCCAGATGGGAGGCAGGCTGTCTAGATCTTCAGACAATGTTCTTCTAGAGATTGCATTCCAATCTATCAAGGTCATTGTTATTGTAGAGTATGGCTCAGATTCTCAATCGTACCTAGACCCTAACCCATTTCTCTTGGCCTTGGGTTCATGGAGATTGTGACTCTATGGTGGGGTACCAATAAAGTATTTGCAATGGGACCCAAGGGAGTGGGAATGGATTGATGAAGGGCATCAAGAGAATGTCTTCCCCTTCTTTTGTTACATTGTAGGTAATGCTAAGAGGTTTCATATTAGATGCAGAGGTTGAAGGCCCTCGAGATCTCCCCATTGGGAGAATTTTCCAAATTTTGCTGATTTGCAAAAAGTTTTTTGGAAGAGGCTCTAGAAATCCCACAGGAATAGAAAAATCACTCTATTCTTTTAGCTTTCTATTCATGGTGGGTTTGCAGTGAACTTGTCGAGGTCCAGATTTGGGACGAACTCTATGTGTCCTCCTTGTCGCCCTACGATGGAATCAGTTCAACATTGCTTAAGGGACTACAGACAGGTGAGGATTATCTTGAAAGGGATTGCTAGGATTTTCAACACTATTGCCCTCCATCCTTTCTTCATAACTTGGGAGAGGCATGACTCTTCTTATGTCTTCTCAATTCAACGACACTTAGTTGAGTCATTCCCTCTGGATGATGTACCAGCTTTACCTTTTAGAGCGGTTACATGCTTCGGTGGATTCCTCTTGGGATGTTCTGGCTAGTATTTCAGTGTGGCAT
Organism: Dipteris shenzhenensis; assembly: GCF_047967505.1. Lineage (NCBI taxonomy): Eukaryota > Viridiplantae > Streptophyta > Polypodiopsida > Gleicheniales > Dipteridaceae > Dipteris > Dipteris shenzhenensis. The sequence continues at coordinate 52,194,670 of NC_141610.1, read as the reverse complement.
ATCAGAATAGCCAGATGCACAGAGGCCTTAGACCATTCCCAAGTCCACCCTTCTTATACTTTGGCCAATATTTGGAGAAATACTTTACATACTTTGATGGGCCTCTGCTAGCACGACTGCTTTCCTTGGGGAATGGAGAGGCTTCCCTTTCTTCTCGAAGTCTCTATGAGGTTACAGTGGCATTTTCAACCTGAGCCTTGGATTTTTTCTACCTCTTTTTGAGAAGTTTTTAACATCTTGAGGCCTTATTTCATGCACTGCATGTACTTCTTCTTTGAGCTTGCTATGTGTGTGTGTGTGTGTGTGTGTGTAATTCCACACAAAAAAAAAGTGTGAGGAAAATTTGGGAAAATTTAAGAAAAGTAGAGTAAAATAGGAAAAATTTAGGGTGAAATTAGGAAGAAAGGGGAGGGAAATTAGAGTAAAGTTAGGTGAAATTAAGTAAAAAGGGAGAGTTTTAATTAATAAAAAGAAAATTTAAGGGAAATAGATACTAGAAAATTAGGAGAAAAAGACGAAATTTTTATTTAATAAATTTTAAAGGAAAAAGAAAATGAGGGGAGTAGAAAAGGGAAAAATTAAGGAAAATAAAAAGGAAACCAAGGGATATAAAGGGAGTATGGAAGGGAGGTGAGATAAGGATAGAAGTTAAGGGAAATGTTAAGGGGAACATTAATGATAAAAAGGGGAAATGGGGGGAGGGGCAGGAAGGGAAAAATGTAAAGGGGGAATGAATAGGAAGTGTGCGCACGTGCCTACACACACACACACACACACACACACACACACACATATATATATATATATAAGCTTTGCAACTGAATGAAATAATGAGAGATGAGAGAAGAAAAGAGTGGCTAACATAGGAATCACAAAAATATGAGCCAAAAGTGTGGGCATTGTAGATTTGGACTGAGCAAAACCAAAATCTAGAAATATGCCCAAATCATGTACAAAATTACATTATCCTTTGATTAAAAAGATGCCAATTAAGATGTTATGTAAGCTGATAAGCTCTCATTATTATAGGCAAAAGTACGCTACTACTCTACACATACATGCTACATACACATGCACTCGTAAATCTATCGATTGCTCCTTGTCTATTGCTAAGTCCAATGCACACAAAACGTTAATACTAGCTCCATCCTAATGCACCTAGACTAGAGAATCTACGGGTGTGGGTCATTAGTGCAACTACGTTTGTCTTGTTCTAGATTGACCGTCACAAGACCAACTAGAAGCAACCCCCACTTGTGTGCTAGTCCATTTATAAACAAGGTAGCCCTTTACACCCAAGTTCAGAGAACCCTTTACACACTCATGCACACAAGGACACAAAGTTGACAAGGCATTTAACATTGACAAGCAAAAGGGTGAAGAAGGGTGGGGGAGGCTAACACAGTTCTCAACTCTCACCAGGGCCACAAGAACAATGCAAGTGCATAAGATAATAAAAGTACAAAGTCTATCGAAAACATGGGTTGGATTGGAGCAGATATGTGATGGGATGCACATACACATAGGGGAGTGTTACTCTAGTTTTAAAGTCTAGGATTTTATTTTTTGGGCTAAATAAATGAATTCATTGATGTTGATGAACAATCATGACAAAAGACTTATTGCTTGTAGTTTTTTATCTTTTTGGATTAATAGGGCCCCAGTTTGAAAAAGCGGTTATTATTTAATTAGTTGTGGTGGAGGCGGGGGGGGGGGGGGTGGTGGCTTCATGCGAACGACTAAGGCAATGTAAAAATTAAACATTCTGGAAGGTTCTTTCGAAGGCACTGTCTCGAAGGTTCATCAGTGTCTCAAATTTGATGTAATACTGAGGGGAGGCTGAAGCAGGGTGAGCGGAGGGAGAGGGAAGAGAGGACGGAAAGGAGAAAGGGGGGCAAACAGCCGTCTCGACTGAGGCCTGCGATTGCGGGTCGTCCTTCTCGAGAGGTTGTGGACCTGTAATTCAGACGGAACTTCTTCTAGGAAGAAGTGGTTTTGCTTCGAACATGAATGGTGGTTATGAGAGCGTCGACTATGCCCCTGCTGTAGATGGAAATGCTACTGCAGGAGGGAATGGTGGGACTGCAAGTACAGCATTGACCGCCCCACCGATAGCAAGGGCGTTAGCGGCTGTAATTAGCTTTCAGTTGATGAAACCGTTTTCTGCTGTCAATGGCAGATCTGGAGATGGTGCTCGAGCGGGTGGCTGAAGAGAAGGGGAGAGGCGAAGGAGAGAGGGAGACAAACGAGTAGAGTGGGAGGGAGAGAGATGAGTATAGTGGAGGGTCAGTCGCTGAAGGGTGCGAGGGAAGGAGACGCAAAGGCGAGGCAGCGAGGCGAAGCGGAGGGCGTAAGGAGTCACGTTAATTGCATAAATTAGATGCCGGGAGGCTTAGATTAATTTGGCAGATTTGGCGACATGACTAAATAATTACTTAAAGGAAGCGAGGAGCCATTAGGAAGTGGTGTTGCACGAGAGGAGCTTAATGGAATGAAGTAGATAGATAGGTGGGTTGCCCAATAGGCATAGATGTGTAATCTCAGGAACGATTCAAATGGCTATAAGAAAAGATTTAGTGCAGAAGTTAAAACATAGAGAAAGATTGTGCTTTAACTTCCGAAGGTATTTGGTCTTGATAATAGCCTTGCTAAAAGAGGGAAGCTCCCTCTTGACGATTTACACTACTAAGCCAAGAATAGCAGGCAATTTTTCGCCACCATTAAGGTATCAACCACAATATTTGCGATAATAGGTCGATAGCCCAGTGCCAATGTAGATGACCTGTAGGTCTGAATCAAGTTGTTCTTTAAATTAAATCTCCCTCGGTTTGCAGTTGAATTCTTGCAAATCTTCCATTTGCATATAAGAGCGTGCAATTCCAGTTTGATCCATGCATTATTACGAGCATGTTTCGTACCATTTCCATCATGATATATGTAGAAAACAGATGCACACAACAAATGACAATTTTCTGCCAGGTATTTGAAGCCTCATTCAAGGCTATTACTTGGCAGTTTGCAGCCTTGACTGAAAAAAAATCGACAATATAAAAAATAGGAGGAACACCCTTACTCTCTGATATCGGCAGCATCATGCAAAACTGACGACTTTAAAGTTATCATGCAAGTAGCTCTTTGGTCTTTGACCAAATCATATTAAACTATAATGATACGAAGTTACAAAAAATAAAGGTGTAGCACACCCTCTGCAAAAACATTTGTTTCATTTGTTACAACACCCAGCCCTCAAGTGTCACGTAAGAAATCAACTGGGCTTGCACCCAGTCCTCCACTTAAGGTCACGTAAGTGGTCACGTTACGTAAACAAAGGCAGCATACTTCTCACATTTTCCTTTAGTTTTCTCTAAATCCACTGCAGCATAAATTCAATACGTTCCTAGCAGTCATTATAGCTTGGTCAATCCAGTTGATGCCAATAACAGCTCCAGATCTGGCTGATTCAAAATGAAGCGGAACAAAGTAGGCCCTCCCTTACATTTAAAAGAATGGCAAAATCAGAAAATCTGAATAGAGCATCAGTTTCTAAAACCCACCATTTTCTAAGACCAATATTTGGCCCAACTGCAATGTGCAAACAGATAAGATCAAGAAGCCTTATTTGCATACCATAGCTTAATCTTGATACAAACCTCAACACTCTTCAACTGTAAACAGTAAAAACATGCATTCTTTCAAGGTTTGGCTACACAAGCCAGACTCAAACATAATTTATGTCGACATTCAAATATAATCCACACTCCCTTTCAGGATCTGGATGACATATTTCGTAATTGAGGCCATGACAGGAGACTAAGAGATGCTGCCTTGAGTAATAGTTCACATAGCTTCCCTACAAGTCAAAACAATAAACGGAGTTAGGTCAAGCCTGATTACAAAAACTGATATGTGATTAGCATGCAAACTCAATTCAGCTTAGTAGCACTCACCTGCACCCACCGAGGTAATAAGACAAAATGATGCACTTTTTACAGAACCACCCGCTATCTGCAGCTGTTTCAAAGCTATTTGCATCAAGAAAACCAGCTATCTACTTCTGTGCCGCTTGTTGTAAGCTGCACAATCTGGGCAGTACCATTTGCCTTTGGGCCTTTCCTTGATGCCCACACATTCAAAGTGAAACCACTCAATTTTACACTGCAGCAAGACGGAAACAGTTAGAGGAAACAATACAGAATGCTCACATAGGAAGGCAGATAATGAGTGTCATTAAAAATCCTTGCAATCCTGAGTCTCTTTCCATTCCTTTGTGGTTTCTTTCTTGGACTAACATGGCGCACTCTCCTCTGGAGGATTAATAAAAACTTGGGAGGGGAACCAATCTTACATCAGGATTGTCACATGCAACCATCTCGCCAAAAGAGACCTGGTTGCAGTAGCAATAGGTAGGTTCATTTGGATCTATTGGCAGATCAAGGTCCATGCTGACAGGTTGCTCCACCACCTGCCCTCTGCAAAATAGTCATGTCAGGTATAAACAGATATGGATCAGCCATGCTCATAATCCTACCCATTCTAGGCAGACACAGTAACCAACAAGAACATCAGGCAAAGGCCATGATTCATGAATTGTAATCTTTAAGTGTAGAGAAGACTAATGAGGTTAAAGATAACCGTACTTTTTGCGTGTGGCTTTGGTATCACCCTCCTTTCCAACCCTACCAGAAGCATCAACCCTCTGTTCCAGAGCAGCTGGACCTCCTAGGAGCTCACTCTCTGAAACCGACAGTTACCAAACCAAGAAAAATCAGCTCATTCTTCTAGAAGACGGACCTCGTTTTTGTAAAATGATTAATTACCAAAACTTGACAGTATAGTCACACAAACTGGACATTGGATTGTGTCCATGATGCGTGTGCCCATGGGCATAGGCATAGGCATAGGCATAGGCATGGGCATGCAACATGTGCGTGTGTGCGCGCGCGTGTGTGTGTGTGTGTCTTTTCACCCCCAAAAAAATATGTGTGTGTGTGTGTTTTTTTGATGGGGGGGTTGGGGGCGGGCAGGCAAACTGACAGACCACGTCTTAGTTCTTCATCAAACTTCTTGAGGTACTTATCCAGCCGTTGTATATGGCTATCCACCTGCAATTTTACAAAACCAACACCATTGTGAAGCTTGACGTATTATAAGATTCATAGTATGATAACAGATTAGAATGAAATAAAGTCCTCACTGCGCTAACTCACAAATTGCAGGTTCAGATTGAAGTCCCAAAGTAACTCTCTACTTCTCAAAATCTGCAGCCCAGTATAAGGCACCCTTAAGTCCAAAATCCAATGTCGGATATGAGGATGTGAAATACATACCATGCTATAGGTTTGTTGGGCCAATGCTATCTTCTCATTGGCAATATCTTCACAGGACTTATTTGCCACAACTACTTTGTTAGAGAACCTCAAGGCAGAGCCATCTTGCAACATGTTGTCAGACTCCAATGCATTTTTAGCATCCTCCAGTTCCTGCTTGCATTGCTCCTCTAGCTGCTTCTGGCATTCTATTGACCACAAAAACATGTAAGTTGCTGCTAGTCGTAGCAAATAACAGAATCTCATAAGCATGTGAAAACCAGAAATCAAGATTTGCATTGCCTCTGACAAAGAAAGATGCTTTATGGAGTTTTCAGGGGCTTATGTGTAGGATAAGAAGGAATGAAACAATTGGAAAACGATGCAAAAAAGTGGACTCTGGCCTTTTTTAAAATGTCAGCTGCAATAATCAGCAGTCACAGGTTTTGAAATATTAGGAAATCCATACGCGTGTAAGTCCAACATTAAAAGTTCTAAAGGTCAGAATTTTGATAAATCCAGGCAACAGGCTGTACTTAGTGCTTCCTTTATACGGATCCATACAGACTCAGAATGAAACAAGCGATCTATAAGAACTTGAGTTTCTAGAATTTGAAAACAATAGCCATGGAGAATTTGTGATCTTGCATAGAATGCAAATACCCATCACAAGGGTTGTGATGAGATCCTTAAGAGCAAGTACTCTATCCTCCACAAAAACTACGGCTGTGCCTGACATGCTAACATCTGAACTAAAAAGACCTATGACGAAATTTAGGTATCAAGCCACACCTTCCCTGCTAAAACGATACACCAGTGTGTCGCACTCCGTTAGCATAGAGAATCTCCAACGAAACAAAAAGTACACTGCTCGTAAATTTAGTTATTGTGAACTATGCTGCAACCCTCCTTCCTTTTTGCTATTGTCCATCCCACTCCTCACTTTCAAGAGGTCCAAGGTTTTTGAACGTAAATTCAATTACGTTAGAATTCACGTCCTCCTGACAAGAACGGAAAGGACACATGAGTCTTAAGTCTAGAAACACCCTACAAACACAGAAGGATTAAAAGAGCAAGTTCTTCCTTAGCACTTCTCAACAAGTACCATCATCCAATAAGATCCAACACAACTCAAGGCTGGCTCTAATACCAATGTAAAAGGTCTCTGCTTTCTCTCCTTCGTGTTGCACTAGGCACGGAAGATTGGCATAGAGCCGGCGTCCTCCCTGGTACACTGTCGCACGGACACGGACTACTCCCCCCCAAACCCCCCTCAAAGTCACAAAGGCAATTTTTTTGGAACAAGCACCTCAGCCGCAGTACTTGATTCTTTGGCAAGAGTTGCAAAGGTCGGTACCTAATCCTTCGACAGCAGTTGCAAAGAATAGTGGTAGGGCGAGTAGTGGATTTCCTTTTGATACAAGAGCACATGTTCTCAACATCAAACATCCTGCGTGCCATCTCCTTCTTCCCGGGAGAGGCCCCGGAGGTGTGTCTCCTACCATAGGACGGAGCAGAGGGGTTTGCATCTTAGTCTCCTAGGCGATGGCCCCAGAGTTTACGATCAAGATGAGCTTATCCCAGGGCGGGCAATTTGAATGGGAGTCAGGATGGGAGAGTCCAGGATCGGGATCGTGAATGTGTATGCCAAAGGCTGACAAAGTGTCTGCCAGATGTTGACTCCTAGATCATTGGAGGAGACTTCAACGTGGAGTTCAGGGAGGAAGCAGGGGGGTGCCTCCTTTTCCGAGATGCCAACATCAAAGCGGAGCGCATGGGAGCAATTCATCTTCACAATCAATGGTAGAGACATGTGGAGACAGCCAGAGTTCAGCAAGATACCTGGCAGCCTTTGCTTCTCATTCAGCCAGAGGAGACATGATGGACTGCTTGAGAGGCTGGATCACTTCTACATTGGGGACTGGGCATTCCACAGAGGCGGCTCTACTGGGATTCTAGCAGGCACCATGATGTCAAACCACTCTTCGGTAGTACTCTACTTAGAGCAGCCCTGTCGGGGTCCTCCTCAAAAGGGGGTCCGCATTCTAGAGGACCTCTGCAAGATGAGGAGATTCAACAGGTTATGGCAGAGATTTGGCAGCAAGCAAAGTCAGCATCTCACGAAGGCTAGGGGCTTCGTGGGTGGCAATTGCGATTCAGATGAGCAGTGAGGAGTTGCAATCTCACGCCCTTAGACGCACGAGGGCTCTTCAGGAGCACAAGCGTGCACTGCAACCAGACCTCGCCTCCATAGAGAGGGTCAGGGAGTAGGACCCAGGATCCCAGTGGCGTAGTAACAGATATGAGAGCGCGCACCTTGAGCTCCAGGACAAGGATGTTCAGCGGGCTGAGTTCTCCTACCACTCCACCCGGGCCCGTAGGGTACAGCAGGGGAACAGGATGACGAAGCAGTTCTTTCACACCACTGGACCTCAATCGGCAGGCACGCAGTTGTAGCATTTACGGGATCAGTAGGGCATTATGTACACCGATCCACATGAGATTCTAGAGCTGACCACGGTTTTCTACAGCCGGCTCTTTTAGGCAAAGAGAATGACTCTAGCATGCCTTGTTTCCTGTGAGACAGTTTGGGACCACGTTCCGACGGTAGGAGTCCCGAGGAGCCTTTCACAGATGAGGAGCTCTGGGAATCCCTCAAGGCCCTCCCGACCTAAAAGTGTCCTAGCGAAGATGGCTTCCTTCTTCCGAAACTTCTGGAAGATCTTTTTCACCCCTTTTCACTTACCTTTCCAGAGGATCTTCGACAAGGGCTCCCTTCCTCAGTCCCTAAGCATGGGGTGGATATGTTTGAACCCGAAAGGGGGAGACAAGTCAAACATTCAGCACTAGAGACCGATCAACCTACTTGACACCGCATACAAGATCCTAGCCAAGGTCTTGAGTTTGCGATTACAGCCTCATCTCACCGACATCATCCATGACATGTAGACTGGCTTTGTTCAAGAGCGCAGCATTCTGGACAACATTTTCACGTTCTGGGAGGCAATGGATTGGGCCCGCGAGTAGTCGTAGTCTTTGGCCATCCTTCTGTTGGACTTTGAGAAGGCAACGTGGAGTGGTCTTTTCTGGAGGGCACTATGCAGAGGTTGGGTTTCTCAGATAAATGAATTAGAGGAGTCGGCACTTTACGCGGGCAAGGCCTTTCCTCTCTCGCTCGGTCCGTCAAGGCTGTCTCCTAGCTCTCTTTCTTTTCCTTTTTGTGGTGGAGGCATTGGGCTACTACTTGAGATCACAGGTAACGGGCCTCACAGGGTTGAGGCTCCCAATCAGACAGGAGGAGGAGCTGCTAGACTTAGAGTTTGCAGATGACACAGCCTTACTGTGAGGCCAAGTCATCCTCTAAACTGACCTCATGGTAGTCTCATGAGAGGGAAGATAAGAGGGAGAAGTACAAGGGGGAGAGAGTGAGAGAGAGTGGTGACACAAAAGATGCGGGTGTGAAGTGATGAGCCACACCACATGTCACCACAATGTAAATATCCTAAGTCAAAGTACAGTTGACCATTTATTTGATCTTAATTAAAGAATGTTATATGTGTTAATTACGGTCAAAGAGTCATTTTAATGGTCAAAGGATTGACTACGGTCAAAGATACTTGACTCCAGTCAAGTAAACCTGACTACGGTCAGAGAATGTTGACTTTGGTCAACAAGACTTGGCATGCGCCAAGAGGGTTAACCCCGGTTAACCAAGATGTGCCAACTCCGGTTGGAGAGACTTGGCTATAATTAAGGCGCCTTGACCTTTGGTCGAAGCTCTTTAATTATAATCAAGAGTGTTGACCTCGGTCAACCAGAGAAAATATATATATATTTTTATTTATATATATATTTGTCTAGATGTGCACATGTGTTCAGTGGGGACGCCCACCGTGACTAGGATTAGTCCACAGTGTGTTATTTTGCATGCAAAGCGCTAACAATTAATGGGTACCATGGTGGTGCGCTTTAATTAATTGTTGCAGGTACTAGGAAGGATTATTTTCCTAAGCGAGATGGGAGCCTGACAAGCACCTAGGAAGCGGTTCGTGTGACCGAGAGCCTGGAAGACTCCAGAATGGCCCTAAGTGGCTTGTAATAAGAGTTAGTCTAGATTGTAGACAAGTGGCATGTTGCCAATTTGAATGGGGTTTGAAGCCCTTGTAAAGAAGGATTTTCTTTTCACGTAAGAGAGAGAGACTTACGAGACAGCTTGAAGCTGAACTTTTGTAACAGTTTTTCTAAAAGTAATAAAGACCTTCGGGGGGGTCCAGCCCGACAATTTGTCCTGGGCCCTAGTGTTTGTCCAGAGAGAGAGAGAGCTTTGGAGAAGGGAGAGCTGTAGACAGTTTTAAATTCAGTTTTTAGAGCTGTGGACAGTTTTAAATTCAGTTTTCGGTTGTATTGGTATCAGAGCGAAGGTTCATAACCTTCTCAGGTTGTGACGATTCAGCACGAGAGAGAAGATCCAACGTTGCCCCGAAGAAAGGATGGCGTTGCCCAGAGAGGTGGCAGTTGGCAGGCTTGGGGCTTCAAATTGGACGGGGCAAGACCAGACATCGATGAACGGATTACAGGGACTGATCTCTGTACATCGACTTTCACGCAAAGCATGAAGGTGGACACGCCTTTGCGATGGGGGATTCCGAGTTTGTGATGAATGTGTACGCCTCTATTGCGCCACTATCGGGGGTCCCGTGAATATCCGACGGACGGACAACGTGAGGTATCATCCGCTGTCTAACAGAGCTGTCGACGAAGACCTTCAGCGCATATTCGTGAAGGCTTAGATCAATCAACAAGGCGCGACGCGCGATGATTCCTGCCTAGCCAAGGTTTGAAACCTTTGGCTGAGCTGACGTGGCCAAGGTGCCACCTAGGCAGACACGTGGCATACACAGAGCTGACGTGGCAGGCACGCGTGGGTGCTGACGTGGCAGCATGTGCAGGCTGATGACGTGGCAGTACACGTGGCATCCAGCTCAGAGCTGACGTGGCGTGGGACACGTGGTGCAGGACACGTGGCAGAGGTCTTGCAAGATGCTGACATAGCAGCCAGCCTGGCAGACCAGTGGTTAAGTTAACCCTGGTACAGTTAAACCCTGGTTGGTTGACCTGTGGTTAGTGAAACCCTGGTTAAGTCAACTGCAGTCAGTTAACTCTGGTTAGTTGAACCAGTGTCCAGTCAGTTCAACTCTGGTCCAGTTAATCTGGCCTAACCAGATCAGTTTGGTTGGTGTAACCAGAACCAGTTAGTCTGGTTAGACTAACTAACAGTCACTCCATCTGGTTACTGTTTTCACCCAAAAAAAAAAAAAAAAAAAAAAAAGAGCCTGTCAGGTTTTTACTGTCAGAAAAGTAGCAGAAAACCAGAGAAAAGCAGAGAAAACAGAGATTTGCAGAAAAAGGAGAATGCATGCCTTTGAGCAGTAAAAAGAGGGAAAAACAGATGCCTTTTGAAGCCATCTGCAGCAGCCAGAAAAGGGCAACATAGTTGATGATGCTTTGGCAACTGTGTGGGTACATGCCTTGAACTGACAGCCAGTACTGGCATAGATTGTGAATGCAAAACACCTCTTGTTGAGGTACCTTTTCTGTTGGAAAAGCAAAGGTAGTGTGCATCAGTTACCCGCACTGTGTGAGAAATCTGCAGATCTCAGAATATGGATCAATCACCTATCCAGTGGGATTCTCAAGATAGGGATGAGCATCCAAGACAGAGGAATGTGCCACAAACTCAACAAGAATTTGAACAAATGGTACGCACTCGTATACAAGAGCTGGAAAATCTTAAAAGGGATCCCAGGGCTCAGCATTTGTTTCCAGCAGAGGCTATGCCTAATCCAGTATATGACGTGCCAATGCCAGAGGCACACTCCCGTGTACAGTCTGAGAGAGAGAGATCTCATAGATCTCATAGGAGACGGTCCCATAGTAAAAAGAGATCGAGGCATCGTCACCGATCTCCTAGTCCATCACCGTCTACCTCGAGTTCGACTTCTGTGTCTTCTTCTTCCTTATCAGATAAACCATCCAGGAAAAGAAGGAAACACGAGAAGTCTGGGAAGAGAAAGTCTTCCAAAGCGACCAAGGAATTTAAAGAGGGAGGAAAATCTGTCAAGTTTATGACCTACAATGGACAGTATGGTCATACAGACAAAGCATTGCAGTTTATCAGACAGTTTGATGCTGCATTTGGTACAGAGAAATTTTCAGAATCCTCCAAATTAAGAATGGTCAGCTTACACTTAACAGCAACGGCTAGTGCATGGTGGAGTGCACTGACTACAGATGGGTCAGCCCCAAGAAAGTGGAAGGGCTTCAAGAAAGCCTTCTACCAGCAGTTCATGCCTAAACAGTTCAGAGACCATGTTCTTCAAGACTGGGACAGCTTGCACATGGATGCAGGAGATACAGTGGATGGGTACAACCAAAAGTTCTGGGATGCTTATTTGCAGGTTGCACCGTTCAAAAAGATCTCCAAAGGTACCCAGATGAGGAAGTACAGAGCAGGTCTCACTCCAAGAATTCAGGCAGTAGTGAATGCTTTGGGGGCAAAGAATATTCAAGATCTTATGCATTCAGCCTCAGTAGCGAGTCTTGTACCGCTACAAGATCCATCTACAGTGCCATCCTTGCATGCAGGACGTGCTGATAAAAAGAAATCTGATTTTCAAAAATCAGAAAAGAAAGAGTCCCCTAAGGCTGAAAAGAAAGGGTTTCAGTCTCAGAAGCCGAGGGGTACTCAGTTCTCAAAGACCTATAAAGGCAAATCTAATTTTACCCCTGAACAGATAGCGGAATTCCGTAGAGATGGGAAATGCTTCAGGTGCGGTAAAGAGGGGCATGTGGCTGCCCAGTGCCCAGAAAAGCCTTCATCATCGAAGGGAAAAGAGGCAGAGAAGCCACGAGGACCGCAAAAGCCAATGGCGGGGGGTATTCCTGATATACTGGGTCATGCTTTGAACCCAGAAGAACGAGAATTGCTGCTATCATGGGGCAAAGTTAGAGACCAGCAAGCGCTGATTTTATTTGATCCAGGGGCTACTGATAATTTCATATCAGAGGATCTAGCCCTGAGGCTGGGAATAAAGACGGAAGAGCTAGGCAGGGCTTTGGATGCCGATCAAATGTTTTGTGGGAATCCTGTGCCAGTTACTCCCTTGATAGGGAAGCTCCGTCTTCATATTCAGAGTTATGTGGATCAGGAAGACTTCTTCATTTCTCCACTGAAACATTATGATGTAGTTTTGGGGATGCCTTGGTTTCATCGTAAGGCAGTGAAGTTGACTCTTCCTGAAAGAGTGCTGGAATTTGTACATAGGGGGAAAAATCAGCGTGTAATTGCCAGGAATAAAGGGGATACTATTCCCATTGTATCTGATGTTTCATGCGGTAAAGCAATAAAGTCTGCAATTTCTGCGTACATGGTTTTTGTAAAAGAAAAAGAGACTGATATGCATGCTGAAATGAATGATGCAGACAAAGATAAGTTTCAGTTTTTGGTAAACTTTAAAGATTGCTTTTCTGATGTTTTGCCAGGGGAGTTACCCCCAGAGAGACCAGAAGATCATCAGATAGAGTTAATGCCTGGTAGTGAGCCACCAAACAGACCCCCCTTATAGAGTCAGTGCGACTCAGAGAGAGGAGATTATGGCTCAAGTACAGGACTTGCTGTCCAAAGGCTTGATTCAGCCCAGCTCGTCTCCTTTTTGTTCCCCTGTACTGTTAGTACAGAAGAAAGATGGTTCATTCCGTATGTGCGTCGATTATCGCGCACTGAACAAAATGACCATCAAGAATAGATTCCCTATTCCGCGTATTGATGATGTCTTGGATCAGCTAAATGGAACTTCAGTTTTCAGCAGGATAGACTTAAAGAGTGGCTACCACCAAGTGAGGATACAGCCTCAGGATGTGCATAAGACAGCATTCCGCACAACATTCGGGTTGTATGAATACTTAGTGATGCCTTTTGGATTGACAAATGCTCCAGCCACGTTCAATAGAATGATGGATCGCATCTTCCGGAAGTACAGGCATTTTACGGGTACTTTCTTTGATGATATCTTAGTTTTTTCTAAGACAGAGGAAGAGCACAGAGAACATCTTGCTATAGTGTTTCAAGAGCTGAGAAATCATCAGCTCTATGCAAACAGCAAGAAAAGTGAGTTCTTCTTGGAAGAAATCCACTATCTGGGGCATATAATATCCAAGAATGGGATACAAATGGATCCAGCGAAGATCCGTGCCATTCAGGAATGGCCAGAGCTGAAAACTGTGCATGAAGTTCGAAGCTTTTTAGGCTTGTGTTCTTACTACAGAAGATTTATCAGACATTTTGCTGATATCGCAGCTCCATTACATGACCTCACTAAGAAAAATGCAGCTTTCACATGGGGATTATCACAGAAGAAAGCATTCAATACACTCAAGGAAAAGTTGACTACAGAGCCTATTCTGGTAGTTCCGGATCTGTACCAGTCTTTTGATGTGGATTGTGATGCTTGTGGAGAATGTGTTGGGGCTGCATTGCATCAGAATGGTCATGTAGTAGCCTATGAAAGCAGACGACTTCGGGATGCGGAAAGATATTTAGGAATCTATGAGAAAGAGTTATTGGCTATAATTCATGCTATCCATACATGGAAACACTATCTTTTGGGTGCAGATTTTACTGTCAAAACAGATCACCAAAGTCTGAAATACTTTTTGACTCAGACCAAGCTTTCAGAGAAGCATATGAAATGGGCAAACATGCTGTCAATGTATCATTTTCAGATTGTCCATACTCCAGGAATTCGGAACAGAGTGGCAGATGCCTTGTCCCGAAGACCCCAGGTCAATAATGTAACTATTGCATATCATCAGGACCTGGAAGCCATGAGGGAACAATATGCTCATGATTCTGATTTTGGTGAAATTTTACAGCAGATGCAAGCAGGACAATCTACCAGTCACTATTCCCTGAAAGATGGGTATTTAATGAAAGATGATTGCCTATGCATCACCCAGGAGATGAGGAAAAAGATTTTGGGGGAATGCCATGCACCTCCCTATGCTGGACACAGAGGAATTACAGCAACAACTCTAGCTCTAGAGAGGTATTTCTTTTGGCCAGGAATGCGGAAAGATATACATCAGTTTGTTACTGAATGCCTTACGTGTCAGAAAATGAAGTATGATAGACAGAAGGCACCTGGCCTACTTATGCCTCTTCCCGTGCCTCAGGCACCATGGGAAAATATTACAATGGACTTTATTTTTGATTTGCCGAGATCAAAGTCAGGGAATGATGGGATTTGGACTATCATTGATAGATTCAGCAAGCAAGCTCATTTCCTTCCGGTTCGCAAAACCATAAAGGCAGATCATATGGCTAAGTTGTTTATGGCACAGATCTTTAAACATCATGGTATGCCTAAGTCCATTGTTAGTGATCGAGATCCCAGAATGACCAGTCTATTCTGGAGAGCTTTATTTGATAACATGGGGACGAATCTGAATTTTTCTTCTTCTTTCCATCCCCAGACAGATGGTCAAAGTGAAGTAGCAAATTCTACCATTTTGGATATGCTGAAATGCTACGTGGGTGACCAAAGTTCAGATTGGGAAAAGTACCTACCGTTAGTAGAGTTTGCTTACAATAATACAGTACATAGCTCTACAGGGAAAGCCCCTTTTGAAGTCATATATGGGAAGGTGATTTTGCCACCTATATTGAAGACTAAAGATGGAATATTTGCAGCTGATCAGTTTGTAAGAGACCTCCAGACAGCTTACAGCCAAGTCCGGACAGCAATTGAAAGGTCTCAAGAGAAACATAAAAGAGCTGCAGATAAACATAGGAGACAGTTGGATCTCAAGGAAGGGGACTGGGTACTTTTAAAGTTTGAAAAAGCTAGGCTCCGCAAGTTTAAAGGCAAACAGAAAGTGTATGCAAAGTTATCTCCCAGATACTATGGCCCTTTCAGGGTTACAGAAAGAATAAATGAGGTTGCATACAGATTAGCATTGCCAGAGCATTGGAGGATTCACAATGCATTCCATGTGAGTCTTCTAAAGAAATTTCAAGGACCAGAGCCTACAGAACCAGTATCAGAAGATCCACCAGAAGTGGATGAGCTGGAGGAAGTCCTTCAGCCCGAGCAAATTGTGTACCATACTGTACGTAAAGGCCCTCAGGGTAAGGAATTTTACAGGTATCTTGTAAAATTCAAGAATTATACGGCATTAGATGCCAAGTGGATGGACGAAGACATGTTATCCGATCATCCACAGCTTTTGGATGTTTACAAGGAAGCTTTTCAGTTGAGGTCAACTAAATAGAAGCCGAGGGGATGTCACCACAATGTAAATATCCTAAGTCAAAGTACAGTTGACCATTTATTTGATCTTAATTAAAGAATGTTATATGTGTTAATTACGGTCAAAGAGTCATTTTAATGGTCAAAGGATTGACTACGGTCAAAGATACTTGACTCCAGTCAAGTAAACCTGACTACGGTCAGAGAATGTTGACTTTGGTCAACAAGACTTGGCATGCGCCAAGAGGGTTAACCCCGGTTAACCAAGATGTGCCAACTCCGGTTGGAGAGACTTGGCTATAATTAAGGCGCCTTGACCTTTGGTCGAAGCTCTTTAATTATAATCAAGAGTGTTGACCTCGGTCAACCAGAGAAAATATATATATATTTTTATTTATATATATATTTGTCTAGATGTGCACATGTGTTCAGTGGGGACGCCCACCGTGACTAGGATTAGTCCACAGTGTGTTATTTTGCATGCAAAGCGCTAACAATTAATGGGTACCATGGTGGTGCGCTTTAATTAATTGTTGCAGGTACTAGGAAGGATTATTTTCCTAAGCGAGATGGGAGCCTGACAAGCACCTAGGAAGCGGTTCGTGTGACCGAGAGCCTGGAAGACTCCAGAATGGCCCTAAGTGGCTTGTAATAAGAGTTAGTCTAGATTGTAGACAAGTGGCATGTTGCCAATTTGAATGGGGTTTGAAGCCCTTGTAAAGAAGGATTTTCTTTTCACGTAAGAGAGAGAGACTTACGAGACAGCTTGAAGCTGAACTTTTGTAACAGTTTTTCTAAAAGTAATAAAGACCTTCGGGGGGGTCCAGCCCGACAATTTGTCCTGGGCCCTAGTGTTTGTCCAGAGAGAGAGAGAGCTTTGGAGAAGGGAGAGCTGTAGACAGTTTTAAATTCAGTTTTTAGAGCTGTGGACAGTTTTAAATTCAGTTTTCGGTTGTACCACAAACTCATAGGTTTTATTAGGATTAGGTTTTTTCCCCCTATGACTGTCTTAAGACAGTCATAGGTGTCATATCTTTAATAAAGGAGTGGCAATGTGCCTTTACCCCAACAACCTCCCACCTAAAGGGCAATATGCCTAAAGGGGAGAAAAGAATAAAAATTACAGCAATATATAGTTACTGTATACAAGACCATAAAATAAGAGTGGTCTCATCCTAATCCCATGATGTGGCGGCAATGTGCAAACCGCTCTGTAGGCAAGCTCTTAGTGAGCAAATCTGCAAGATTATCATCAGTATGCACTTTCACAAGCTCAAGTCGCTTGTCTTTCAGTACCTCCCTGATGAAATGATATTTCACATCTATGTGCTTGGTCTTTTGATGAAAGACCGGATTCTTTGCTAACATGATAGCACTCTGACTATCACAATGCAAGACTGGCATATCTCCTGTAATGCCCAAATCTCCCACCAGCCGAGTAAGCCATATTGCTTCCTTGCAAGCCTCAGTGGCTGCAACATATTCAGCTTCAGTAGTTGACAGTGCAACGCATTTCTGCAACCGAGACACCCATGATATAGCACCTCCTGCAAATGTGAAAATATAACCGGTAGTAGACTTCTGGTTATCTGCATTCCCTGCATAGTCTGAATCTGTAAAACCATGCACCAATGCATCCTGCCTACCATAGCATATGCACAAGTCTTTGGTACCCTTGAGATACCTCAAGACACCTTTCACTGCTTCCCAGTGCCGCTTGCCTGGATTTGCCATATACCTACTGATGACTCCCACCGCAAAAGCAATATCCGGACGAGTGGCAACCATGGCATACATCAAAGAACCAACTGCAGATGCATACGGAACCTTGGCCATTTCAGCCTTATCATCATCTGATCTGGGGCTATCCTTACTGCTGAGTTTTAAATGTGGAGGCAGCGGGGTACTAATAGACTTCCCCCCCTCCATTTTAAACCTCTGCAGTACTTTGTCAATGTACTCTTTCTGTGACAGAAACAAAAGTCCCTTGGACCTGTCACGAGTAATCCGCATGCCAAGAATATGATTTGCAGCACCCAAGTCTTTCATGTCAAAAGACTTATGCAGGTGTTTCTTCAAAGTACTAATCTCCTGCTGAGATTTACTGGCAATCAGCATGTCATCCACATATAGAATGAGTAGCATCAAACTGCCATCCTTTGCCCGTTTGGTGTACAAGCAATGATCGGTCTTACACCTATGATACCCTTGGGACTGCATGAAGGCATCAAACTTCTTGTACCATTCTCTTGGCGCCTGCTTGAGTCCATACAAGCTCCTCTTGAGCTTACACACAAGCTGCTCTTTCCCTTTAACAGCATATCCCTCTGGCTGACTCATATAGATCTCATCATGGAGATCTCCATGAAGAAAAGCAGTCTTCACATCCATCTGACATAAATCCATGTCCTCATGAGCAACAAGAGCTAACACTGCTCTCAAAGTAGTCATCTTAACTACAGGGGAAAAGATCTCATCAAAATCAATGCCCTTCTCCTGCTTAAATCCCTTGGCAACCAATCTGGCCTTATACCTCGGTAAAGCATTTGAATCCACTTTGACTTTGTAAACCCACTTGCATGGCAAAACCTTTCTGCCTGCAGGTAGCTGCACCAAGTCCCATGTATCATTTTGAAGTAGGGAGTCCATTTCTGACTGCATGGCTTTCTCCCACTTCCTTTTCTATGTTCTTCCCATAGCTTCCTTGAAGCTGGAAGGCTCACCACAATCTTTCAGCATAATAAAATCAGCCACATTGTTGGCTCCTGGAACAAACCTGTCAGGAGGCCGTTGTACACGGGTGCTCCTCCTAACAAAATGTTCCGGATTAGGCTGCTGTCCAGCCTGTTCGTCATGCATGACGGGTGGCTGTACCACCATATCTGGCTGTTCTACAGCCCCATCTGCTGGCATATCCAGAGGTGCATCATTGGCAAAATTATCTGGCTGATTTTCAGCCTGTATACCCTCTTGAACAGGGTTATCTGCAGCAGCCTGCTGCTGCATATAAATGGGCATTCTTTGCTGTCCAACATCATCATAAATAACCCTCCTGTATTCCACAGGTTGCACGGGTTCCTTGTGTACACTATCCTCTTTAAAGATGACATCATTGCTGCGTATAATCTTCCGTTTAACGGGATCCCATAACCTGTACCCCATTTCACCTTCGTCACCATAACCCATAAAGATGCATCTGAAAGACTTTGGCTCCAGTTTGGTGCGCAGTTCTTTGCATATATAAGCAAAGCACTCGCAGCCAAACACACGTAAGTGCTTATATGAAGGTGGCTTGCCAGACCACACCTCCTCTGGCACTTTCAACTCCAAAGCCTTGTTTGGCGACCTGTTAATAATGTGAACTGCTGTTTGCACGGCTTCTGCCCAAAAGCCATGGGGCAATGCAGCATAAGATAACATACATCGAACCTTCTCCTGAATAGTTCGATGCATCCGCTCACTTACACCATTTTGAGATGCATTATGAGGGGCTGTGAGTTCCTGTTTAATGCCCTTAGCTTCACAAAACTGTACAAAAGCATGTGACACATACTCACCCCCATTATCGGATCTGAGGCATTTCAGCCTACGACCTGTCCGATTCTCAACCTGAGCGACAAACTTCTTGAAAGCATCTAAGGCATCGCTCTTATGCTTCAAGAAATTGACCCACACTTTGCGTGTGGCATCATCAATAAAAGTAATAAAATACTTTGCACCCCCTAGTGATAACTGTGGCATCTCACACAAATCAGTGTGCACTAGATCAAGCGGTGCTCTATTCTGGGGAGTTCTCCTCTTATGAGGAGTCACAGAATGCTTGCCAAATATGCAATGATCACAAGTAGGCAAATCTGAAAAAGAAAGAGACGGCAGATAACCCAAACGTGACAGTTCTTGCATTCCTTTAACAGACATGTGTCCCAACCGGCTATGCCACAATGAAACCTTTGACAGCTCGGTTATGGCAACAACATGATTACCCACACTGGAAACATAAAGAGGGTACAAGGTATCACTCTTATAACCCTCAGCCACTACAACCTGGCCATCAGTAATCACCCATTTGGAATCCCCAAATGTGGTGTGGTAACCACTGTCATCCAACAAGCCAGTGCTAATCAGATTTTTCTTGATTTGCGGCACATGGCGGACACCATCAAGCATAAATATGCGTCCATCAGGGAATACTATCTGTATACTGCCAATCCCTGCAATCTGACATGCATAGTTGTTCCCAAGATGAACAACTCCATGAGTACCTGTGTAGGAAGTAAACCACTCCCTATGAGGAGTAACATGAAAAGAAGCACCTGAATCCAAGAGCCAGGTGTGCATGTCATGGCCATCAATAACCAAAGTATGTGCAATTACAGCAGAAGAGCATAAAACATCATGTCTGTCACTGTCACTATCCTCTGCTGCAACATTCACTACATCCAAGTCATCTGCCTTGGCCTTGCCTTTGCCTTTGCCTTTGCTTCCACTGCCTGCATCCTTTGTTTCAGCCTTCTTGGCTTTCTGATCCCGTATGAACTTGAAGCACTTAGACTTCACATGTCCCTTCTTGCCACAATAAAAGCATTCAATATCCTTTTTGCCACGGGACTGACTGCGGGATTTGGACTTACTAGCAGATCTCCCCTTCTGCTGAGTCCTGCCTCTATCCTGTACCTGCAAAGCATTTGAAGACTTGCTGCCCATATTATTTTTCCTGCTCATCTCCTCCATAAGGAGAGAGCTCTCCACATCAGCATACATAAGAATGACATTTGAATTTGACAGGTGGTCTTGAAAGTGTCCCAACTCTCAGGGAGGGTACACAACAAGAAGGTAGCCTTGAACTCCTCATCAAGATTCAAACCCTGTGCAATCAGCTGTGTAAAGATGGCATTGAACTCACTCAAGTGTGAGGTCATAGTTGTACCTTCCTTCATGCGAAGATCAACCAGCTTCTTCAACCAATAAACCTTACTGGCTGAACTCTTTTGGGCATACAACTCTGCTAGCCTCTGCCATAGGCCATAAGAGGTCTTTTCAGCCTGAACATTGAACACAAGAGTATCAGAAATAGTAAGCATGATAGCTGCCCTTGCGGACAAATCAAGCTCTTCCCATTCATCATCTGCCATGTCAGATGGCTTGACACCCTTTACCCTTATGGGCTTAGAAATCTTCTTTAGCAGAAGTACATTCAAACACTGTTCTGCCCATAATGCATAATTGTGTACTCCTTCCAATTTCTTTATGTTCAGAATTGAAGATTCACTTCCCCCTGATGCCATATCAAATAAGGAAAGTTCCTGACTCCCTGTAAGTCAAAAAATGACTGAATAAAGTTCTGATTTCTCAAAAAAAAAAAAACCTACTCAATCAAGAGCCAGAAGCACTCACAATAGTGCTGTTTTTTTTTTTTTTTAAACTGTCAAAAGAATCTGCAGCAAAACAGTAAATTTCCCTCCAGTTACTGTACCTTCTGACACACTGTACCATGCTCAAATAGGCATAAAACAGTAATTTCAGAATGCTGCAGCTGTTCCACAGGTGCTTTAACAGTGCATCATCATCTGATGATGCATAAAACACTGCTGTCCTGATCACTTCTCCCACCTCAGATGAGGTATTGCACTGATTTTATATGCATAAACCACTTGTCATACACTGTTTTGTTCACTGTAAAAGAGGCTCCAGACACTTCAGCCTGTCACAAACCTGCAACAGAAAATGGGACAAATCCCAAGCAATCACCCTTCTGCCAAAGGGATAAAAGGCATCTGAAGGTCTCAAACAGTAACCCAAGTGCTCTCAAGCAAAATCTGGGCAAAAGCCCCTTGATTTGACACCTGTACCAAGTGAAAAACACCTCAAAACTGAGGTAGCATACAAAAAAGTAGCGCTCTCCTGGCACTTTCACCTGACAATGCAATGCATAAACAGCCCTGTGTACACAATAACAACACAGATCCCAACGTACAGACACTGAAGAGAAAATCTTTTGAGCACTGTCAACGATGGACAGTTAGGGACCGAGTAAACTAGATGCGCCCCGGCCAAGCGTGGCTCAACTGAGATTTTCCAAGGTGTCGTACACAAAATGTGACCTGCAAGAAATGTCACTGAATACACTGCGGAAACAAGACCAATGTGGGCTCCCTGGCTCCACACTACCTCAAGGCATACACTGCATAGACTTCCAGGCAAAAGCCCTTTGAAAATGTCACCCAAAAGCTGAGATTTGCACTCAGCAAAAGCATAAAGGTCCTCTGCAAAATCAAGGCATAGCAGTTGAGAGGGAAGATAAGAGGGAGAAGTACAAGGGGGAGAGAGTGAGAGAGAGTGGTGGCACAAAAGATGCGGGTGTGAAGTGATGAGCCACACCACAAACTCATAGGTTTTATTAGGATTAGGTTTTTTCCCCCTATGACTGTCTTAAGACAGTCATAGGTGTCATATCTTTAATAAAGGGGTGGCAATGTGCCTTTACCCCAACATCTCACACAAGGTTTGAAACGATGATCTCCATCACACAGATGACATCCCCAATGTCATCAACACCCAATGACGAATGCAAATCATGATGATCGACTGCTCTCACACATACGAATGTCACAGGTCACAAATCCCATTTAAGCATAGAAGCAACCTTTGTAATCAAAAAGAAAGAAACACAAATATACAAGGTAACCTAGACAACATCATATACCAAATATATCATTTCTACCAAGCGTCAACAAAATTATCATGGCTTTCAAAATAAACTACCTTGAAACCGTTGATCTAGCTCTCGCATCAGACTATAATTCTTCTTCAAATCTTGAGGAAGTGATGCGATACCTGCTATACACACAGCAAAAAGAAGGCATTATTTACTAACAGCCCTTACAATTCAAGGATGAGTAATGGACCAATAATCCTATTCAATGCAACATTCTACTACCCAAATAACAAAAGAAATAATAAATATAACATTCCTGTGAGCTCCTGGGCATTACTATAAGTCTTCCACTGTGCGTACCCTCTGTTGGGTCATTTCTAACAAATGGGATGCTGGCGTCTATCAAGAGGTGCAGTGCGTCTCGGTCTCTTGAAAGAGGCTCGACGCAAGACCAGAGCCACCGTGACTCCCGTGGGACGTGTCCCGGGTCTAAACAATGACGAGAGGTCTCCAAGAGTGATTTGTGTGTCCCCTCGATGCCTTGTGTGTCATGCTACGGTCGTCAAGTCGGGATCTCTATCATGTCTATGGCTAGAGACTGGACGATCAATATCACTCGATGGGAAGAACTCTGTGATCCTGCTCTGAGAGGTGTCTCGTGGTGTGGCCAAGCCCTGTCGCCTGAGTAAGTACTCTCTGTGTTGGACCCCCTCGTGAATGAAGGCCGTAAGGCATGTCTAATCTAGGTAGGCGAGGAATCTGGAAAGGGATCCGAAGCCGTCTCTGAAGAGACAGTGGTAGCGACGTCGGATCTCGGAGTACATTGGGCACCTAAAAATAAAATGCTCCCACGACTCAACCTCCTGGTAGTCACACAATGTGCATATGCGATGCTCCCTAGGGATCCCCTCTGCTCTGCCGCTCTCTATGCGGAGGCAGTGTGATGATATCCGAAACTATCCGATGGAGATCCGTAGTGAGTCAGGCATGTGTAGCTTAGTGTACCCCGGTGGTGTGAGAAAATAAAAAGTTGTAGGATTAATCCCTTGCCAGAGGAGTAGGGCTTCAAAAAGCTTCTCAAAACTCCAAGTCTCTCAAATTGCAATTGATAAGAGTTATCTTTTTGTCGCTATTCCTACATTTTGATAAAATACCATGGAGAGAGTTAAATCTCACAAGCAAATTGAGAAAAGATGGGCAATACAAAACAAAGTGCGCTCAATTTGAATCATGCAACCAAAGAGCAAAAAAGAATAACATTGGATTGAACATCCCTCTTTATAAGAGAGGCAAAGCACTTAAAATATTGGTAAAAGTAATCCAAGGAAAAAAACAAAAATAACGAGTGTAATTTTACAAAATGATGAAACCACCTAAGCAACAACAAATACCTAAGATGACAAATGTCTTGTCTTTCAAGCATCAAGGAAGAAAACCAGTGATGGATCGTTGATGATGCTATCCAAATCCCTCCCTTCTCTTCTTATCTCCCCACTACGAAAAGAGAGGATATGGCTACACTCCTCATGTGAGTGTCCACCCGGGGTCGGGCCTCGAGAGTTGTATACTTTGGCTCGCTACTACATCTGGCACCTTGCTATCCCTAGATTAGGTCACCAGAGGAAAACTGTGCTCTACCTGGACCCTGCTGGTCCCTATTGTGCTCACCTTTATGCTCCTATGAGCTAATCTCTACATCTCTAGGCCACAAGAAGAAAAGTAGCCACACGTTGTTGATCAAAATGTGCTAGGAACTCTCTGAGTGGGTGAAAATTGTTGCTTAATAAACAATGACGTCATCCACAAATCTCATAGCACACAGCCTAATGGTTTGGTAAACCCCTTCTCTGAGATACGCAAACAATGACACCTATAGAAGCTCAGTTTTACCGAAACCTCAAGAAGCGCCAGCCAAAACCTGTACCTATGGAAAGGTAACAAATCCTCTCTGACGACCTACATAATCCCAAGCCTCCAAACCATCTGCATGTCCAAGCATACTAGCTCTGCTAATCTCCCTCTGCCTCCAATGTGATAGATGAAGTCAAGGATAGCCATGGCTATCTACACCGTTACCAAAGTCTCTGACTCTATGGAGATAAGTAACCACCTAAAAGACTACAAAACCAAAATCTACTAGCAAAATATGATGCGGGACCAATGGCTTGCACCGGATCATCCGAGCAAGAAGCAGTACTTATAGTCTCTCTCTATACAAGACCATCCTCTCTCCGATAGATTTGTTCCCCAAAAGGGACAACCGTACATCTCCGTTGGACACAAGCGAGTCAAAGAGAGAGACTTGGTTCTGGATCCTGAAAATATGAATTGATGCTCAAGTGTGGCTAGTGCGGCATACTCTCTACTCAAACAAGTTTGCATAGCTAGTCGCATCATGAAGACCACACCTAAAGGGAGCTACCATTCGAGATGTGTTGAAGATCATGACCTTGGTTTTATCCAACATGTTAACCTTCAAATCATGTGTCTCACAGATAGACTGAAGTGCACACTAGAGGCCTTAGCTGAAGAGGAGAGTAGGACCACCATCATCCAAGAATTTTGAAGTGATAGAGCTTGGCACATGGGCACGCTTTTTAGGTCCTTTGATATTGTAGTATACCTTGTCTTTATCAGACCTGCAATTAATGCAGTATGGAATCTATACGGACCTGTCAGACAGCATTTAATGCAGTGCGGGTCTGCCTCAAGGTGTGTGCCAGCCAGTTCGAAGATTTCCCAACACTTTGGAGCTACTTCGTGAAGCATGCAAGTATTTTGGAGCTGTCTCGAGCTGCGTGCCGGCTGTTGAAGATTTTTGGAGGTTGTTGGAGAGATCTGGAGGCCTCTCCTTGAGCCCATTTCTTTTCATTTGGCTTACCTTTGCCTCAAGCTGCGAGTACCCCTCCATTGGATCTCTCTCTTGCTGGCTGTTGAAGATTTTTGGAGATTGTTGGAGAGATCTGGAGGTCTCTCCTTGAGCCCATTTCTTTTCATTTGGCTTACCTTTGCCTTGGGCTGCGAGTACCCCTCCATTGGATCTCTCTCTTTTCATTTCTAAGTGCTCTCCTCCTCGTGGGAGCACTTTCTCTTGCTGTAATTCTCATTTCCAGCCCTCATTTTCTCTCATTTTCACCTCTACTTCAAGGGTGAATCTCTTTGTTCACATTCAGAGCGTTTACATTACTGTCCTTTCGGGCTACATCATTGGGTAAGCCGTTGTTGCATTGGTTCTTTCCAATTTCTGCTTCATTTGCATTTTGGAAAGGCCCCGTGTTGCCTTGGAAGGCCTTGTGTTGCCTTTCGGGAATTTTTCTTGTAACAGGTACACCTTGAGACAGCAGAGTCTCCTGCAGGCATAAGCTTTGAAGCTTGAGCAAAATTTTGTCACTTGATTTGAGAGGTTGCCTTTCTCTCATTTGCTTTGCCAATTGGTGCATTTGTCTTGAATTTCAACACCATGACTAGCAGCAAGGGTGATTTGTTTGGGATGCTTGGGGCTCATGACAAGCTTGATGGCACCAATTATCCCATGTGGTCATACATGATGGGACATGTTTTGGCTGCCAAGAATCTATGGCATATTGTTTGAGGTTCTAAGGCCAAGCCTACACGTAATGCCACTTCTGGTGCTGCACCTACTGCCTAGGGTTCTTCTTTAGGTGATGGGTCTTCAAGTGATGGTTCTAATGCTACTTCTAGAATCCCTGCAAATACTGTTACAGGTGCTTTGCCTCCTACACAGGAGCAAATTCAGTGGGATGGTTGTGATGCTAAAGCACATGCCTTGATTGCTCTTTCAATGAAACAAGTTATTATCCCTCACATCCGGTCTTGCAAGACAGCTAAGAAAGCATGGGATCAGCTAGCATCTTTGACTCAGGTGCGGAATGAGGCGAGGGTTGCCTATCTCCGCAAGCAATTGAAAGATTTGAAGCTTGATGAGGGTGGAAACATGGATGCCTATCTCACTGATGTAAAGGATTTGAAAGAGCAATTGGCCAACATTGATGAGATTATGCTTGATTCTCACCTTGTTTCTAATACCCTTGATGGGTTGCTTCATTCTTATCAAGGCTTTGCTACTACATTGAGGTTGGTTGCAAGGGGTAATGCCAATCATTTCTCATTTGACCAGCTGGTTGCTCTTATTCTTCACGAGAAGTAAAGTCGTGCAAATCGCAATGCTTCTATACTAGTGATCAAGCCTTTGCTGCCCAACACAATCACAAAGGCAAAGGCAAGGTTTCCGCTGGTAAACCCCCGCTGATCATTCACAGGGTGCCTCTTCTTCAGGGGATAATAAAAAGAAGAAGAGATGTAACTATCACAGGAAACCTGGGCATGATATTTATGAATGCAATAAGCGCATTGCATCAGAAAAGAAGAAGAAAGACTCTGGTCTTGTAGTATCTGGCTCTTCTAGTGCAGAGGATCGACATGAGTCCACTAATTTGCACAAGATCAACATTGGGCTTTCTTGGTTTAATCCTGATGTTCATGATGCTTGTATAGTAGTTTCAGATGTTCATGATGCCTAGCTCTTTGATAGTGATGCTAACAAGCACATCACTTCCTGCCGAGAGTTATTCAGCTCATTAGAGCATACATCTCAGGGGGGGAGTGTCACATGTGCCAATAATGCATCATATACCGTGACAGGTATTGGGCAAGTTGATCTTACTTCGGTCTCTGGTGGTATTGTCACTCTAGAGCATGGGCTTTAAGTTCTAGGCATTCGTAAGAGCCTCATTTCTATTTCAGCCATAGCTACATGTGGCTTTCATGTTCTTTTTGAGTGGTGTTAGGTGTGCATTGTATGACTACACATGCCTTTACTATGGTCTTGACTGACACATTGACTAGAGGTCTTTATAGACTTGATGCTTATGACACATGTTTGGATGATGATGCTGCACTTGTAGATGCACATGCCTTTGCTCTTGATTCTACCATGGCAAATACTCATTTGTGGCATGAGAGGTTTGGACACCTTAATTTTGGAGCCTTGGTGAAGTTATATAAGGATAGTATGGTTGTTGATCTTCCCAAAATGCATATGCCTTCAAAGCATGTTTGTGAATCATGCTTGCTTCGTAAGATGCACCGTGCTGCATTTCCCAAGGATGGGAGAGTTGGTGCTTCACGCAAGCTTAATCTGGTTTATAGTGATGTTTATGGACCCATGAGGGTTGCAGCTCTTGGGGGCTTCTATTATTTTGTCACTTTTATTGATGACTTCACCAGGTACACTTGGATTTTCGCCTTGAAATCCAAATCTGAAGTTTCTTCATGCTTCAAGCACTTTATTGCCTTGGCTGAGAATGCGAGTGCGCTGCATATATTGCTCATCTTAATACAGATAGAGGGGGTGAATACATGTCAAAGGAGTTCGCTGTTTTTTTGGCTTCACATGGCATACATCATCGATGCATGGTGCCTTATGCTCCTCAACAAAATCCCATGCCTGAGCAGAAAAATAGGTCAGTGATGGAAATGGCCAGGTGCATGTTGAAAGGCAAAATTTGCCTAACAAGTTGTGGTTGGATACAGTCATGTGTGCTAAATATATCTTGAACAGATGTCCCACAAAGGCATTGCAAACTATCACACCTTATGAGGCTTGAATGGGTCGTAAGCCTCGCATTTCTCACATGAGGACTTTTGGATGCTTAGCTTATGTTCATGTGCCTTCACAGACACGCACTAAGTTGGATGATAAAGCTATCAAGTGCATTTTTATTGGGTATAGCTCAGAGAGAAAGGGCTATAAGCTATATCAGCCCCGCACGGGCAAGTGTTTTGTCAGTCAGGATGTTGTGTTTGATAAATCTTCCACTATGCCTTTGCTGGACTGTCAAAAACAGCCCGTTGTTGATGCCCCAAACATTTTTAACAGTTTGATGCCTTCGTTTCCATCCAATGCTCGAGATGATGTTTCATCTGAGGTTGTACCTCCTCCGTCTATTGGTCATTTGCAGCCACATGTGCAGCCAGATATTCGGCCTGATATGCCTCTCATTGATCAGGACCATTTGCACAGGGCTCTTGACCAAGAAAGAGCTGAAATTCAGGAGCCCAAAAAGGTACCCCGTTGGCTCCTTGACACATTAAAAGACAGCAAACAAGATACTCCTTTGCCAGCCCGTACCAGAGCAGCTATCCGGAAAGAGCATGCTAGTTTTGTTGCTTATGCTTTGGTTGCTACAGCATGCAATGAAGAGCCCTTATGTCATCAAGATATAATTGTTGGTTGAAGGCTATGCAAGCTGAATTGGATTCTATCCATCAAACTAACACTTGGGAGTCGTGTGATTTGCCTCCTAGCAAGAATGCCATTGGAACTAAGTGGGTTTATAAAATCAAACGGAAAGCTGATGGTTCAGTGGACTGTTACAAAGCCCATCTTGTTGCTAAGGGCTATGCTCAGCAGCATGGCATTGACTTTGAGGAGACTTTTGCTCCCACTTCCAGGATCACTACTATTCACATTGTTATTGCCTTTGCTGCCCACTTTCATTGGCAAGTACATCTGCTTGATATCCAGACAGCTTTCCTTCATGGACATTTCTATGTTTCCCAACCTCCTTGTTTTGAGGTTGAAAGTTTTGAAAGCAAGGTATGCCGCTTGAAAAAATCCCTCTATGGATTGAAGCAAGCACCTCGGGCTTGGTATTCCAAGATTCATACTCATTTGCTCACACTTGGCTTTCAGAACAGCCCTATAGAGGCTACCCAGGACAGATTTGCTGATTTTAGTCCTTTATGATGTGGATGACATGCTTGTGACTAGGACACATGCTCAACAAATTGCAGATTTTAAACTTGATTTGCAACAGACATTTGCTATGTCTGATCTTGATCTTTTGAAATACTATCTGGGCATCCAATTTGCTAGAAGTGAGGGGGGCATTTTGATGTCACAATCCAAGTACATTGGACAACTTTTGCAGCGTTTTCAGTTTGAGGATTGCAAACCAATATCCACACCATTAGAGCCTGGTTTTCACTTGTCTTCTGAGGATGACAGCAATACATGTGATGTCACTCTCTATCAATAGGCAGTTGGTTGTTTGATTTACCTATGCCATACGAAACCTGATCTACAGTATGTTGTCTCACAATTGAGCAGATATATGCACAGGCCATCTATGCACCATTGGCATGCCGTGAAGCGTGTTTTCAGATATCTCAAAAGGCACACAGCATTTAGACCTTCTTTATGGGGCTGATACTTCACTTGTCATGCATGGATTCACTAATAGTGATTGAGCTGGTTGTTCGGACACTCGTGTGTCACACAGTAGCAATTATTTTATGCTTGGTACTTCATGTGTTTCTTGGTTTAGCAAGAAGCAGAGTACAATTGCTACTTCTAGCTGTGAAGCTAAGTACAAAGCAACTTTTATAGCTAGAGTGGAGTGTGTTTGGCTTCGGAAGCTACTTGTAGATCTTTATGCACGTCAGACTGCTCCTACTGTCATCTTCACTGATAGTCAAAGTGCTTTGACTGTTGCGCAGAATCCTGTTTTCCATGCTCGCACAAAGCATATTGAGGTTCACTATCACTACATCAGAGAGCGATTATCAACAGGTGATATTCACTCGTCTTATGTTCCCACTGAAGACAACTTGGCAAATCTTTTTACAAAGGCCCTACCTCTACCTAAGTTTGAGGCTTTTCCGCAAGCTTTAAACTTAGTACCTTTTGTAACTTGATCTGTTGTACTCTGTACAGCCATAGATTGCTATATCCCTACAAGACGAACATGAGCAACCCTGACATTAGATATTCACCTATCCTAAATATGTCCAAGATACTTCATCCCATACCATGGAGAGGGGTTTGTAGGCCATTCTATGGGCTATCCATAGGTGCCACTTATTCCTTGGTATGTGCCTTGCAGGCCTAGTTATAGTCACTTAGGCCTATTGGTACAGTTAGTACATGTACCACCTAGGTTAATTAGGACACTTAGTCCAGTTAGGACAGTTAGCCCTAGGGTTTTGTTATGTTGGCTCCCTCTTGAGCCTCCACTCTCACTTTTGCAGCAATCTATTACAGCATCTCGTTTTTCTCCTTCTCTCCTCCATTTTTGAGCTTCCAGTGCTTGCCATAGCCAACACATTTGGTCTCTATCTCAGTCAAAACTGAGCTCAATGCCAAGACTTACACTCATCATCGTACTAACTATTGTGGGGGACTCGATATCTGGGTATAAGACCAAGTATGGATATGCCTCTCTATCGTCCCAAAGCCCCTTGGCAAAATGTGAGGTCTCTAGAGCAAAAGAGCAAACTGTGATGAAAGTTCTCTTGATTATGTGCTCTTGATCCGAATCCAGACGAACCTGGAATGTGGATCCTGTCTCTCCACGGTGATCATCCACATGAGACATGATAGGTACAAAACTGCGACACAGAATCCACGTACTCCTCCGACTTCTCTAGTCTCATCACTCCAAGAAATTCCATAGTTCTAACCATAAGGTTCCATTACAGTTTCAGATGATGTAGGTCAGGGTCTCGTTCTTGCAAGTCTCACAAACCCAGCCACTTTTCCTCCTTATGCATGGCATCCCATTGCCATAAGAGGGCTCGCCCTTCCTCTACTTGTAGGGGCAGGGAGAGGGAGGGGGAGAGGGGGGGGTGGGGGAAAGGGGGGAACCCTTCCCCTAAAGCTAATTGAGGGGAAGGGTGGAACCTTAAGCTAATTGAAAGGGGCCTAAAAAAGATGATGGGCCTATATAAAATGTTTTTTAAAGCCCTAACTCTCATTATTCGGTGGCAGAAGTGAAGAACACTGCCAAGCCAACAAGACATCGCCTCTAGATTTCTTCCTCCAACTCCACGACCTCCATTGCACCGCATACATGAATCTCTCTGGGGACACAAAACCCTCCAAGGACCCAAATCCATCCCGTGGCATCTCCCATGAGTGCTCCCATGAGGCCTCTCCTAACTCTCATGAGCCCTCCCCCTGCTTGTGGGAGCCACTGCTAGGGTAGGCTTTGGGAGTCGATCCATTGGCTTTTGTCATGAATAATCCTCCTCCTTCCCAGCACCTGAAATTTGTGGGCTGTAGTTTTACTTTTGCACCTAACACCTCTTGTCTTTTTTCTATTCTTATTGAGTCCTTTTTTCCAAAGATGGTTTCAGACATGTATGTCATCTCTCATCATGGTAATATCATGTGACGTCATGTGTCATCATGATCTTATGGCTAGTGTGGCCCTTGGGCATTGTGCCTAGGACTCCACACACACACTCACACATGGGCCTATGATACTAGGCACCCCAACGTGTTCCGATGTGGACCGACTTGGGATGAGGGGTTTATATGATGGCCGACCTGGCTTATGCCTAGTCTTTTGCTGGACGACTTGGCTCTATAGCAGCAGAGTTGTGTTGTGGGTGTACATTCCACCGTGTGAACCAACCACGGATGTCAAGTGCCCATCCTGATGACATCTTGCTCTTGTGATTCTTTTGGAGTCATGAGCTAGCATCCCATGCTTTTCTAGGAAGTCTACTACCATAGAGTGGTATGAATGGGGCTGCTTCAGAAACACACTTCGCAAAGTTCCACCCAGAGATTCAAAGACAACCAGTCGTGTGAAATGACTCAATTTTAGATCATCATGGCAGGCCACTTGGAGTGTCACATTATATGCAGTGGTCTAGATGGAAGAGGAGACCTGCCTCTACTGTAGGCGCTTGGCAAGCCTTTATGAGACTTTCAGAGGATCAGAGACTTTTAGCAGTTGGCCACCTCAGAGGGAGTGCACTCACGATACAGCAGATGCAGGCAACCATTCCACCAGAGTGGATTGACATAGATGACATGCCGCTTAAAGAGTCCACTTCGTGGGAAGCATTCTCAGGGACAAGCATTCCGCTACAGGTCATTGCATTGCAAGATGCACATGAGGATACCCTTGTCTTTAATGTTCAATCGAGAGGCATACTTATCAGATATACTTTTGGAGGTTGCATTTCAGCCTGTCAGGATTGCAAGATTGATGGAGTGGGGCAGGGATTCACAGTGGTATCTTGACCCTGATCCTATTCTCCTTGCGTTGAGGTCTTGGAGACTCTGGCTGTATGGTGGTTCCCCTATTAGGTTCTTGCAACGGGACCCAGGGGAGTGGGAATGGATTGATGAGGGGCATCGAGAGAAGAGCTTTCCCTTCTTTCACTATACCGTTAGAAATGCCCGAAGGTTTCAGCTCAACGGTAGAGGTTGGAGGCCCTCCAGAGCACCACACTGGGATAGTTTTCAGATTTCCACAGCTGTGCAAAAGAACTTTTGGCATAGGCTCTAGAAATCCCTTAGGAATAGAAAGATCACTCTTTTCTTTTGGCTTTCTATTCACGGAGGGATTGCAGTGAACATGTAGAGATCCAGGTTCGGGGCTGACCCTACTTGTCCTCGTTGTCACATGGCAGTTGAGTCAATACAACATCGCCTTTGGGAGTGCAGATAGGCGAGGACAATATGGAAAGGTGTTGCTAGGATTTTCAACATCTTTCATCCAGCACCTGTCTATATGACCTGGGGTTCAGTGGCTTAGTTATCTCTTACTGGCCCACAGGTGTTTTTCAAGGGACATGATCCAGATCCAGCTTTCATTGTACGGCGACATTCAATGGAGTCTTGTTCCCTCCAGGATGTTCCCCTCACTCCTTTCAGAGCTGCTCATGCCTCAATAGACACATCTTGGGAGATTTTGGCTAGCATTGTAGCTTGGCATATTTGGAGAGCCAAGTGTACAGAGGCGATGGAGGGTATCCAGGTTCACCCTTCCCAGAGTATGGCCAGTATTTGGACTGACACAGTAGACACTCCAATGGCCATTTGGGCGAGTAGGCAAGGATCCTCCAAAGCAACCACTACCAGGAGAGTTACTTTTTCCAAAGTTTGCAAAGGATATCCTTTCTTCTCTGAGTTTCCTTCAGGGTTGAGATGGCATTTTCAGCCTCTGCCTTGGTTCTTTATTAGCTCACTTTAACCTGTTTTTTCCTCATGCATTGCATGATGTACTCCCGCATTTGAGCTTGCTCTCGCGGTTTTCATTTATACTTAATGAAGTAATTTTCTTGAAGAAAAAAAATAGAGTGGTGTGAAGACGTGGTACGAGTAACGTCCACGTCCATGTGAACCTATGGAGGGTTCTCTAGAGATGCGTGTTTGCACAATGCTGCTAGTCAAGCCGGAGTGTCTTTAAAACATATCACAAGAGGCTGATCTCTAGTGAGGTCTTGTCTGGCCCGCCACACTCCCTCAATACCATGCTTTGGAGCCCCCAAGGTGGAGATCACAGAGGTGGTAGCGTATGAAATGGATGATTGGTACGTGGTAGGCATCGTATGGGCTGAAAAGAAACCAGGCATGGTTTGGTATGGCATGGATATCTGAGGAGGGTGTGACCTGGGGGGAGAGGAGACATTGTGGGAGTGGGAGAGAAGACGAGATCAAAGACTGGGGTGGATTGAGAGGGGCTATCTAAGTAGCCTTAGGGCCGGGTGAGTTGCCAATAAGTGGAATGAGCAGAGATGTAGTGTTATCCGCCTGGTTCCCACTACCAGTGCTACCTTGTGTTGATTTGGTCCTTGCTGTGCTCCACCTTTCCTCTTTTCCTTTTCTTTCTTGTCGTTTTCTTTCGGCTTCTCCACTTTGCCTTTGTCCTTATCTGTAAATCGAGTACAAGACTCCTGATTAAGGATGAAGTGGGGGGGGGGGTGAAGTCCACTTATCCAAACTGTAAGGATTTCAGCTCACCATTGAGAAATGTAGCTATACTAGACAGGGCTGTGAGGCATGGACGCAATGGGAGAGGCATGAAGAAGCTGCAGTTGGGTGGCAGGGTCAAGAACTACAGCCATGTGCCTGGTTGGAGCGCTGAGAGAGAGGTGGGAAAAGAGAGCAGAGGAGGGCAATGTAAGGAAGGAAATGGGGGCTGTTACAGGATGCTGGTGGAGCAAAGGGACAGATCGCAGCAGGCAAGCAGTGAATCGCTGATCACAGAGGCCCAGGCTGAACTGAAGTGGTGTGGGACTAGGACAGCAAGGAAGCAACAGATCCCTGATCGCAGAGGCAGTGGTGTGGGACTAGGGCTGGGTGCTGGAGCACGTAGTCAAGGCAGAGCGGTGTGCATAATGCTGGAGCAAAATGTTGGAGGTCAGCCTCCCCTGATGTACCATGGTTAGGTTAGGGTGTAAGTGACGTTGTTGTGGGTGTGCCCGCTCCCTATGAGGGTAGAGTAGAATGTCCGTCATGATTTTGCAGACTTCATATTGATCCCCTTGCGTCCAACCTAGGGATCCTGCAGCATGAGGAGGCCAAGACCATGTCTCAGCTGTGGGACCATGTCAATGCGAGGGTAAGGTTGTTCATATTCCTAAACTGTACTCCTCAGGTGATTAATCATGTGAAGCATATGACGGTGGCCAAAAGTATCTGGGAGCATTTGGCATCCTTGTACAATAAAAGCTCTCCCATGAAGATGGTCTCTTTGGAAGTCCAGATGAGATCGTTGAATCCCACTAGTCTTCATCGATGTGGGAGCCGATCAATAAGTTACGAAAACTTCAGCAAGAGATTCTTCAGAGGGAAAGCAGATATCATCTGAGGACATGGCCATAACATTGCTGTCCTACTTGTCTTCTCAGTACTCTGCACTCTTTTCGTCCTTCATAACCAATGGAAGGATTGAATACATTGACATGGGAGGAATTGGTCTCGATGGTGCTCAATCAGGAGAGATTTTTGGATCATAATTATGACCTTCCCTCAGAGGCTTTGTCAACTGAGCAGAAGGGAAGGAAGAAGTTGGCAGCTGAGGAAAGGGAAGCTTTGAAGGCTTCACGTACTTGTAACCATTGTGGCTAGAAAGGTCATGATTGGCAGCAGTGTCCTCAAAGGATCAATGTGGGGACCAGTGAGCAGAAGGAAGGTTCTGCAGCCATCACGTCAATTGTTCCAACCTTCAAGTAGCATGAGGCAGGATGTGCTGCCAGAAAGCTTTCTGGTTCCAGATGGAAGATTGCTTGCTGGCAGCAAGACCTACCAGACAGGTGCAATGGTGAAGGAGTCTTTGATTCAGGCAGGCAGAACCTCAAGCCATGAGGAGTTGTTCCCGTTGACTCAGATGGCAATATGTGCATTTGTTTGGGCGTCATGACCTGGCAGATCCAATGGGGGTTTCTTTGAAGTGCTAGAGATCCAGATGAGTCAGATGATTGCCAGTGCAGGAATCTAGACATCACAGATTGATCCTAGTGAGCAGTTTGATGCCCATTGTTTCTTTAAAAATGTCAATGAAGAGGACATAGGGGCAGTAGGGTTCCGACAGCTGGTTGATAAAATTCTTCTATTGTTAGTCATGTGCTGCCTCATTAGCTATTATCTTTATGATTTTTTGGCTTATGAGACTAAACTGAAATGCCGCCATTTCATA
The DNA here is from genome assembly GCF_047967505.1 of Dipteris shenzhenensis. Taxonomy (NCBI): domain Eukaryota; kingdom Viridiplantae; phylum Streptophyta; class Polypodiopsida; order Gleicheniales; family Dipteridaceae; genus Dipteris; species Dipteris shenzhenensis. The sequence continues at coordinate 52,158,942 of NC_141610.1, read as the reverse complement.
GCCCTTGAAATCAATACTTCACATCGGTTTAAGTGCTAGCCTTCGTCATGATGGAGCCCTCCCTTGACCTCCAGAGTTGTGTACATGTGTCTTGGGGAAGTGTATTGCATGTAACAGTTGATAAAAAAGGTCATCAATGCAAGACAATGGGTATTAGTTTTAAATTGTGAGCTTATTAAGAGCTCGGTAGTCAATGCAGATGGGCATAGACTTTTTCTTTTCTTGTACAAGGACCACTGGAGAACCAAATGGAATGTGCCTTCGTCAGCCGACAAGGTGGTAACTTGTGTGGTAACTCCTTTGGGAATATGTCTAGATAGGATTGGAAAATGGTTGGTTCAAATACTGAGGAGGTGTCTCATCAACTGAGTGCAATGTCAACTTGTGCTTGCAAAGTTCGAACCCACTTCTTTATTTACAAGAGATAACTAGTGAAGAGACTACAGTATTTGGGTTTAGTCTCTTACTTTTTTATACACACCGGTGAAAAACCAATGTAAAGTATTAAAAAATATCAAGCCAAATTAGTCGCAAGGGCAAGGGCTATCAAAAGTAGTTCCCATTACCTTTATCCAAGCTATAATGCTTGTGACCCCAGGGCACTCCATGGAATCCACCCTCGTTTCAGTGTCAAAAGCCACGCACCTGGAAGGCACTCCATGCTACCCTTCACCTTCACAAAGGCATTTGACTCCTCGTCGACCCACATCTCAATGTCAAACATCATCACCGTGGTTTCTAGGTCGGCATATATGACCTCAGTAACACTAGGAGATGTCACCAGGAATAACTCTTCGATTACCACATTTGCTTTAGCCCTTGTATCACCCTCTGAATCTCAGTGAGACTCCTTCCTTTTGTTTTTTTGATCCGCCTTCTTCTTTTTGCAATCCTTCGCAAAATGTCCTGGCGTGTCACAATAGAAGCACTTCTTCTTCTGCTTTCTCTTGGAAGTATCCTTGTCATTAGAGTCGTCTTTCTTAGACTTGTCACCTTTAGGCTTGCCCTTTCCTTTGCCAATGTAATCCTTCGCCAACGCCTTGATGTCTTTGTCATTGTTATAGAGCAACGCCTTAATCCATCGCCAACAACGCCTTGATGTCTTTGTCATTGTTATAAAGCTTCTCCCTAGCTTCTTCTTGTAGCAGTAATGGACCCAACTCCTCAAAAGTCAGAGGTTTGGTCCTCTATCCTGCTATCACAATCGTAACAAAGCTTTTGAAACTCTGAGGTAGCCTCCTTAGGACCATCAAGGCCAAATGACACGAGTTCATCTTCTGACCAACTAATGCAAATTAATCCCTCACCACCTTGATCTTTGTCAAGTGGTAATGTACCGAATCTCCCTCATCCATATCAAGGTTGTAGAGCTGATGCTGAAGAAGCAGGATCCGAGATGTGTTGTCTGTCTCGTACAGATCCTTCAGAGTGACCCATGCCTCTACTGACGTCTCGACCATCTAGATGTGAGGAAGCACGGAGTCTGCCGTAGTCCCTATGATCAATGCCAAGGCATGGGCATCTCTATCTTCCCAGGCTTCGAGCTCCTCTCCGTCAACTGCCATGAGTATATTTTCGTGTCTGTCCACCATGTCCTCCGCCTTCGCCTCCACTCCCATTGTCGATTTCCACAGCTTCCGAGCCATTAAATGACTCCAGATCTTCACCTTCTAGATCGGGTAATTTGACGCATCCAATTTCCCAGACTCAAACATTGAATGTGTTTACATTATTGCCATGATGATTGTTGAAGTGGGTCTTTGCTTCAATTGACAAACACATGTGCCGCTTGCTTCCCTCAATCACAACGGAGAGAAAACATATTGCAGCTCTAAAACATTCAAGCTGTCTTCTTAATTTTGCATGCATGCATGGGTCACGTAAAGAACTTGCTACATGACATTTGAAGCATAAAGAAATTGCTTACATGAAATGACCGGCAAGTAAGAAAGATGCACAAGCACAAGGGGCCCCTCTCCTTCTTTAGTACTCACCCAAGAGGGCAAACTACGCTTTTCCTAAGGGTGAAAGCCTAAATCAACATGTGATGGAAGCTGCTCCTCACTCCTATGAGTTAGAGTGATTGTTGCTGCTTGAGGAGTGCTCCTGCTTCACCTTTGAAGAATGAGCAGTCTTTTTTGCGTTTTGGTTGGGGGGGGAGGCTATTGCATGAATTAGTCTGACTGCTATTGCAGGACCCACCAAGTTATGGGATGCAAGCTGCACTACTTGACTGACTCTGTCTGTGGGCACATTTGTATGGCCAGTTTGCTGCTGCTATGGCTGCATGGCAACCCTGGATAGGCTAGACACAACCAACAGGAAGGAAATATATTCCAGGTACAGCGTTTCATTTCGTTTCCACTTCAACAACTGTTGTGATGGCAATGTTGCCTCAGCTTATAAAAGAAGTCATTCAAACAGTTTCCTTTGCAAAGTATGATGATTGTCCTTTCTAGGTGGGTAATTGTGCTTGTTACAACTCATCTGCTGAAAAAGATTCAATGACCCCAAGAATACCTATCTCTATCATGAAGAATTCCAACTATACCCACAAAGCCATGCTCTACTTCAACCATTCAAGTAAATGGTTAAGAATTCAAAGGTTCGCTATGACCATGACGTTCCAACGTAGCACCTAGAATCACTGTGCCCCAGACTTTCTTGTCCATAAGGAGAGACCGTAAACAGCTCACCAAGATGCTCGAAAATTTTACATAAGAGGCTCGCTACTTTTTGAAAACAACGAAAACTTGGTCTTAAAAGTATACAGGTGCAAGATCTTCTTATGATAACCTCTACACCGAAATAGGAGGCAGCTATACTTTCCGTCTCCTATTGAGGCAATCGGCTACAAAACCTTCCCGGCCTTTTACTAATCTCCAGATTTACAAACTTAAGGTGGATCTTTGAATCTTTTCTTGAGATCTTGCAGGATTTCAAGTGGGAACAATTCCTCTCCTTCAGTACATACCTAGAAACAAGGACAAAAGGCCCAAGTAATTACGCGTCATACCTGGCCTAACTTCTTACAGAAGAAAAAGTTGCTAACATTCACAAATCCAATGAAGCGTGTGCATTCTTTGTTCTCCATCATCACTGAAAGAAGGATTAACATCTTTAGGCGCGTAGCTGTCTTGACTCCCTATGAAGAGATCGGTAATCTTTAACATTAGCTGAATATGCGAACTCAGATCCATATGTAGGCGCAAGGGATGAGAGAATAGAAGAGGGGTGCAACACGGCACTCGTATCCTGACTGCGAAAAAGTTGTACGAAATTTTGGCTTAGGCAACCACACTCATCCGTAGTACATGCGCGGGAAAGAGCACCGGCAATTTTTACCAAAAGGACATGGACTACGAGTTGTTTCCTAATGAATCGACAACAGCTGGGAACTGGTTAGCAGGACGCACTATGTACGAAGTCCTCCAGGTACGTCATGCTGAAACAAGACCGCCACAACAAGAATCGAAACAAGAGAGTGAGCTGGTCGGCAGATCTCCAATTGGGGAATGAGCTCCACGCAACGTAGCCCTAAATCAGATCTTATCTTATATTATTATATTATATATTATTTAATACTACAAGGGCAGCTTTTCTAAAATGGCCACGTGGCTGAAAGTTCATCTCGCGCAACAAACGAATGAAGTAACAACTTTAGGCAAAGAGAATATCAACAATAGTCGTAACTCCTAATGTAACAAGGTGAATGATATTTTAATCATTCATAAGCCTGCCCAAGATCAAAAAGAGCAAACCAAAAGGAAACAGTGTGGAGAAAGACTATAGGGAGAGAGACAGGGGGCGGGGGGAGGGAGAAAAGGTGACGAGATGATGCTGGGGGAGGAGCTCAGGAGGAGAAAGTTGGCTATAAACCACAAAGTTATGTTGCCTCTTATTCAATGTGACTGACTGTATTGCTATTTTGTGGATCAATTAATGCAGCAAAATCAGGACATGTGGCAGATTAGAGAACAAGAGCCTGCCATGTGTCCTAAAGAATCTCTTCTCTTCTCTATCTCTAGCTCTTCTCTTCTCTTCTCTATCTCTATCTCTACATTTTTCATTTCTAATAGAGAAGGGTGCCATGTGGTGAGCAATGGCACCACTCTTTCTTGCAAGCGGCCTTCCACATGGCATGCCCCCCCTCTATTTTTAAATCACCAACCTAAATTCCCTCACACATTTAATGCCCGTGCAAAGCACGCATCTGAACTAGTAATCTACTAACCACGGACAGGAGGGAGAGAAAATGGGGACACATGGCAGCCTAGAGAACAAGAGCCTACCATGTGTCCCAAAGAAGGAGCTCCTAGATGGAGGCTTTGAGAGCTAGGGGGAGATGGAAAGACAAGAGGACAGCTTTGAGTGGAGAGGAGGTGGAAAGACAAGAGGCAACTTTGGGAGGAAGGAGGATATGGCAGGTCAATGGAATGCAGGGAGGAGATGGAAGGACTTAGCCAAGCCAATCCAAGCTTCTAACGACGATCGACAGCACGCATCACGATCTTGAAGAGTACGCCGATCAACACATGTGCCAAAAGGAGTTTCAAGTGTTTAAAACATGCATTTGTTTCGGCCTTGGCCATTTTTGAATTGATTTTTCGATTGATCCATATCCTTGATTCCAGCAAAGCGGACAATTAGATCTAGACAAAAGGAAGCAAATTGGATTTCTAAATCTAGCCCTAACAAAAGAAGCTAGAACGGAATCATTCAAGATCTAGGGGAGAATGAGGCCTACCTTGCGGCATTTAATTTATAAACCACCATTGCCCGGAACTTTTCCAATATAATTTCTAGAAGAATAGAGTCGCATTACAGATGGAGCGATTGATATGCGTGCTTTTGCACAAAGTGCTTGATGCACTCTGCCTGATGTTGAGATGATGGTCCTCTTCCAATGCAAAAAGTGGATCTCTTGCAACCTCTTGCATTACTCTTAAGTCACAGCCAGTTATGAGAGCATTTAAATAAGAAACTGATTGAACGATGGGAGTGTGACCTCAGTGTGACTCCCTGAAGCAAATGCTTTCTACTAGCTGGCCGAGGGAATTGTCCACCTTCACATTAGGAGTGGTTGAGGATGGTCGTGTATCTTTACCCACGCAAAGCACAGGTTCAATACTCATTTTTTTCTTCACAAACCACAAAACTTGCACCTTATATTAACACTCCATTGTGAATCTCCACTTGTAATTTTTAGAACAATTAACTAAGTTATTATGTTTCAAATTGCCATTTATAGAGATCATCCTTAAAAATATTTTCTTTTAATAGCCCAACGCGCTATTAAAATTTGTTTTCTCTTTTACATCTAAAAGTGCTTGCTTTAACACTATACTAAGAGGAAGTGCTGATGCTCACTTGTGCACTCTTGTATTTTTTTCCCATCCCCCGCCCTAAGGGGCAGGTGAGCGATGAGTGCGACGAGCAAGGGAAAAAGGGCGAGGGGCCTTAAGATTTTGAAACTATGATATAACTACATACCTAAACATTTTTCAAATTTGAGAAAATACAATTTACAAGTAATTTAAGAAATACGGACATTCACTGTATAGAGTTTCACAGTTTTCTCACATAATGGAATAATTTAAGTTGAAAAGCAAACAAAATCGTACCTAGTAGCATTGGCAACTTTCCACCCCACAAAGTACTCTAAGGATCATTTCCCTTCATGGAAATCCTAAAATTGGCATAGGTTGGCCTTATAATATACCCAACTACATTTAAAGAAAAGAGTGATATATTCCATTCAAAACAAAACCCAACTACATTTACAAATTTTGGAGGTACCCTCTAATCACAACCTAGCTTTTTATTTAAGTTGAAAAGCAAACAAAATCCTACATGAGCCTACCTAGCAACATTGGCAACTTTTCACCCCACAAAGTACTCCAAGGATCATTCCCCTTCATGCAAACCATATAATCGGCATAGGTTGGCCTTGCAAGATACCCAACTACATTTACAACTTTGAGAGGCACCCTATAACCACAACCAAGCTTGAGTGCTTTAACATAATTTTCTGTAGCTTTATAGTTTTTCAAATTATTGTTCACTAATTTCCTTTAAGTTATTATTTTTAGAATGGCTTTTAAAGCCATACTCTCTCTCTCTCTCTCTCTCTCTCTCTCTCTCTCTCTCTCTCTCTCTCTCTCTCCCCATCGGCTCCTTTCTCTCAGTCAGTCAGTAGCTTTGTTGGCCGTCTGTAGCTCTCAGCCCATCGGCCCCTCTCTCTCGACACTCAGCCTGTGGGCTCTCTTCCCCCCCTCAGCTCAACCCATTGGCTCTCTTGCAACCCTCTCAGCCCATCGGCCCTCTTTCTCTTAGCCCGTCGTTCCGTAGCTAGCATGTCATTATTCAACCCCTTTTGTAGCAAGCACCAATTTGCCTTGATCACATTTTGTTTCCACTGCATCTCACCTCAGGGAGGTAGCTCACCTTATCTCAACCCTAAGCTAGACTAACCCCCCTAGCCTAGCCCAAGGCTTAAGGTATAGCATGGGGTATTCTAGCCAAGGTCACCATGGAAGAAGAAACTTCTTACCTCTGCTCCTTCAACAAAGAAACTATCATACTTAGCTATTGCCTCGACACCCTTCCACCCTCCTCCCCCCTATGCCCGGACTTTCCACAAATATCAGAGTAGGCTCGACTCCCATGAGCAGATTTCTCTCATGCAACAAGAACTTAGAGACGCAAAGCTCCAAAATGCTTCCTTGGAGAAGCAAGTCCTAGACATGGACAATAAGGGAAAGCAAGAGGTAATCAAACAGGTTGTTTACCAATGCACGATAGCAGCATCGACACTGCAGCTTGTGATTAAAATTTGTGATTAAAATATAGGAAATAGTTACCACCCAACTCAAGTCCATAAAGGAGGAGCTCACAGCCACTGTGAGTTCTAAGATTGATAAATGTGATGTCTACAAGGAGGTAAAAGGGCAAGAAACCAGGGTTGCTAATGATCAGATTGTATGCATAGGAGGGCTACCATAGGGATGGAGTGGGTGTGAGGGCAACATAGAAACCAAGCTCAGCAATCTCAAGAAGGCAATCTCTCAATTCAAAAGATATAGATTATATCATCCAAAAAAGGATGCAAGTAAGGGTAATCTTCCAAGATAAGCTAATAGGAGCCAAGACATGGGTTTCAGAGGAGCTCACCTAGAATTAGCCAAAGTGAAAGACGTTGGGAAGAAGCCTAGACCCAAAGAGTCTCAGTCAAAAAATTCGGTATTGAAGGCCAATTAATAATAGTATTAAAATTTGGCAGTATGCCAAATAATTTGAGTTGAGAATCCTTGTGCACTCCTCGACTCTCTCTGACATTCAGAGATGTAAGGGCTTCTCCTTTGATGTGTATTTTGTCTCATAGCCCCACGAGGGCTCGTGCAACGTTAATACATCTCTCTCTCTCTCTCTCTCTCTCTCTCTCTCTCTCTCTCTCTCTGTGCGTGCTCATGCGCTCCCTCCCTCCCTCCCCCCCCACACCTCCCTCTCTCTCTCTCTCTCTCTCTCTCTCTCTCTCTCTTTCTCTCTCTCTCTCTCTCTCTCTCACACACACACACACACACACACACACGCACGCACGCACGCACGCAACTAAAGATGCTTTTGATAATAATGGGCCCACAACCATTTATGCTCTCCTATGAGCATTGTCTCGTAGGAACATCTTATAGGAAACTACTAGTAGGGTAAACAATAGGAAATTATCCATCTCTCCCCTCTCTTAGACTAGTCAATTATCGGTTAAATTCAAAGTTTAGGCATTGGTATTCAAAAGGTTTGTGTATAAGGATTGTGTTTGAAAGATGTGTGCCTGCTCTTGAGGGGTATTTTGTTTATCTTTGCCATCATGCACATTTATGGTTGTGGATTCCAAAGGTTTGGGTTTCCTTAAGGTCGTGCTTTGTGTGTCCTTTGATCTCATGTTAAAGTGGACTTTCATCATCCACCTTACCTTAAGCTCAACTTAAGCATTCATCTCATCAACTTTGATGTTTTAAGGACTTTTGCTTCCCTAGCAAATATTTGTTCATTTCCCATCCAACCAACTCGTGCAAAGCTACGTCAAGCTCTTGTGATGTCTTTTATTAGTAGTAATGAAGCACTTTTTAGCTATTTGAATCCTAAGTCAACCTTGTGGCCCATGGAAAACCATAGATTAGTGGCTCGCATTGATGCTCACAAAAAAGTGCCAGAGGCCCAAAAAGTTATGGTTCCAGCCTAAAAATTTGATGCTTTTTTAGAATATACATCTTTGGAAAATGGATTATTACATTAAGTTCTTATTTTCAATAAAATTGCCTCATAAGTTATCATTGTAGTTGAAGACCTCTTCAAAGATTATCATCGCATCAATAGATGTGGTAATTGTTGGGTTTGTAACAATAGTGCTCATGGAAATTGCTTCAATGAAACTTGTAATGAAGGTTTTGATACACACTCCCTAGAGTCTAATGAACCATCCATCACGAGAGAGCACCTTTAGGAAAACCTAGAGGATCCGTTTAGCTTTTTGGTAAGAACATGTACAACAAAGCAAGTAAAGAGAAGATCTCCTTGCACGATAGGTGGCACTATCCTAGGTAAGGTATGTAAGCCTCTTCTTGCATCTAAGGTTCAGCAAGATCCACATAAGGCCAAGTTGGCAAGTCCCATGTATTCACATTAAGGAGGGAAATGGTTTATGTACTTGCATGAAGGAGAGTGAGGGTGCAAGTATCTCTAGAGGCTACATGAGATAATTTTCACTAAGAAAATGGCTTTCAAAGAAATAAATATTAAGTAGAGTACAATTGGCAAAGCTACACCCCATGGCTCTCTAAGGTCAAATTTAGAGGTTGACTAGTCCCCTACGATGAGAACACCCCCCTTCAGAATTTATTTTTTGCTCATATTTCAAAATTTCCCCCTAATGATTAATCATCTATTTGGCATCAACAAGGCACAAATTTTAAAAAGGCATATATTTTTACTGATAACTCAAATTATTTATTTGTATAAATCCAATCAGAGAGCAAAAATGGTGCAAGACTCAAATAACACATTTGGGCAATTGGACTATCATTGGTAATCAAAGATCGATTGCCACATAACAAACACATGGATTTTAAAATATTTTTAATGATTCAAATAAAAAAAGACAAGCGTAATACAAGCCTCAATAAGATTTCCTAGAATTACCATCAATATTATTGCCTTTTTTTGTTTTCTTTCTTCTTTTGAAAAAATAAATGCGGTCATTTAGGTTGTGTATTTGTGCACATTTTTGTCGACAAACACTAGCAGGGTTATTCGTGAGTTTTCATTAGATCATCTTCAATGCTACTCTACTCACACTTGCCTCAATAGAAGTCCTATAGTTCTAAATATGCCCAACATCAATACATCATTCAATGTCTCAAAGAAGAACAACAACATCAAAATTTGTGATGTATTTTGGCCCCTTAGAAGAAGAGACAAAGTAAGGGAACCATTGGTGATACTTTTAAAAGTTAATAGTTAACCTGTTATCACTAGCATCTTTTTCAACCACGAATGATTCATTGGAACCCACTACTTTGAAGACAAGAGGTACAGCTATACCCACTTTCAGTTTTGCAAAACTCTTCCTTTGAGGTTTGTCCTACATGGAGGTACTCCCTTTCTTCTTAAGTTGATCCATCATCAGAATAGCTATCTTAGCATATTCTTGGATGAGTGTTCTTTTGAATTTAAACAAATATAAGAATATTTATAGTTTCTTTAAATTTAAACAAACATAAGATATTTGTAATTTCTCTGAATTTATCAAATGTGAAAACTCTAAAATGGGCCTTACCTTTTCATGAGTTTTCATTAGATCATCTTCAATGCTACTTTACTCACACTTGCCTCAATAGAAGTCCTATAGTTCTAAATATGCCCAACATCAACACATCATTCAATGTCTCAAAGAAGAACAGCAGCACCACAATTTGTGATGTATTTTGGCCCCTTAGAAGAAGAGACAAAATTTCAAGGGAACCATTGGTGATACTTTTAAAAGCTAATAGTCTTTTTGTGAGTCACATGATTTGAAGGTCAACCTTGCTAAAACTAAGGTCATGATCTTCAACACATTCAGAGCAACTATGCATAGAGAGTCATTCACTTTCAATGGCTCATCGAGCTTGTATCATCATACAATTATCTAGGATATTCTCTTTTCTGGTCCTATATTCACAGTGCAACCCAGGATGCAAGCTCGTTTGAGCAGAGGATATGCCTCATTGGCCAAGTTGGAGAGACAATGCTTCCACTCATACTTTTAGGACCCTCGGACCGAGGCTCTCCTCTTCGACTCCCTAGTTCAGTCAGCATGCATGTACGGTAGCCCCTGTTGGGGCCCGGATCTCTCAGATGCAAATTGGGCTTGAGGAGAGTGTCTCCAGGTTTTGATGTTGTTGAGGATGATACGAATTAAGCCATTAGTCTCCCACTAGATCATTCAAGCTGAGTTTGGGTCATCCCCATTGCAGCTTGATGCATCTTTCCACGTCATCACTTATTTATATCAGGTCGGAAGATATGGCGACTGCATTTCAAGGCAACATAGACTACCATGGCTAGCACTATCCTCCTGAAACCAGCCTTCACTTATCAAAGGGTGGTAGAAATCCACTTTAACCACAACACACAAAGTAAATAATCAAATAATTAATCACCACAGATCAAATAACAGGGAGCTAGAGTGCTCCTACTCATAAACAAAGACATCGATTGGCCCCAAACACTAACGCTCCTTGCGGTATTTCTTTAAAAGCCAAGAGGCTAATCACAAGGTCTCCTAAAAGCTGTACCACAAGCAAACCATTGCACTCAGACTTCCAATATCCTGCACACCCTGCAATTCTTGCTCAACTTTATACGGCGAATATGCATCCAATCACTAGGCAATCATGCACTCTTCCTTCCGACCAAGCATGCAATAGACTCCAAAGGCATAAGCTATCTCTTTGCCCACTGCACTTACATAACCAAGTGCCCAACCAGCTAGACACGGCTAAACAAATACAAACAAGCCAAAGACAGCCAAACCCTGGCATAACCAACCAGGAAACACTTCCAAAACAGGTCACCCCTATCTACAGGCACCTGGCCACTCCCCAACGGCATGAATTAGCCTTCCTCTGCCTAGAATCAATACCAAACGCAATAACCAGCCAACAACCAATCCAAAAATGGCAAAAGCAGGCAAAGACCAACCTTCCTCTACCCAGAATCCATAGAAAAATAGGTCGTTTGAACTGGAAAACCATAAATCCAGCTAAGAACAAGTGATTCAACCCTGGTGCAATCAATAGGTAGCTCCAAAACAGGTCGTCCCACTTGGAAAAGGTTCCAAAATCAGCAGCAACAAGCAAAAATTAGCCAGAAAGCATTTCGTACCATCTTCTTCAGCCTCTCTACAGCTCGGAAAGCAACCAAATGAATCGCCTCTCCTTTTGGAGCCCATAAATAAGAGAAAACAGCATGTAGGAGAAATCGCCACACTTCTAGGGCCCAAAAACAACAAAATCCATCCTGTGGAGAAATCGCAATCCTTCCTGGTCAGCTTCCAGGAGTAGAAGCACCATCCAAACAACCTTGGAGGTCACCAGTAGCAAAAGTCCAAAATCCAACCTAAAAACAGCTCGCCCAGCTCTAGAGGAAGATTTCGACGGTCTTTTGGCTTGCTTTTTGGCCTCCTACATGCCAAACAAGTGTCCTCTACTATTTTTCGAGTTCCATGCCAAAAATAGAAGATTTTAATTGCACCACTCTTTTTCCCCTCTGTTGCACACACTGGTCCTAGGAATTAATTACCCAATAATTGGCCTGCACATTCACAACTTCCAAGGGCCCGCTAGGAATTGTAATTCCCCAAGTCCCGCACTTGTGGCCACACTTCCATGTTCCAGAGGCCCAAGGCAATCACACGTAAATTACAAGAGTCGCAAATCAAAATTCCCATAAATTCATGTCCTCATGACACCTCCTCCATGGCCTTAGTAGCTGAGGGGGATCAGAGATGCTGTTATGCACACAGAGGCTGATGATTTGAGAGATTGGGGCTACACATGGACATATTAATCCCTTTCTAGTACAACATTGATGCGCCTTTTCTCCCACTTCAATATCACAAGGACAACCAAGTCATACTCAAGGACCCTCTACAACTACACATGTTCAGGACCTGGTTGGCACTGAGTGAGCTCCCAATGAAGCTCAGCTTGAATAGAGATCATTGTTTGTGCATTTCTAATAAGGGCTTTATTGCCCCCCAGGATGTACTCAGATCCATCTCCCCCAGGATGTACTCCAATCCATCTCCCCCACTCATTGAGGATCTCTATTGGTCAATTTCACGTTTCATCACATCAACTTCATATTGAGAGTAGTTGAGCTAAGAGAGTATCCACAAAGAGACGTATGTGTGCCTTACATGATCTACAAAGATCAAGTCAGAGGAGCATTTTATCTTCAGATGCATTGTACATTAGGAGATCCGAGGTCACTACTATTCTCAAAGATAGCGCCGGATTGCTCTCTCGCTTCCTTTCTTATCCGGATCAAAGATGCTTAGCCACCTTCATTCATGAGGCCATTAAGCATCGAGACTGCTTGCTCAAACTACAAAGATAGAAGCAGAGCACACAAGCAAACTCATCTCAAAGCATGATCATAGAGTTCTTTCAACTGAATCATGTAGGCCCTCGTTCCTCAGGTAGTTGATGAGGTGAAGATCCAGAGCCAACAACACACATACCCAAGAAAGGGAGGACACATAGATCACACTCGGAGACATCCCTTCCATGTTCAGACCTGGGGGCACAACCCACACGACCTACAAGAGTTACTGTGGCCCTAGTCAGACGTAGAGCTGCAACCAGGAGACCATGCTGAACTGCACTCCTACCGCCAACGCTCTATCCCTAATCTTATACCATTGGAGTCTCGCCAGTCATTGGGTCCATCATGACCTCTCTTCTAGAGCTCCAGTATCTAATGTATTGGGCCAAACTTAGCACAGACTTGAATGATGCTGCTGTTGTGACTATGTCATACTGATGCTTTCTAGGACTATGTAGTATTTAGCATCTAGCATGGGTGATGATCCTCATTTTTGTAGCTCCACCGTTTCACCCTATCGTATCAAGTTTCTTATAGTCTCATAGACCCAAGGTCTTGTGAGGACTTTAATAAACTCTCTCTCTCTCTCTCTCTCTCTCTCTCTCTCTCTCTCTCTCTCTCTCTCTCTCGATTGCTTACTCATCTAAACTTGGTTTTTGCTCTATGAAGCTCAACGCCTAGCATACAGAATCATAAACCCCTTTCCGATTCCTGTGAACTCCAACTTTACTTATGGAGCGAACTTCTCGAGTGCTAGCACCACTGCCAAGGACTTGAACGGATGCCATATGTTTTTGCTCGGAGTGCAAATTGACCAATTTACAATTTTTTAATCTAAAGTGCTAGACACCAACTCTCAAAGTCAACGTACCTACACGTAACTACCACCGCTAGGTGATTCATAGTTTGTGTACTTATACTACGTTGATTTCTAGATTTGACAACGCATAATCTTACCCGTCATCCTTTGATTGCTTGTTCAACCTTCTAGGTAAAGTTGTCATGCTGCATAGCCTACATAGCTCAGACTCCCTGGATTCAAACCAATAGGCATGGAATTGGAAATGCTAGATAATAGTCGTCAACCTACCCCTCCTTAGCAGGTGATCATTAGCTGCTGTTACTTGAAACCAAAAGGAAACCTGCAGATGGGATCGGTATTTCGAAAAGGTAAAGACTCCTTGCTTGGGCCATTGGAGGTTTTGCAATTCAGAGATGCATGCAATAGAAAAGCATGAAGACATGCTCATTCACTCATGCCTCCAAAGCTAGTTTTCAAATGACCGAATTCCCCAACAAATTCCCCAAAAGACCTCCAAATTTTCAAAAAATACACTTAGAAACCTACAGAGCTCATGCCAACCAAAGGGCAGGCCAAAAAAGTGATACAAAGACTTGTGGAGAAGCATAATTGTTAGAACCAGTGTGTAGGTTGTTTATATTGGTCTATAACGATACAAAACATTAAAATTGCAGATGTGTATATTGCAATCCCAAAATCAGGGCATCACATGCAAAAAAAAAAACTTGACTACACAACAAAGCGAGCTGTGTAAAACAGATAGTTCACTAAAAAGCGAGCTGTGTAGATGCATCTCTCTCAGCCTTCAGGTACAACAGAGACTTTACAATTGTACAATGCATCGAAACATGACGAAATGCTTTCTATAAGTGCATCAGATACACAAGTTTATTGAAAACTGCAACATATGTGCATAATTGGTACATGGATACTCATGGATAGGGGATTCGAACCCACATCTTCTCTATATGGTAGGACATTTTACTGAGCTTCAGAGGCAGCAAGTTACACCTTAGCTCACTCAAGGCAAGGTCCTTTTGCAACGTAGACAATCCATTTATTAGGCTCATGTGCTTTTTTGCCATTGCATTATAAGAGTTTTCAGTCGAACTGTGTTTGTGAGAGACTTTTCCTATGCTTTCAAAGTAGCTTTAAGCAAATCACAATGAGGTTCTGCTTAGTGCCTTACATCACACTCAGTCAAGCTCATAGGTGGAAGACTTCAAGAGTGAGCAGCCCTGCTCTCTAAAAGTTTCAATCATTTTAGAAAAGCTGTAAAAGAAGGCATCTTTACTATTATAACTGTGCAATAGCAGGAAATTGAGGTATGGCCCCTACTTGAGGTGTAGATTAAGCAGTTGGAAGTCGCCTTTCTCAAACCATGTTTTCTTCACAAACATTTGAGTTAAACATTAATCAACTGGAAAGGCAATCAGCTGTAGAATCTGGTGCTTATGCAAGAAATATGTCAACCAATAATCTGCACAAAAACAAAAGCCGTCTTCAACGTGATGAAAGCTATTAGTATCTCTTAAACAATTTTGCAATTAGACCATCCTGTATTTTTGTATCTACCTGGTTCAGTGATAGAAAATGTCATTCCACATGCCATGAAATTGATTATTGATGTGAAGTTAGTTTGGTCAGATGTATATAAATTCAAAACTAGGTAACATCACTTCTATTGCTGACGACGCCAGGGCACATATTAGTTCATTTTCTTTAGGACATCTGCAAATAGTATGAGACAGTTCAAAGTTTGGGCAACTGACTGAACACAAGATGCAAGGATGGATTTAAATAATGTATTTTAGGAATTTGACTGCAATATTTACATTTTCAGGGTTATATGGATGGCAAACAGCACCTAATGTCTTTTTTGCTAACAATGCAAGTGGTCATCAGAACTGTTTGAACTTAATGAAAGATATAAAATAGTGGACCAATGAGCAATATATGTAAATTTTTCCATCTAATATACATTTCTTGGTATTTGTATTTGTATTTGTAATAGTTTGTCTTCTATTAGAGATCTACAATCTTCAATCCAAATTGGATAAATTGGCAAGGAGAAAAGCAGAGTGCATATTGTTGAAGGTTGGTCGCTTAATGCCAGTGAAGACACTTCTTGGAGTTCTGCCGTTTTGCGATGATCATGGAGCTCAAAGGTACTTAGATGTCTCAGTGGAATGGGCTTTGTATCAAAAAGATAGGACCCTTTCACAAATAGGAAGATTAAGGTTGCAGTTTTCCTTGTTGGATGATGATACTGGCTCAATAAATTTGACTTGGGTGCTGTGCCTTGTAGTGTGATAACAGATTCCTTTGCCTCTTGACAATGTGGACAGACCATATTTGATTTGTAGGCTGTCCCTTGTAGTATGATATATTGTGACAACTTGAATTAACCAATTCTTTCCATCTGCTGCATGAGTTGAGCTGAATGAAAGAAGAAATGGTCTGGCCTTGTAAAACGAGGAATTCAATCCCGTTATTGTATATAAGGAACAAAGTTTCCTTCAAGATGGAGCTTTCAATACACAATGTACAAAATAAGGGTCAGCTCCCCTCAATTGAAAGTGCAAAGCCAGGACACAGTTGAGGACTAAGCCCGGACACAGTTGAGGACTAAGCCCCGGTTCAGGCTGCAAAGATACTTGGCAGATACACCGTGTAGATCTGAAGCAGATCAGCAAGTATGTCCCCAAGATGTTGAAAAAATGGAAATTTCTATTTATTAGGTGTGGGGAGAAGAAGAGGTGTGAAAACTGTTAGATATCAATGCTCCACTCTCATGTAACTACGCGGGAACCAGCTAGCTCTACTTGTAAGCCCCCCATATGAGGAGAAGGCATTTGAGTAGCTCGGTTATCCGGTAGGTCTTGGTTTGGACACCAGATGGGGGCCATGTGTGGCCTAATGGCTGGACGGCTTCAGATAGAGTTGGCACACCGCCAACTAGGCTACATGCAAGTGCGGGAAGGCATTTCTTGACTCACCGCACTGAGGGTAGACGGAGCAGTTCCCAGGGCAGCCCACTCTTGGGTTGCGGGGCCCGTTTGGAGGCTCAGATGATCCCGGATGGCTCTAGGCCGAACGGAAACCGTAGGTAAGTTGCTCTGTTTTGCGCACCGGTTCTATCATATGGTCGGTGGCCTATTTCGGGACCGACCCCCAGTCAATCGTTTTTGGGCGGTCACCCAATTGAGCCTAACCAACTACGACTGGTGGCTATATAAGAGCAAGCCCGTGAAGCCCATTTCATCTTTGGCTACAGCGACCCTGATTCCTTAGCATCCAGCCTCCGTCTTCTACTGTTTCCAGCATGCCATCTCCCACCGTTCAGCGAAAGCGAAAAGTTGGACGGCTCTAACTATCCACTCTGGAAGTTCAAGATGAAGACCATCCTAAGCGCATACGAGCTTTGGGACACTGCTACTGGGATCCAGCCAATGCAGGACAACAGATAGTACCAACTGCGGATGAGATTCTCGCGTGGACAAGAAGAAATGCAGATGCGTTGTGTTCTATTGTCTACAGTGTTAGTGATTCCGTCATGGCGTTAATTCAACATGTCACCACAGCGGAGAAGGCATGGATGGTCTTGAAAAACCAGTACGAGACCACGAATCAGACGCGGATTCAGAATCTGGAGACTCAACTCGCGAACGAGAAGTTGTCTGAGTCTGAAGCGGCAGAGAAGTTCATCACCAGGGTGAAGAATCTGTGCGATCAGATGACTTGCGATTGGCATCACCATCACCAGTGAGAATCTAGCACAAAGATGCATACGGATTCTCCCACCAAAGTACGATGGTCTTGTTACGGCGTTGAATACGCAGAACAGAAATCCGTCCCTCAACTTTGAGGATTTCAACACGATGCTTCTGGAAAAGGAGATGCGTCAAAAGACGAGGACTGAAGAAGATTCGGCTTTCTGGACTGGATCAAAGAAAAGTAAGGGTACGAACTTTGGTAACCCATCTTCTTCTGATGATAAAAAGAGAAAGAAGAAGATCAAGTGCTTCTATTGCAACAAGGCAGGGCACAAGCAGAATGAGTGCCGAAAGAAGATTGCAGATGAGAAGAATGGAGTAAAGAAAGAGTCTAGCAACAGCGCGCAGGCAGCACCAATAGAGATGTTCGTAGCAATTGAGGAGATTTGCACGGAGGCAGTTCATGTACATGTGGATGAACCGTGGATCATTGACAGTGATGCATCGCGCCACATGACCACTCGAAAGGATTGATATACCTCTCTACAGCTAGTAGGGAATGACATCCTGGTAGTAGTCGGCAATGATGCAAAATGTCCAGCAAAAGGAAAAGGTACGATTGCTATCAAGTCAGATGGAGTTGTAAAACAGTTGTCCGATGTTCTTTATGTGCCAGATATCAAGAGGAACTTCTTGTCCGTCTCTACGATCACGGATCGGGACCTCAAAGTTCAATTCGATAAGAATGGTGCATAGATCCTCGATCTTCAAGGAAAGGTCGTTGGTAAAGGTACACGGCGCAACAACATTTACGAACTCTCAGCTTTCAGTGCTCGAGCGGATGTGAAGAACACTAAGCTGTGGCATGAGAGATTTGGTCATCTAAACCTTAGTTCTTTGAAGGAGATGCATAAAAGTGGAATGATTGTAGACCTACCAGAAATTTCAGCTCTGCTCTATGTATGTGAAGCTTGCATGATGGGCAAGCAGCATCGGCAGCCCTTTCCTAAAGAGGCCAGCAGGGCACAGGCTCCTCTAGAGCTCGTTCACAGAACCTCTGCGGAAGGATGGAGACGGAAGCTTTGAGTGGTTCCTACTATTTCATGACGCTGATCGACGACTACAGTAGAAGGATATGGATAAACTTCCTGAAGACGAAAGACGAGGCTTTCAGTAGGTTCAAAGAATGGCATGTAATGGTGAGAAAGAATCGGGGAGGAAGGTGAAGAAGTTGAGATCAAACAGAGGTGGAGAGTTCACATTGACTGAATTCAAAAGTTACTGCAAAAGTCACGGGATCAAGAGGCAGAAACCCCTGCCACATACATCACAACAAAATATAGTAGCAGAACGCAAGATGCGCGTCATCTGCGAAATGGACCGGAGTATGATGAAAGGAAAAGATTTGCCAAAGACTTCCTAGGCTAAAGCATGTAACACTGCAGTTTACATCTTGAATCATAGCTACACGAAGGCTGTGAACGGGATGACTCCACTGCAAGCCTTTTCTGGTAAGAAACCTTCAGCTGCACATTTCAGAGTTTTTGGATGTGACTGTTTTGTGCATGTCCCTGATGCTACCAGGACCAAATGGGAACCGAAAAGCCGAAAGTGTATTTTCTTGGGCTACAGTGAAGAGACGAAGGGTTACCGTCTCTATAACCCTGTTACCAAGAAGGTAATTGTAAGTCGCGATGTGGTCTTCTCAGAACAGCCGCATCAATTGGAGAAGGATGCTTCCTTCCCAGACAACCAGGACCACGATATCCATCCAGTACCGCCACCAATAGCAGACCGAACTCCCCCAACGGTGCTTAGGAGGATTCAAGACAAAGAAGATGAAGAAGAGCCTGCAGAACCACAATAGCAACGGCCATTTCCGAAGTGGGTAAAGCAGCTTTTGGACAGTAGAGAACCTCCAGCCATTGAGGAGGAACCATCCGAACAACGCCGGTCCAAGAGATTAGAGGAGCAAAGAAGGGCGCAGAAACACTATGCTTTGATGACAGAGGTGATCCATGCTGATGAACCCAAGTGTCTTGAAGAGGCACAGGGCGATGATAGGTGGATGGAGGCTATGCAGTCGGAGTATGGCTCCATTATGAAGAACACTTGGGACCTTGTGGATCAACCACCAAAACGCAAGGTAATCGGAACTGAGTGGGTGTATAAGACCAAGTATAAGTCCGACGGCACGTTGAATAAGTACAAGGCTTAGCTCGTGGCAAAAGGATTTGCACAGGTATATGGTTTTGATTATCAGATACTTTTGCTCCCACAACTCGACTAACCACAATTCGCAGTGTTTTGGCTTTAGCTGCCCAGGGAAGTTGGCCCGTGTTTCAGATGGATGTGAAATCCGCCTTTCTGAATGGAGATCTCAAGGAGGAGGTATACATGGAACAACCACCATGTTTTGAGATCCCCGGTTCATAAGGTAAAGTCTGCAAACTGAAGAAGGCACTTTACGGGCTGAAACAGGTCCCACGAGCGTGGTACCAGTGAATTAATGCCTACTTTCTGCAAAACAGGTTTAGGAGGAGCCCATCTGATGCAAATCTGTATATCTTCAGAGAAGGAGGCAGGTGTATGATCGTGGTCCTTTATGTGGACGACCTTGTCATAACATGGAACCATGAAGAGAAGATCTCACAAATGAAGCATTTGCTAGAAAGAGAGTTTGAAATGACAGACCTCGGAGTGATGCATTTCTGTTTGGGGATTGAAGTTTGGCAGGAGCCGAAACAGATCTTCATTTCACAGCTGAAGTATGCTGGAGAGATACTGAAGGCATTTGGCATGGCTGAGTACAAGACAGTTGGTATCGCTATGGAGGTTGACGCGAAGCTCTCAAACGAGGATTCATCACCATTGGTGGACAAAGCGAAGTACAAAAGGCTTGTGGGCAGCTTGATTTACCTGTGCAACACACGGCCGGACATCAATTTTGCGACTGGTGTACTAAGCAGGTTTTCCAATAAGCCTCGAGAGAACCATTGGAGGACAGGGATGCACGTGCTGAAATACATCAAAGGCACACTTGATTATGGCATCACCTATACCAAGGGCAACATCTTGACCGGATTCCGTGACTCGGATTGGGCAGGAGACGTGAACGACAGGAGATCAGTGACAGGGTACTGTTTCTCACTTGGATCTGGAGTTGTGTCATGGGTCAGCAAGAAGCAACCCACAGTTGCTCTTTCTTCTACCAAGGCCGAGTATAAATTTGCATGCTTTGCTTCTTGCGAGGCAATGTGATTGAGGAGGATTTTGGGGGACATGGGTGCAGTGTAGAACAAGCCTACGCAGTTATCATGTAACAATCAGAGTTGCATGGCGATTGCAAAGAACCCGATGTTCCACGCTTGCATAAAATACATTGAGATCCAATATCATTTTGTACGCGAGCTCATCATGGATGAAGAGGTCGACTTGGTGTACTGTCCGACTACAGAGAATGCTGCAGACGTCCTCACGAAGGCTCTTGGAAGAGACTTGCTCGAGAGACATCTTCATCGACTTGGCATTGGGCCGAAAAAGTAAGTTCACTTGCGGGTGGACATTGGGAGGGGGTGAGAGATATCAATGCTCCACTCTCGTGTAACTACGCGGGAACCAGCTAACTCTACTTGTAAGCCTCCCATATGAGAAGAAGGCATTTGAGTAGCTCAGTTATCCGGTAGGTCCTGGTTTGAACACCAGATGGGGGCCATGTGTGGCCTGATGACTGGACGGCTTCAGATAGAGTTGGCACACCGCCAACTAGGCTACATGCAAGTGCGCGAAGGCATCCCTTGACTGACCGCACTGAGGGTAGACGGAGCATTTCTCGAGGCAGCCCACTCTCGGGTTGCGGGGCCGTTTGGAGCCTCAGATGATCTCGGATGGCTCTGGGCCGAACGACGAATATAGGTCAGTTGCTCTATTTTGCGCACCTGTTCTATCGTATGGTCGGTGGCCTATTTTGGGACTAACCCCCAGTCGACCGTTTTGGGCGGACTGGGTCGGTCACCCAATTGAGCCTAACCGACTACGACTGGTGGCTATATAAGAGCAAGCCCGTGAAGCCCATTTCATCACTAGCTACAGCAACCTGATTCCTTAGCATCCAGCCTCTGTCTTCTACAGCACGCCATTGAAGCTTCTTTCACAAGAGCGCACGGTTGGGAAGCAGCGCCATCTATTGTATCAGTTCTACAGTAATCAAATTTTTTATTCTCCATACTATCTTGTTTTCTCTCTTTTGCGTATGAGATATTGTTATCTGTTGAGCACAGATGACGTATTATTTTCTTACAAAAACGAAGATGGCAAGGCCATGATTAAACTAAGGGATAAAGGGGGGAGGGAAGGAGTTTCAAGTAAAGAACAGTGGAGATAGGAGGCATTAAAGGAGGAGTCACGTGAGATGGAATTGGGGAACGGGATCCGAGGAGGGATCATTTATGAAGGGGGCATCAAAGAGGAAGGGACATGGAGGAAGAGAATATTACTTTGAAAGTTTCTAGATGTTGAAATGTAGATCATAGTCAGATCTGCAGCCAAAAACTGATTCCATGTACATTGTGATATTGACACCGCAAACCCATAGGATAAGCACAGTAGATACTTAGCTACTATGATCTAGGGATGCATCGCATTTTTTATGACAAACAGTCCTTTCATTCTGACTCATCCAATTGTGCTTTGAAAAGGCAAACCTTTATGCAGGTTTGCTGAGACAAATTACAAAGAACAGAATAAATAAATGGCATCCTGAGTAAGAAACTTCATTGCCGAGACAAATTACAAAGAACAGAATAAATAAATGGCATCCTGAGTAAGAAACTTCATTGCCATATACCTACCTGGTGACAAGAGAATCTTGGCAATGTGGGATCCCTGAGGACTGACATCAGAACATCAACCAATGCATCAATCTGAAAAGCATCTATAGGATGTACATTTCCAAGTGCATTCCCATGCAAAAAGCACACTGCATTGAGGAAAGACCTGCAAGAAACAGTCTTTTTCAGATTAAATGTTTGAGACTTTTTAAGAAAACTTTGACCGCTAAGAGAATTGATCAAACAAAGATAGAACTGGATATATCTTGGAAAGGGAGGTCAAATAAATCCCCCATGAAGCTTACACCCACCTGAAAAACACTGATCCGACACACAAGTACATCAACTAACACATAGCCACTGTGCAAAGTAAAACTTTTTATAATCGAGGTATATGCTTCTGTAAATGCCTCTTTACTTAGAGGCACAAACCTCTGACATCTAAGTACACCCACACACACTTTTTTTTTTGTTGGTAAAAGTGAAATGCCATTGAGTAGGAATTTACATTCTAAGTACACACGCACACGCCATTCAGTAGGAATTTACATTCTATGTGAAATGCCATTCAGTAGGAATTTACATTCTAAGTACACACGCACACACGCGCACGCACAGGCATGTATATCTATATGTATGCATACATATACATACATCTCTCTCTCTCTCTCTCTCTCTCTCTCTCTCTCTCTTTCACACACACACACACACACACATCAACTGTTTTAAAAAATCCTATAGCAACCAACTAAAACACAATAAAACTAAAATTAAAAAGTACCTCATAAAGCTGCTAACATAAAGGCCTACCTGTTAAATTTCATCAATGGGGCATTTTATAAGGTAATCCCGCAAGCATGATATGCTCAAATAGCTTCCATAACAACAGTTTCCACTTCAGTATTCCTGGGATTATTCTCCCCCCATGCACCTCTGGTTACTGTCCATTTGCACCAACCCAATCCAATGTAATAAAGCAAAATCAGGCAGCTAAAAATCCAAGCCTTTCACTATCTGAGATAAATCATACTGAAGTTTCAGGCCTATCTCAAGATGAACAAATGCTTCTAGAATCAAGATACAGCATACACTATGACAGCCTCTGAAACAGCTGTTACTCTGAAGCAGGGTGCACTATCTTTGTGTCAGGTATATGATGTCCAGTCCTTCATCTCATTGCTAATCCTCTTGAACTCCGCATGCATGTCAGCTTTGCGACGATGTGATTAGTCACCTTGATAAAATCCATGCACTATACCTTCCCCTCAATTGAGATGCAGCCTGGCTGCTTGTTCAGACCCCTGCCCCTCTATTGATGACGTTGACTGCAACGTCTCCCTTGCCAGCTGCTTCATAGACGTTTGCTAGCATTACATAAGGTGCAGCATTTTCTGGGTCCAACTCAAGCACAAAATCTGCAGCACGTTTGGCTCGCTCTATGTCAGCCTGATACCTGCAGGCACCAAGCAATGCCCTGAAAGATCCAGCCACAGGTCGAAATGGCATGTCGAAAATCAACTTTTCTGCCTCATCCAGCCGTCCTGACCTTCCAAGTAAGTCAATCATGCACATATAATGATTAACACCTGCTGGGATCCCATAATCTTCACTCATGGAAGTAAAATAGTGCTGGCCCTCATTTATCAGACCAACATGACTACATGCAATAAGCAAACTGGCAAAGGAGACCTTGTCTGGTGTGATTCCTTCTTCCTGCATCTGCTGAAAGAGTTGAAGGGCCTGCTTGCCCTGCCCGTGCTGAGCATTCAATGCAATAACAGTATTCCATGAAATCACATCGCGCTCTATTTCTGAAAACACACTCAATGCATCTTCCAGCCTGCCACATTTGCCATACATGTTCACAAGCGCATTCCCCACAACAGTGTCTAACGCAAATCCACCATCCAAGATGGCGGCATGCACTCGCTCACCCTCAACAATGGCTGCTTGGCTGCCACATACAGCAATAATGCTGATAAAGGTAAGCTTGTTGGGGACAACACCCTCTTTACCCATCTTATCAAACAATCTTAAGGCCGCATTGACCTGCCCATGGTCAGCATACACAGCAATCATAGCATTCCATGAGACCACATTCCTCTCTTGCATGTTGTTAAACATGATTCGTGAATCCTCTAGGCTGCCACACCTGCCATACATATTGACAAGGGCAGTCCCCACCATCACGTCTGCCTCAAATCCGAGATCTTGAATGATCGAGTGTATCCGCTTGCCTTCAGCTAAAGCTGCCTGGCTGGCACATGCATCAAGAATGCTGACAAAGGCAACCCTGTCTGGAACAAGACCTTCCTGCCGCATGACATCGAAAAGTCTGAGGGCTGCCTTATCCTGCCTCTGCTGACAATATGCTGCGATGATGACAGTCCATGAAACAACGTCCCGTGTTCTCATCGTATCAAAGACCCTCCGAGCATCCTCCGCACAACCACACCTACCGTACATATTAACAAGGGCATTGCTTATTACTGCATCTGACTCAAATCGTCGTTGTAAGATCCAAGCATGGACGCGTTTACCTTGAGCCAATGATGCATGGCTGGCACATGTACCTAGAACGCTGACAAAGGTGACTTTGTCTGGCAAAACTACTTCCTGCAGCATTTGATCAAAAAGTTGAAGGGCTTGTCTGCCTTGCCTGTGCTCAGAGTATAGTGCAATCATGGACGTCCATGAAACAGTGTCTTGTTCAGGAATCCTATTAAAAATTGTCGAAGCATCCATTAGTCTGCCACAGTTGCCATACATCTTTACAAGAGCAGTCGCCACAGCAACATCTTCCTCAAATCCACTGTCCACAATGCGGGTGTGCATCCGCTTGCCTTCAGCTAAGCATCCCTGACCGGCAAACGCAGATAAAGCGAACAGAAACGAGAACTTGTTTGGCAAAACTCCTTCCTGCTGCATTTGAACAAAGAGTTGGAGGACCACCTGGGCCTCCTTTTTCCGGGCATAAGCTCTGATTACGTGATTAAACCACAGCACACTACGTTGATGTACTGTCGTAAATGCCCTTGTCGTAAATAAGGGCAGTGAGATCTTCAAAGCTCCAGTCTTGCCATACATCTAGGGGAGGAAATTTAAACCGGACGTGAGCTGCTGGAGTCACATTTTATGGACAAGCTTGCCATTCGATAAAAGCTTACAACATCGCAAGAAGACAGCCCATCCATCCTTCCATATCCCACGGTTCAAAGGTACATCCCCCATTGCGGGAATCAGTCTGTCAATTCAGTTATACTTCTCGCTCCTGTCAATTCAGTTGTACCCCTTCCATGAGATTTATGATGAACATCAAAAGTTCAATCTTTGACTACCACCAGCGCTTCTTGGGGGAGCCCAATGGCAACATGCTTTGGATATCGAAGAATTTCCGTGCTCATCGTGGTAGACGACATGCATCTGGCCTTAACAACTTTCACGATGGATTCGCGAGTTGTGAGGGGAGCCCTGAAATACACGTATATTCTTCTATACTATCTATTATGGAGGGAGAGACCGAACTTGGCGCCACGTGTCCGGAGCTGGGAGAGAGCCACGTGTCGAGCCATGGTTTTTGGAGCGAACGTAATGGTTTTTGGAGCGGAGCCGTCGCCGGAGCCGTCGTGCCATGAATCGCCTTCAATCTCCCGCTGTCGAGCTTCCATTCTCCCGCCGTCGAGCTTCCATTTCGACGTCCCGCAGCTCGACCTCGACCTCCTTCGATATCGTCACCTCCAGCAGCTCGACCTCGACCTTCTACGACCTGCGCCACCTTCTACGACCTGCGCCACCTTCGATATCGTCACCTTCTAGCAGCTCCCAGCTCTCCAGCAGCTCGACCTTGACCCGACCTGCGCCACCTTCCAGCAGCTCCCAGCTTCTATCTACGTCCTCGACCTCGACCTTCTTGATCTCCCCACGTCCAGCAGCTCGACCTCGCCACCTCCAGCCTATCTACCTCGACCTCGACCTCCAGCCTATCTATAGTATCTAGCTCGACCTCGCCACCTCCAGCAGCTCGACCTCGACCATGTACAAAACGGGATGAACACAGACTGCGGGAAGATGTTGGATGTTCGGTGATGAGTTCTTAGGCCTTCAGTGTGTAGTCTTAAGCTTTCTACATACTCAGTTTTGGGCTACAGGACTAGCTAGAGCCGTCATCCTTTCGATCTGTATATTCATGAGAAAACATAAAACATAAACTTATATTACTTAACTCAGCCTGCTCCATATCTGGACCTGCGCCACCTCCATTTCGATCACGACCTCGACCTCCAGGAGCTCCATATCTGGACCTGCAGTCGCCACCTGCAGGAGTTCTTGACCAGCTCCCGATCTCGATGTGCAGCAGCTCCATATCTCGACCTTCAGGCTCCATATCTCGACCTCCAGTCGCCACCTGCAGCAGTTCTTGATAGCTCCAGATCTTGACGTCCAGCAGCTCCATATCTCGACCTCCAGGCGAGTTTATTTTGCATTCCGAGAGATAGTGGACGTGTTGCAATCTCTTTCTCTCTCTCTCTCTCTCTCTCCCCCCCCCCCCGAGAGAGTGTGTGTTTGTGTGTGTGTATGTGTGTGTGTGTGTGTGTGTGTGCTTTTGTGTTTTTGTGAGAGAGGGAGAGAGAGAGAGAGGGGGGGCAAGGTTTATAGAATTTTTATATGTGGTTTTGAGAGAGGGAGAGAAAGAGAGGTGTAGGGGTTGATCGATGCTAGGGGAAGATGAAAGGGCATGAATATCTAAGGAAAGGAGATGAAAGAAAATGAAGATAATGGAGGAACGAAAGAAGGTAGAGTTGAGCAAGCAAGGAGAGATTTTCCTGAAGGAAAAGAGGTAGTGTGCACCCTGCTATAGGTCAATCAATCGCCATCGTGCAACCTTGCATGTAGACACATACGCTACACCCTCCTTTCCGTTCAACTAATTAACTGATTTTAGCATATTCCTTAAGTTAGGGTACATGCTGGTGCCAATCTTACGTGCATTTTGGGAGATAGTGCCATGTGAAGTTTTGTAATCCTTACAAGCTATATGTATATCTAATCAATTGTGTGTGTGTGTGTATGTGTGTGCGCGTGTATGTGTGTGTGTGTGTGTTGTGTGTGTGTGTGTATGTGTTAACACGTCTAGCTACGAGTTTTTTTAATGTGTATTTTTGTGCCTCTAGCCTCTATCTATAGCATGCATAGAAGTGTACGTGCCATTTTTAGAGAGATAGAGAGAGATTATGTGTGTATGTGTTAACACCTCTAGCTACGGGTTTTTTTTTTGTGTGTGTGAGTTGAGATGTGCATTTGGAGAGATAGTGTCATTAGTCATTTGATAAACCCTTCCTCTCCCCCCTCCCCCCCTCTCTCTCTCTATCTCTCTCTCTCTCTCTAGCTATGGTTTTGTGTGTGTGTGTGTGTGTTGAGATACACATTTCCAGAGGCAGTGGCGTTAGTCATTTGATAAACCCCTCGCCCCCCCCTCTCTCTCTCTCTCTCGCATTCACAAATCTTGCATGGCGCTCACATTCACACACAAATGTAAAAACATAACGATTATAATCCTTACAAGCTATATGTATATCTAATCAATTGTGTGTGTGTGTGTGCACGTGTATGTGTGTGTGTGTGTGTTGTGTGCGTGTGTATGTGTGTGTGTGTGTTGTGTGTGTGTGTTGAGATGTGCATTTCGAGAGATAGTTTTGTAATCCTTACAAGCTATATGCATATCTGATCAATTGTGTGTGTGTGTGTATGTGTGTGTGTGTATGTGTATGTGTTAACACCTCTAGCTACGGGTTTTTTGTGTGTGTGTGTGTGTGTTGAGATGTGCATTTCGAGAGATAGTGTCGTTAGTCATTTGATAAACCCTCCCCCGTCCCCCTCCCCTGTCTCTCTCTCTCTCTAGCTATGGTATTTCTATGAGAGAGAGAGAGAGAGAGAGAGAGAGAGAGAGAGAGAGAGATGTATAGTTACACGAGCGCCGTTGAGCATCTATCTTCTATCTATTGCCTTCCCTTCCTTGCCTCATCGCATGCTCCTCTAGCACATAACAAAAATCACTTCAAACATGCACTTTGAGACATAACTGAGCATCATCGGCCCAAAAGCTTAATTTATACGTGGGGGTGTATGTCATTACGTATTTCTATGAGAGAGAGAGAGAGAGAGAGAGAGAGAGAGAGAGAGAGAGATGTACAGTTTGCTTAGCTTTACTTTTTTTTGGGGTTGTTTTTCTTGCAGGTGCTTCAATTTATTGTTGGGACTAGCACTAGCTTCTTTCCACAACTTTTGTTTATCCAGGTAGGTGATCACTTTTTTTCCAATTGACATTGTGTGTGTGTGTGTGTGTGTTTGCATCTTAAACATTTTCAAAATCATTGAAACCATTCCGATCTAATAATTCATGAATTCTCTGTTACATTCATGAAACCATTCTGATCGTAATTCGTGGACGCTTAGATTCTTAGGAGGGGAAAATTGAACTAAGGACCATTTTTTTTCAAAAAGATAATGGAGGCGAGAGAGAGAGAGAGAGAGAGAGAGAGAGAGAGAGAGAGAGAGAAACTTAGAAGCTACATTTTTAAAATCATCCAAACCATTATGATCTTATAGTTTCAAGATGATTATATTATTGAGACAGAAGAACTAAAAGATTATGGAGGCAAGAGAGAGAGAGAGAGAGAGAGGGAGAGAGAGAGAGAGAGAGGGAAAATATAATGGTGGACAGAAGTGAATTAAGTTAGTATATTAGTTAGAGACAAGGCGATGATAGGGTTGGACCAGTAATCATTAAATGTAATTGTATCTTTCATACGGGCATCTTGATGACCTGGCAATATGTCTAGAGATAAGCTTGCACTGTCTATCCTAAGTGATCTAATCTAACCTTCACTTTTGAGAAGCTAGCCTTGCTTTTCAATTGACTTTGCTTTCTATTTGGAATTCTTTGCTTCCTTAGGATACGTTGTGTGTGTGTGTGTGTGTGTGTGTTTGCATCGTTTAAGACAAGCTACATTTTCGAAATCATTGAAACCATTCCGATCTAGTAATTCATGAATTCTTTGCTTCCTTAGGACACATTAGTTAGAGACAAGGCGATGATGTGGTTGGACCTTAAGTGATCTAATCAACCTCTCGAGGAGAGTAAAGGATTATGTATGTTTCATGTCATGTGGATTATACCCATGAGAAGTAACCTCCAGAGGTGAGGCAATTGGATATCAGTAATCATTAAATGTGATTGTATCTTTCGTAGGAGCATTTTCATGACCTGGCAATATGTCTAGAGATAAGCTTGCACCCTCTACCCTAAGTGATCTAAGCAAGCAAGGAGAGATTTTCCTGAAGGAAAAGAGGTAGTGTGCACCCTGCTATAGGTCAATCAATCGCCATCGTGCAACCTTGCATGTAGACACATATGCTACACCCTCCTTTCCCTTCAACTAATTAACTGATTTTAGCATATTCCTTAAGTTAGGGTACATGCTGGTGCCAATCTTACGTGCATTTTGGGAGATAGTGGCATGTGAAGTTTTGTAATCCTTACAAGCTATATGTATATCTAATCAATTGTGTGTGTGTGTATGTGTGCGTGTGTATGTGTGTGTGTGTTGTGTGTGTGTGTGTGTGTATGTGTTAACACGTCTAGCTACGAGTTTTTTTAATGTGTATTTTTGTGCCTCTAGCCTCTATCTATAGCATGCATAGAAGTGTACATGCCATTTTTAGAGAGATAGAGAGAGATTATGTGTGTATGTGTTAACACCTCTAGCTACGGGTTTTTTTTTTGTGTGTGTGAGTTTGATAAACCCTTCCTCTCCCCCCTCCCCCCTCTCTCTCTCTATCTCTCTCTCTCTCTCTCTCTCTCTCTCTCTCTCTCTCTAGCTATGGTTTTGTGTGTGTGTGTGTGTTGAGATACACATTTCCAGAGGCAGTGGCGTTAGTCATTTGATAGACCCCTCGCCCCCCCTCTCTCTCTCTCTCTCGCATTCACAAATCTTGCATGGCGCTCACATTCACACACAAATGTAAAAACATAACGATTATAATCCTTACAAGCTATATGTATATCTAATCAATTGTGTGTGTGTGTGTGCACGAGCGCCGTTGAGCATCTATCTTCTATCTATTGCCTTCCCTTCCTTGCCTCATCGCATGCTCCTCTAGCACATGACAAAAATCACTGCAAACATCCTTTTTGAGATATAACTGAGCATCATCGGCCCAAAATCTTAATTTATATGTGGGGGTGTATGTCATTATGTATTTCTATGAGAGAGAGAGAGAGAGAGAGAGAGAGAGAGAGAGATGTACAGTTCGCTTAGCTTTACTTTTTTTTGGGGTTGTTTTTCTTGCAAGTGCTTCAATTTATTGTTGGACTAGCACTAGCTTCTTTCCACAACTTTTGTTTATGCAGGTAGGTGATCACTTTTTTTCCAATTGACATTGTGTGTGTGTGTGTGTGTGTGTGTGTGTGTTTGCATCTTAAACATTTTCAAAATCATTGAAACCATTCCGATCTGATAATTCATGAATTCTCTGTTACATTCATGAAACCATTCTGATCGTAATTCGTGGACGCTTAGATTCTTGGGAGGGGAAAATTGAACTAAGAACCATTTTTTTTCAAAAAGATAATGGAGGAGAGAGAGAGAGAGAGAGAGAGAGAGAGAGAGAGAGAGAGAGAGAAACTTAGAAGCTACATTTTTAAAATCATCCAAACCATTATGATCTTATAGTTTCTAGATGATTATATTATTGAGACAGAAGAACTAAAAGATTATGGAGGCAAGAGAGAGAGAGAGAGAGAGAGGGAGAGAGCGAGAGAGGGAAAATATAATGGTGGACAGAAGTGAATTAAGTTAGTATATTAGTTAGAGACAAGGCGATGATGGGGTTGGACCAGTAATCATTAAATGTTATTGTATCTTTCATACGGGCATCTTGATGACCTGGCAATATGTCTAGAGATAAGCTTGCACTGTCTATCCTAAGTGATCTAATCTAACCTTCATTTTTGAGAAGCTAGCCTTGCTTTTCAATTGACTTTGCTTTCTATTTGGAATTCTTTGCTTCCTTAGGATACGTTGTGTGTGTGTGTGTGTGTGTGTGTGTACATCGTTTAAGACAAGCTACATTTTCAAAATCATTGAAACCATTCCGATCTGATAATTCATGAATTCTTTGGTTCCTTAGGACACATTACTTAGAGACAAGGCGATGATGTGGTTGGACCTTAAGTGATCTAATCAACCTCTCGAGAGAGTAAAGGATTATGTATGTTTCATGTCATGTGCATTATACCCATGAGAAGTAACCTCCAGAGGTGAGGCAATTGGATATCAGTAATCATTAAATGTGATTGTATCTTTCGTAGGAGCATTTTCATGACCTGGCAATATGTCTAGAGATAAGCTTGCACCCTCTACCCTAAGTGATCTAATCTAACCTTCGTTTTGAGAAGCTAGCCTTGCTTCTCAATGAGAGTAAAGCATCAAATATGTTTCATGTCATGTGGACTATAGCCATGAGAAGTAAGCTTGAGACGTGAGGCGATTGGACGATAGGTGGGGCTACACCGAGAGAGAGAGAGAGAGAGAGAGAGAGAGAGAGGGGGGGGGGGACGAAAAAATATGATGGTAGGCCAGAAGTGAAATAAGACAAGGCCATGATGTGTTTGGACCAGTAATCATTAAAGGTATTTGTATTTTTCTTAGGAGCATCGAGCTGGCAGTATGTCTAGAGATAAGCCAGCATCCTCTTTCCTAAGTGATCTAATCTAACCTCTTTCAAAAGTTAGCCTTGCTTCTCAAGGAGAGTAAAGGATTAAGTGTGTTTCACGTCATGTGCTTTATAGCCATGAGAACTAAGCTCGAGAGGTGAGACGATTGGATGATAGATGGGGCTACACACACACACAGACACACACACACACACACACACAGAGCAAAATATAATGGTGGACATAAGTGAAATAAGTCCATGATGTGGTTGGATACACCTTCATGAGTAGACAATAAGATTGCAGTAAGATTTCTTGGTGATGATCATGGGACTAAGGTCTCAGATTTAGGGTTGGGTAGAGGAGGCTAGAATGCATGGCAAGGGGAGGTTAGGGGGATTTGATTTTTGAAATAGACGCTAGGGCCATGTGCCCTCCATGTCAATTTCTCCTTTTGATATGTCCTGTGATTTCTACTTCCTACCACCATATCCTTGGTCACTCTAAGCAACTTACCGCCTTTGAATCGGAAAATATTTGCACGAGTGCTTGGCAAGAGCAGCTCATTCACAAATATCTCAATCCATCTAACTTGATTCCAAATTCTACAATCTTTGGGTATCTACCTCCTATGCCAATTGATTTCTGCTCATGTTTATTCTATGGAATCTATGTGATCCAATTATACAATTGAGCGAATACATACCTGAAAAGGTTTTTGTATTTTATTATGGATGCAGCTCCAGAAATGGCTTCTACCGTTGTTTCAAATCTTGGGGACTCGGGTTTCCATGGGCGACAAAGCCTTCGAGCAATAAAGCGAGCTGCAAGGGTGGAGGGCTCTGGAGTTTCTGACATTGTGTTGTCATCTTTTCCTGAGCCAGATAGCCTTCATGTGATAAATCAAGTTTTTGCAAGGGCCGAGACTTCAACCCATGGAGCAAATCACGGTCCCAAGTTGCCTTCAAAGCGTTTTAAGTCTAGCTGCGAATGTCGCACTGCTAATATAATGAAACGACTTACAAGGGGGAGAGCTTCAACCCATGCAACTGAGCATTCAAGTCATTACAATCTTTTAAAGTCCATTCAAGCCATGTGCGAGAATAATAAGGATGCATGTGCCATGAACACATGATATTTGGGCTCTTTGTGGGGAGAAGTCCATTCAGATGGTGCTGCAGTAATAGCGCAGGGCATGGCAGAATTGCCTGGAACTCTCATTGCAAGGATTTCTCAAATTGAGAATAGCGTTAAGGACTCTAATCAATGGATGCAGCAGATTTTGGGGAGAGGTGGAGAAGGGGCAGTTGTATGTGAGAATGGGTGTAGACTACAAGTTGATAAGCTCAAAGAACAAGTTCAACTGCTGTCCACTGAGGTGTCAATGTTCAAAGTTGGTTTAAATAGGCTAACTGCTTTGATGACCAGGATGAGCCGTAAACTAGAGCAGGTCGCAACCCGTGACAATTAAGAGAGTCCTGAGACTTTTATGTCACTTTTTGTACTAGAATCCCAAATGCTTCTATGGGATTCATGTACTTGGGTTGTCCTTATGTTATTTGGCAAGACAAGTTTGACTCCTGAGACTTTTGTGTCACCTTTTGTACTGGAATCCTAAATGCTTCTATGGGATTCATGTACTTGGGTTGCCCTTATGTTATTTGGCAAGACAAGTTTGACTCCTGAGACTTTTATGTCTTTTTTGTATTGGAATCCGAAATGCTTCTATGGGATTCATGTAGTTGAGTTGCTTTCATTTGACGTATATATGGCAATGGAAGCTAATTTAATTCAATATTTGAATTGCCTATCGTTCGTTCCCATTTTCGTTTTATTTAAGATATACTCAAATATTTGTGATTTTTTTAAATAATGTATTCGCATAAATGCTGATGCAATGCTTATACTTTTTTGAGATGGTCAACTTTGAGTTTTTTTAGATATGTTAGCTTTGGTTTTTATGTTTCAAATGATGGTTGCACATATGGTATTGTATTTTGCTCACATGTTGAAAAAATATGAGCATTACTCTTACCAAAGATAGTGAGACACTGAAACTTGGTCATGGGACACTATGAGTTCAATGCATAGATGGTCCGCTCTCAATTTTAGATAGATGGGAAAGGGATGGCTTTGCTAATTAATCATGCTTCTTGGTTTTCTAAATTATTTTCTTCCTAGGGCACATTTGTTGAGATCCATCAATTTTGTCATGGTTAGGGATGATGCATAAGTTTTTTTGATTAAGCTATTTTTCCCTTTGAGGAATAGATATTTATGTAGTTGGTTGAGTGGATACAGAAGATGGCAAGACAAATAGAAGAGAGGCTACATTCAATACGTTCTCATAGGAGAAGATTGTTGGATTCAACGCGGGCGGCCCATCGTGCTTATGCTATACAAAGAACAAGGTCTAAAACAGAAGGTGCTAGAAGGATGAGGGTGGCTATGGAATCTATGGGTGTAGAAGTAGGAGTTTGCAATCAGCATAATCAGACACATGGATGCAGTAATGTAGCGTGCATTGTGGCTGAAAATACAATGGACCTCAATACTTCAGTAACAGTAGGTAGAGTGCATCAACATGCTTCAGTGATAGGTACACCTACTCAAATGGATTCAACACGGGTGGCCCGTCATAGTTATGCTATAAAAAGAACAAGGTCGAAAACACAAGGAGTTAGAAGCATGAGGTTTTGGCTGTGGAATCTATGGATGTAGAAGACGGCGTTCGCAGACAACAGGACCAAATGTATGGGCACAGTAATGTAGCGTGCATTGTCGAAAATACAATGGACGTCAATACTTTACCAACTGTAGATAATGAGCATGAACATGCTCCAGTAATAGGTACAACTACTCAAATGGATTCAACGCGGGCGGCCCGTCGTGTTTATGCTATACAAAGAACAAGGTCGAGAACACAAGTTGCTAGAAGCAGAGAACAGAATCAAATGCATGGGCACAGTAATGTAGCGTGCACTGTTGAAAATACAATGGACCTCCATACTTCACCAATAGTACGTAATGAGCATGAACCTGCTCCAGTAGTATGTACAACTACTCAAATGGATGCAAGCAGGGATGCTACTCATTTAAGAGCCCGAAGGCGTGTTGTTCACAATAGGGCTGTGATTTTGGGTGCAGGGGGGAGCCTCTCTATCTTGCATACTTTTCTGTTAAGGGAAAATGTAGAGCATCCTTCTTTGTATCCACTGGTCTTCAATGCTCCTTCTGTTCATGCACTTGGATCCATGGATCATACATGTAGCTGTTGCCAAGCTCAACTATGGAAACAAGAGACGCGAATGCATATGCATCAAGTTGTGGGCAAGCATTGTTGCAAAGTTGGTCGTGTGTCATTGTTGTCGTTAGAAGAACCACCAGAGATTTTGAGAGTTCTATTGCACGGACATGATGCTAGAAGCAAACTATGTAAGAAAAACATTAGGGCTTATAATAGTGCCATAGCATTTGTTTCATTGGGAGCTCATATTGATCAAATGTTCCATGGGAATGGGGGTATACAAAACTTTCGGGTCCATGGTAGTGTGTATCATTGGATTGGAAATTTATTGCCCGATGAGGCTAGGCAAGAGATGCCACGTTTTGCACAGTTGTACGTGTATGACACTGATCATGAACTAGAACACCATTTACATGGGATGCCTGGTTTGGATCCAGGCATTTTGGAGTTGTTGCAGAGGATGATGCACGAGTGCAATCCATATGCCAGTGCACTGATGGCTATTGGGCAAGTGCTAAGAACAAATCCACATACAAACCTGAGGATGGTTATTTGTGAGAGCCACTCCACCTCAAGGTAGTACTTGGCTCCTATGGCTAGCGAGGTTGCTGCAATCATGCCAGGACAAGGGGATGACTTCGATATTGGAAATCGAGACATTCAGATTTTTAGCCGCAATGGGTTTGTGCGTAGAATATCTAATTTGCACCGATCATACATGCCTCTCATGTATGTTCTTTTGTTCCCTCGGGGGGAAGATGGTTGGCATCCATATATCCCATATAGTGATGTTCCTAATCACACACCATTGCACGAGATACGTGGACAGAGTTGTGTCACCCAGAGACAATACTACGCATATCGTTTGCAAGTGAGATGTGATACAAATGCATGTCTTTTGCGTGGGGGTAGATTGTTGCAGCAATACATGGTTGATGCCTACAGTAGCATGGAAGAGTCCAGGTTGGTGTGGATACGAAACAACCAAGCTTCCCTACGCGCTGAAGTCTATCAAGGGTTGATGGACATGGTGAATACAGCTGATGGGACAC
This sequence comes from Dipteris shenzhenensis, assembly GCF_047967505.1. Classification (NCBI taxonomy): domain Eukaryota; kingdom Viridiplantae; phylum Streptophyta; class Polypodiopsida; order Gleicheniales; family Dipteridaceae; genus Dipteris; species Dipteris shenzhenensis. Next base: position 52,122,933 of record NC_141610.1, on the reverse strand, counting down.
GTACTGTGCTTGGCAATGCTGTAGGGCGTAGGGTGGTGTTGCCTTCTTCTTTTACGGGAGGGCCTCGGTATATGTGTCAGCTATACCAAGATGCTATGGCAATTGTCAGAAAAAGGGGCAAACCTGATTTATTCATAACATTCACCTGTAATCCCAAATGGCTTGAAATATCTATAGCATTGTTACCGGGGCAAACTACGCAAGACCGTCCAGATTTGACAGCCCGTGTGTTTTTTCAAAAGCATAAGGACATGATGCAGTCAATTACAAAACATAATTTGTTTAGGAAGGTGGCTGGATATGTGAGTGTCATAGAGTTTCAAAAGAGAGGTCTGCCACACTCACACATATTGTTGATATTAGAAAGTGGTTTCAAACCCGTGGAGATCGGTCACTATGACCGATTAGTGTGTGCGGAGTTGCCAGATAAGGCTATGTTCCCAGAGTTGCATGATATTATTGTGCAGTGTAATGTCCATGGTCCATGTGGTGCACTAAATCCATCTGCAGCTTGCATGGTTGATGGAAAATGCATTCGTCATTATCCACGTGGATTCTCACAGGCGACTACTGTTGGCAATGATGGCTATCCAGTTTACATGCGTCGTGATGATGGTAGAAAGATACAAGTGAAAGGGGGTGTGATTGATAATCGTTGGATTGTGCCATTTAATCCTTTCCTCTCCGTGAAGTACAAGGCACATATAAATGTTGAAATATGCTCCACAATCACTGCAGTTAAGTATTTGTATAAATATGTGTACAAAGGTCATGATAGAGCCATTATCAAGATGCAGGCAAATAATGCAGGAGAGCAAGGGCATTTGCACAACATAGTTGATGTTTGCATTGATGAGATTAGTAGTTACTTAGATGCACGTTACGCGTCAGCATCAGAAGCATGTTGGCGGATTTATGAGTATGCCACGCACGATGAAAAACCCGATGTGCAAAGATTGCAGGTTCATCTTCCAATGCACAATAATGTCATCTTTAGAGATGATGATGATTTGCAAAATGTTGTAGGCAGGGAACAAAATCAAAAGACCACCCTCACAGAATGGTTCACTTATAATTAGTTGCAATCTGACGCAAGCAACTTGCTATATGGTGACTTGCCAGAGAAGTTGGTTTGGAACAAAACCAATAAGCGGTGGACTAGAAGACAAAAGGGGAATACCATAGGTCGGATGTACAATATTTCTCCCTCAGCTGGTGAGCTCTACTTCATGCGTATGCTTCTTAATGTGTGCACGGGATGCAAGTCCTTTGATGACCTACGTACTTTTGACAGCCAAGTGTACCCTACTTTCAAGGCAGCATGCATAGCACGGGGATTGTTGGAGAGTGATGATGAATGGTTTGTGTGTATGCAAGAGGCTGTGTTTTATCAAAATAGTGCACAACTGAGACACCTATTTGTGACAATATTGGTTTTTTGTGAGCCAACGTCTCCTCGACTTTTGTGGGAAAAATTTTCCCTTGAGCTTTCAGATGATTTTTTTAATATATTGGAATCAAGTATGGGGAATTTAATTGGTCATCGTGAACTAGCAATAAAGAAGGCTGTATTGCACTTGGAGCACATTCTTCAACAACATGGGCGAAGGTTGGCTGAGTTTGACGGAATGCCTGTTGTAGATAGAACATCTTTGTTAGAAGCTGGAAATGGCTTATTGCAAGAAGAAAGAATGTTTGATTGTGTGAAAGAAGCACAAACTGCCCAGCAAATGGAAATGTCCTTGAATCACTGTCAACGTGCTGCATTCAAACGGATTTTGGCAAGCGTCTATGGAGATGGTGGTGAGGTCTTTTTTCTCGATGGTATAGGAGGGTCTGGAAAGACCTTTCTCTACAATTGCTTGCTCTCTCGATTGCATGGGGAGGGGCTCATCGCTTTGGCATGTGCATCTTCTGGGATTGCTGCATTGCTACTAGCCAATGGACACACGGCACACTCATGATTCAAGATACCGTTGGAGCTGGATGGTACTAGCAGTTGCAATATTAAGGTTAATAGTCAACTGGCAGATGTTTTGAAGATGGCTAGGCTGATAATATGGGATGAGGCACCCATGACTCACCGGTTTGCTTTCGAGGCACTAGACAGAACTTTACGAGATATCATGTCCAATGAGTAACTTTTTGGTGGGAAGGTGGTATTGTTGGGGGGGGATTTTAGGCAAGTCTTGCCAGTTCTTCCAAAGGCAGGACGAGAGGACATTATCAATGCTACCTTATGCCACTCAAGGATTTGGGGTCACACTACAATATTGAAGTTGACGCAAAATATGCGGGTCCTTCAGAATGGTGATAATTGTGCTGAGCAAGAGTTCATGCAAGGGGTTCTGGACATTGGCAATGGGATAAATAGATGTACAAAAGAAGATACTGTTGTGATTCCATCGCATATGCTTTTAGAGACAAAGTCCATGGAAGGCCTCATTGGATGGGTGTATGGAGGGCTTGCAACTATTTTGGACTGTGCAACATACTTTCAAGAGCGCGCTATTCTTGCACCTCGAAACACCGAGGTTGATGCAATTAATGCTATGGCATTGAATGCAATGCCCGGTGAGGAAAGGGAGTACCTAAGTGCAGACTCAGTGGACAACTTAGGGGGAGATTCCTTTTTGTTTGCAGTCGAGTATTTGAACAGTCTTGATCTTGGTGGTGGATATCCCCCGCATCGGTTGGTTTTGAAAAGGAATGCTCTTATAATTTTGTTGCGTAATTTGAATCCTCGCCAGGGTTTGTGCAATGGGACACGGTTGATATGCAAAGAGTTTCACACAAAAGTGTTAGAAGCTGAAATCATTACTGGTAACAATGCTGGTGATAGAACGTTTATTCCAAGGATAACATTCATTCCGACCAACCTTAAACTTCCATTCGACATGAGGAGATGACAATTTCCTATCCGATTGGCATTTGGCATGACAATCAATAAGTCACAGGGTCAAACATTGTCAGTTTTGGGGCTGTACTTGGCGACACCGGTATTTAGTCATGGCCAATTATATGTGGCATTTTCACGTATCCGAGCATCAAAGGCTGTTAAGGTTTTCATTTCGCAGGGTGCGTCTGATGCCAGGGGTGAGGAGATGGATAATACTTCTACCACAAATGTTGTGTACAAGGAAGTTTTGCAATTGGCAACAGCAAGAGCCTAGGAGTATGACATTGATCTTTCAAGCCCTCCTCAGACTTTCTTGGGTGGAAAATTTTCATTTCGGTAATCTTTGTATAGCTTTTTTTAAGTTCTTTCAATATTCCAACTATCATAGGTCTTTTGGGAATGTTGGCTATTTATACAAAGATAGAGTGAGACGTAATATTTCATGACTTTGTCATTGATAATGTTTGGATTTCATTTTTCATTTGAGTTATGGGTTTGTAATACACTAGAGGCTATTTTCTCTTCAAAGCCTATTGTTTTTTTTCAGTATATGTAGATTGACACGTTCATTCTTTTTTTGCAATGTGATAGGATGTCTAGGCAATTCACGTTTGTCACCGAAACAAGAGCACAGGTGCAAGGTACATAGTTGCTTGACAACCATGTTTTATGTTGACACATTTAATAGTACAGTCACTCACTTTTTAGAAAATTGTAGATCCTACGGGCTGGGGATCTCTGGAGAGCGCGCAACTGTTGTTGGATTTGCTTGAGCTGGAGAGCTACCTTGGGTAAGAACTGTGTACATTATTTAATGCTTTATTTTTGTTAAAACAAAAGTTTTTTTGGATTATATTTGAGTGGGAAAACATGCTATTGTTTGTCTTTTAGGAGTATTCCTGATTCAAGGTTTCTAATGAATCTCCACGTCCACAATCCTTTGGATGGACGAGTCCATTTGGGATATTACACTGTCCTGGCTTGCCGGCTTCATAGGGGTGATGGACCACAGACCATCACTGTTCGCTGGCTAGGATACTATGAATGTGTGCGGACACGAATTTTCTATCGAGGGCAAAATGGGGACTACACGTATACCTTTCTCAGCATTGTTGATAGCCCTTTGCGTCTGAGTAAGTACTCTAAAGAATGAGTTGGGTTTTACCAACATACATATATAAAACTTTTATGGCTCAATAATTATAGTTCCTAAATTATCTTTCTATGTGATGCTGGTCCAGATACGATTGTTGGTACTCCGTTGTATGTTCGTAGCCGCGGTGGACGCAGCGGACGTGGTGGACGTACAATGAGTGGCCGTCGCAGGCTTTTCCCTGCAGTACATGGCTGCAGACTTTTCCCTTAGGGATGTTTGTGTGTGTATTGTAGATTTTGTATGTTCAGTTATGACTTTATTTTGCGGTTGTGTATTTGGATATATCAATCAGTTCTTTGATGTAGCTATTGCATGTTCAGACATGTGACTGCACTTTTGGATGTGATATTTTTTGAAGTACTATGTCATAGAGAAGTTTATTTTGGACGTGGCCGATGTGGAGTACATGGCCGGCACAGGCTTTTCCCTATAGTGCATGGCCGCAGACTTTTCCCTTTAAGGATGTTTGTGTGTCTACTGTAGATTTTGTATGTTCAGTTATGATTTTTGTATGCAGATGTGTATTTGGACATATCAATGAGTTCTCTGGTTTCACTTTTGGATGTAATATTTTGAAGTACTATGTCATAGATATTTTTTTTTGGTTAGAATATGTTGCTGGATTTATACATTTTAGCATCTTAAGACCCAGCAGAGCGGGTCGCTAGCCCGTCGTAGACGGGTCAGGTTACTCGAAAGAGTTTCACACGAGAGTATTAGAAGCTGAAATCATTATTGGTACCAATGCTGGTGATACAATGTTTATTCGAAGGATAACATTCATTCCGACCAACCTTAAACTTCCATTCGACATGAGGAGACGACAGGAGCGCAGGTGCACGGTACATAGTTGCTTGACAACCATGTTTTATGTTGACATGTTTAATGGTATAGTCACTCACTTTTAGAAAATTGCAGATCCTGCGGGCTGGGGATCTCTAGAGAGCATGCAATTGTTGTTGGATTTGCTTGAGCTCGAGAGCTACCTTGGGTAAGAATCATGTACATTGTTTGTTGCTTTATTTTTTTGTTAAAACAAAAGGTTTTTTTTCGATTATATGTGAGTGAGAAAACATGGTATTGTTTGTCTTTTAGGATTGTTCGTGATTCAAGGTTTCTAATGAAACTCCACGCCCATAACTGTTTGGATGGACGAGTCCATTTGGGATATTACACTGTTCTAGATTGCCGGCTCAATAATTATAGTTCCCAAATTATCTTTCTGTGTGATGCTGGCCCAGATACAATTGTTGGTACCCCGTTGTATTTTCATAGCCATGGTGGATGTGGCGAATGTCGCAGGCTTTTCCCTACAGTACATGGCCGCAGACTTTTCCCTTAGGGATGTTTGTGTGTTTGTTGTAGATTTTGTATGTTCAGTTATGACTTTATTTGCGGCTGTGTATTTGGATATATATCAATCAGTTATTTGATGTAGCTATTGCATGTTCAGACATGTGATTGCACTTTTGGATGTGATATTTTTGAAGTACTCTGTCATAGAGAAATTTTTTTTTGGACATGGCAGATGTGGAGTACATGGTCGGCGCAGGCTTTTTCCCTATAGTACATGGCCGCAGACTTTTCCCTTTAGGGATGTTTGTGTGTCTATTGTAGATTTTGTATGTTCAGTTATGACTTTGTTTGCGGATATGTATTTGGAAAGAGTTTTACACGAAAGTGTTAGAAGCTGAAATCATTACTGGTACCAATGCTGGTGATAGAACGTTTATTCGAAGGATAACATTCATTCCGACCAACCTTAAACTCCCATTCGACATGAGGAGACACGATTTTTTCTATCGAGGGCAAAATGGGGACTACACGTACACCTATGTGAGCATTGTTGACAGCCCTTTGCGTTTGAGTAAGTACTCTAAAGAATGAGTTGGGTTTTACCAACATACATGTATAAAAGTTTTATGGCTCAATAATTATAGTTCCTCAATTATCTTTCTATGTGATGCTGGTACTTCGTTTGTATGTTCGTAGCCATGGTGGACGCGGTGGACATGGTGGACGTGGAGTGAATGGCCGTCGCAAGCTTTTCCGTGTAGTACATGGCCGTAGACTTTTCCCTTAGGGATGTTTGTGTGTCTATTGTAGATTTTGTATGTTCAGTTATGACTTTATTTTGCAGCTGTGTATTTCGATATACCAATCAGTTCTTTGATGTAGCTATTGCATGTTCAGACATCTGTCTACACTTTTGGATGTGATATTTTGAACTACTCTGTCATACAGAATTATTTTTTTGGACATGGTGGATGTGAAGTACATGGTTGACGCAAGCTTTTCCCTATAGTACATGGCTGCAGACTTTTCCCTTTAGGGATGTTTGTGTGTCTATTGTAGATTTTGTATGTTTAGTTATGACATTGTATGGGGATGTGTATTTGGACATATCAATGAGTTCTCTGGTTTTACTTTCGGATGTAATATTTTGAAGTACTATGTCATAGACATTTTTTTTGGTTAGAATATGTTGCTGGTTTCAGACATTTTAGCATCTTGAGACCCGGCGGAGCGGGTCACTAGCCCGTCATAGACGGGTCAGGTTACTCGTGTGTAGAAAACTGGAATGACCCGCTTGGCGTTCACATTTTGTCGACATGGTAGGCAAAGAAGAGGGCACCTTTGCATCTTTGGCCTGCCCTGAGGGGTAGACTAATAAGCAACGGCGCGAATTTGGCGAAGCCAAAAATCAAAATATTTACAATTTCTTTTGTCTTGAAATTCTCGTGTTCTCAGTGAATTGGCACACAAATACGCCTGCATGAAAATGAATTAATCGTCTTCCCAATTCTCTCCAAGGTCGTGCTCCCACAGGTGCAATCTTCATTGTTTTGTCGGCACAATCTCATTTGCTGGCAATGCATGTCCTCCCGTCGGCGTGCACACAATCTCCTTCCTCCCGTCGATGGATTCTCCATGGGGGGGGATGCCTGTACTTTCCTCCCATCGGCGAAAAATCAATGCTCTACTAGCAAGCCTAGATGCAATCTCCTTCCTTCTGTCGTGGGATTCTCCATGGCGGGCGATGGCTGTACTTTCCTCTCATCGGCGAAAAATCAATGCTCTACCGGCAAGCCTGGATGGTCGATATGCTGTGGTTGTACCTCCTCCTGCTGCGCTTCCTTCTCGTCTCCGATTTTTCCATGTTGCACGGGTGGACCATCACTCTTTTCCATTCTGGTTCCTGCTCTGCTTGTTTGTCTAGGAGGATTTATTCATTCTGTGCGTTGAATTGAAGCAAGGTTTCAGTGGATTTTGGACTTTGGCTAATAGAAGCTTCATGCGGCGCCGTCATCCCTGGCCAGAATTATGTCTAATTAATATCATATTAGGCATGAAAAACGTAACGTTCTCTTCATGCTGGCTACCACGGAAACCTTGCAACGTTGCAATGAATGCATTTATGTCTATATAAAGGATCAGAATTGCATGTTTCGTACTATTTACTGCACCTCTCTCGTAGTCCTCTGAATCAGTGAAATGGCCTGTTCGACCAATGACATGGATACAGATAGCTCTGCTTTTGTGAGAGGTCTAAAGAGAAGGCTGTACTGAAGCATTTCGCTTGATTTTCTTCTACGTTTTTCATTCTTTCTTTTATGCTTCTATCTCACAACTTCTTGTTGATTGCAGGACTTGAGAACGTTTGCCTCGAGATATTGCAATCTGGTTGTACTCCGGTCCCTGCAAAACTGTGCGCTGGTGAGGAAATACAAAAGCTTGGAACTTCATCGAATGGAATCCAAGGTATGTGCATGTACACCATGTATGCAACAACGTTGGCGACTCGTAGCAGTACTGTAGTAACATTTGGAATAATTTGCACGTGACACGATTTTGGCATGCACACAGTACACTTTCTCATCATCTTCGCAGAGTCACACTTTCTCGTCATTTTGCACGCCGATTCTTCACTATCCTCTGTTTCGTCTTGTGTGTTTTATCAATCTAGACTCCTTCCTTGTGCAACGACTTATTTTATCATTAGATGATTAGTATGGCAGATTCAATGGTATGCACGAACTTTGCAGGCTGTCTTCTCTTTCGAATGCAGATCGAATATCCTTCTCAGTCCATCTTCTGACTTTATAATCCTGCATCTCCTTACTTTTGTGAAACACACAAAACTCTCTCTTCTAGTTACTATGCCTCCTTTCTCTTCTAAATTTTTGTGCCTTCTCTTTTAATGCATCACTGTTTTAAAAGAGATTGACGCGTCCCTTAATTGTTAATCTATCTCCAGTCTTCACAATACGTGCTTCCTGTCATTAAATAACTTCTATCTTTTGATTTTGTTGAATTTTGTACTGACAGAGTGAAATCTTTTAATGTTGTCATTTATTTGATCTTTGGGACTTGGACGACTACCCAAATAAAGCAGTTAGCAAATATTTATTTTTTTCTTTGTAATCTTTTCATAGATTTGCCTTCATAGCATTGGATATCATTGCTATAATTTAGAACATAGTGTATTAGATTTCAGTAAACTTCAATTACAGTTTCATATGAATTTGTATTTATTTATTTTTCTCTTTGAAAATAGTTTGTTGATTAGATAGTGTTTGTTAGGGTTGCATGCTACTTTCGCGTGTTCATATGCCAAAAAGAATGCATCTCCTCCTAGTCCAAGGTCTACTCCAATGGTGTTAGGTACCTCAAGCAAGTCGCCAAGAGAGAATATTTCAAAGAATTCTCCAATTAAGAAAACACCATGGCATTCGTTGAAGAGCTCCTTCCTAGAAGCAGCTCAAGAAGCATATGCCCAAGGTGAATGCATGAATTTCTTTTTATATTTTTATCTTGAATCCAAAATAGTATTTGATTAGTTTTTCTTTTGTGTAGTGAAGAACCTACTTCACGATAATCCAGACTATGTTAGTTTTAAGTCCACTATAACCTTAGAAGTGAAATGAACAAAGTCATCAAAAAAATCCAAACATGAGGAGGGAAAAATTACCCCACCCAAAAAAGACAAAACTAATGCTATTGTGATAGATTAGTTAGGTCAACGTCTAACTTACTAAGTTCTACACGTTTCCATTAGAACATATTTGAAAGACTTGCTTATTATTGCATATGAAGAAGTTTTATATTTCATGTTATATTATTAGAATTTGAAAGTGATGTAAAAGATATATCAATTTCAATTGCATAACATTATTTTATGCATAATAAATTCACAAGAAATAGCATCTCATTATTTCAAATGTTTATCTTTGCAGCAAGTAAGCAATTGATATGCAAGGAAGACAATGATGAGGTTAATTCTCATTGTGGGCCAAAAATTGCAAATAACTTCCGATCACCACCTCATTCTTTCCCATTGAATACTAAGGCATTCATTCCATCCAAGGATAACTTCGTAGGGGGGGAAATTCATTGGTATCGCTTACCATTACGCATTGCACTCCTCAGAGATTTGTATTTGAGGAAAAGTTGCTCTGTAAGTATGGAACTTACAAGGTAGCAAATCAGAAGTACCCAACCTTCTTGAAAGGGGATTTTACCGATAAGTTTTGCTCACACACTATTACATTGCTCATTCCTTCCACATACATTCACCAATTTGTGAATTTTTTGCAAGTTGGGGAATTTTATAGAATAGAAGGTGCAAGTGTTGTATTGAAAGGCGCAATTGAGGGTGGGACATCTAGATTTTCTTTGCTTCTTGATGCTACTACATGCATCATACGAGGAGAACCTTTTGAAGGTACCTACCTGATCATTCCCTCTGCACTTATGTCAATTGGGCTGCTGAGATGATTAACTTTGGAAAGCATAACATAGCAAGTGTGATGGGGACAATTGCAATTGTTATCATCAAAATTGCAAAACGAAGAAGGAATGGCCGACCAAATAATTGTTGCAGATGGACCACGTGATCAAGACAGAGCCACAATAAGTTTATAGTGTTAATTCCATTTGTTTCTCAAATGCAAAGTAATTATTGGAAATTCGACCTAAGCTCCATCAATTTTGTTTTGTAGCTATCATTTGTGAACGAAAGGAAACCAACACTTACTCAACTTGTACAAGAATTTCACGATGAAGGCCTTGTTATGTACATCTTGAAAAACATTTCTTTCTTGAAGGCAAACAATACCATATGTGTTTTTTACTTCACTATTTTGGCTAAGGTACCTGATGGTCCTACAAAAGATAGCTTAAAAGAAGCTTTCTCTAGTCAAGTTTCTCATCTTGGTTATGGGACAAAGGTACCTACTCTACCACTAAGTTTTTCCTTCCTTCTACGATCAAGAATAACAAATTTTGTCTTTTCCAAATTGTTGATATCAGGCATATTGTACTTCACCAGTGTCAATGCAGATCTTGTGGAGCATATGTGTGAGACTTGTGGAGGCTTGTGTGTGAGCAAAGATCCTCTACACCCGTTTTGCTATTCTTCGAAAATACCTGAAGCAATTTTGCAAGTCCCCACCCTTATGGGAGATATTGTTCAACACAATGGAGAACAAGTGCCCGTCCATATTAAAGGACCCTATGTAGACCTTATACTTGCATTGGACATGCCTTTCCTTCAAATGTACGAGGAGGATTTGATGATGGTGAGAACCAAGCTTAAAACATGCAAGCCAAGTGGAAGCTTCACTATCAATAGTTTTGGTGTTGTTATAGCATTCGAACCGAATGCATGAAATATTTGTAAACTTTCATAACACATTTTCCTTCCATTGTATATGCCTTGGTTTCTTGATATCAATCTACTCTTGAGCAATTGATTTTACTTGAACCGTTATTCACATCATGGATATTCAATTGCTACTTAAAAAAAAACAATTAATGGAAAACGATAATTTCAATGCAAAGTACCATGTCAACACAAATGTTCTCGTATGTATTTCGGAATTCTTTCCAAGCCTAAGTTATGAGCAATTGTTGACAACTTTATTTCAGCACATTGTTTCTAATATTCGAGATTCAAGCAATCCATGGATTGTATTTCTAACAATAACTAATGAATCATTGCTCAAAATGGAAAAAGTAAACAAACTTATTCAAAATTCTTCAACATCCATTGCACTAGTGATTTACATTTTGCAACGGTTTCATTCCATCTTTGGTACCCCATTTGCTTTATTATGTTACAATGGAATTAAACTTCAACTTAAAACCACTATGGGTTCAACCTAACCAATGAATAGAAACAATTTTCTATTAGATCAATCAAATGGTGTTTCTAGAATCATTCCTTTAATTTGTTTGCCTCAAAAACGTTCCTATACATTGTGGTCCAAAGAACACGAAAATGAATTGGAACAAGTAGTCCTTCAAATTCCAACCTTGCCTACAAAAGACATTGCTTTACTACTTTCAAACATGTTTTTTGAAACCAAGTATTCAATGCAAACAATTCTAAATAAAATTTACAAAGTTAGAAGACTGGTTTTTGCACCAACAAATGTCCCTGCAACACAAACATGTGGTGAGGATGTTGCAACAATTGAGAAGGCCTTCATTACTCGCAAAAGGAAACACAACGAAAACATACACTTACAAAAATACATTAAAAAAACATTGGGTGCTCCGTCTTTCCCATGTGTTTATTGGGGTTCATTAAAGTTTCGCTTAAAACTAAAAAAAAGCCAAAGAAGATATGGTGATATTCTTGAAAAGCAATGAAATCAACATAGCTTCAATTTCTCATCAAAATAATTTCTTGTGCTCTATGTGTTGGAAATATGTTAGACAACGAAAGCTCCCTTTAACGAATAAAAAGAACGTTCAAATGGTTCCAATAAAAACACACACAAACAAGTTGAACGATGTGGAAGCTCGATTGATTTCTACTAGGATACCATTTGCACAAATTAGAGAATTGACTTATGAGGGGCAATATGGTCTACGTGGAAGCGTTGTAAATGTTTTTGCTGATGTTGATAGAGCGCAACAAGTGTTGCCAAGGTTCATGGGACAAAATGATGCTGTAGCGGTGGCTATCAAGCGAAAACTATCGTATAAACATAGTTTACATGAGTGGAGCTGTTCGCCCCACATTAACTATGCTAGCATTAAAAGAGTTGCTCCATACACCTTTATACGAACAGAACAATGTGAAAGTCAATCTTCTTTGGGAAAACCACATACAAAAAATTCAAGAGTTAGAGACTTTGAATGAGGATATCCAACAATACAATGAAACACAAGAGGAGAACATTGCAACTGACACTTTCGTCCATGGAATCTATGCAAGCCAACAAGTGGTGGACTTTGAAGACCAAACTGTTGTTGTTGCACCATTCGAAGGATTTTCTCCCTTAAGCATTTTCAAACATAAACATTGCGAGGAGCTAGCCTATCCAAGGCTATTCTTTGGTCATCAAAGAAACTATAATATACCCGATCGTACATCGTATCAAGATATAGCATCTTGGGAGCTAACAAATTCCGATCGGCAATTCGCACTATCTATTGACAATCTATTTTTTAAAACAATGAAAATATTAGTACGTCAAGTTCTTTCATCTTCCTAGGTGCGTATGCAAAAGGCCCAAACAAAGGGGAAATTTTGGAAAGTTAAGGATACACTTTTATACACATATATTGAAAAACTCTTGCAATCAAACATCGGATTTCGAGACTTCACTCATTTGAGAACATCCATTGACTACAAATTCTACCTCAAGAAAAATTTATTTGCAATGTTGAGATAACTAGGACCTCCATCTTTCTTCATCACATTATTGGCAGCAGAAAAACTTTGGGAACCACTACTCCAATGTTTAAGAAAGCTCAACCCTTCAAATGGAAACACAAATGTAAACATTAGTGGTGATATATTTCTAAAGAAGACCATGAAAAACATCACTTCAATGTTATTGGAGGAAAAACCAATGTCACTAAACTACCTCTCGTTCTTAGAAACTTTGAAAATTACAGAGGACGAGTATATCTTGCAATACGTTCATCTATTTCACAACCAACTCTTTTTTAGAAGGCATCCAAAAGACATGTACACAAACAAGTTCAACCCAACTATGTCCCAATTATGGGAAGCAAATACAGATCTACAATTTATATTAAACCCACGTGGGGCCGCAACATATTGTACATCGTACATAACAGAAATGGACAAGGACACCACCGAAGCAGTTAAAATAGCACTCACAAAAAGTATTTCCACTAATGCTCTAGCTAATGAGCGAATACGAAGAGTCGAAAATGCAATCTTGAACACAAAGCACATAAGCTCTCAACAAGTGGTATATCTCGCACTATCATTGCCCCTAACATCTTCAACAAGACAATTTCCATACATCAACACAAATCCCCCCGATAAACAAACATACTTGCTCAAACGCCAAGAGCAACTACAAACACTTATCCTAAAAGCACCAAAATCTTTTTCGATAATGTCATTGCTAAATACATAAAACGTCAAAACAACCTTCACAACATTTGTTTGGCAACTTTTGTTAGTGAATACACAATCTCGCCTTCGAAGATAGAAAAGAGGAAGAACAAAATCATTCGCTACAATAATTACACTGACGTTATTGATCCTGAAAATCACTACAAAGAATTGTGTACACAATTCCTTCCATATCATGATGTTGAGCTACAACTTGAAGATAGTAATTGTACATGGCATGACATGTACATAGATAACAAAGAAATTATAGATTACAATAGAACAAAATTTAACAAAATCATTCCACAACTTCCCACAAAATCAAATAATAGCTTAAAAACCTCTTCCTCAAACACTAGATCCACATTCAACAATGTTGACAAATATGACATTGCAATTGATATGCAAGGTCTTCCCAAATCAACGACAAAATAACAAACTTCTTTACTATCATACAAGATGATATGTAACCATGACTCCTACTTATCCTTGAGAAAGCTTAATGACGAGCAACGTATGATTCTAGAGGACACAATGTTGAAAAAAAGGTGCGATCTTGCTATCCCACATCATCTATTTTTGACAGGGAATGCTGGAACATGCAAAACATTTGTCTTGCTACTCATAGTCCAATCACTTCTACGCCATTACTCACACAAACAAAACACAAATTTGGACTTGCCAAAAATACTTTTGCTCGCATACACAAGAAAAGTTGCATTTAACATTGGAGAGACAACAATACATGCTGCTCTTCATTTACCCCTAATGGCATCTCATTTACTCATAGTCTGTCTTCCGAGAAGTTGCAAGAATTATCTCAACTATAAAAACACCTCGAGGTGGTTGTTTTTTATGAAGTATCACTCATAGGGCACAACACTATGGTTGCAGCAGACATACGTCTCCGTGAGATAAAACATAATCATCTACAACCTTTTGGAGGACTTGATGTCATTCTTTGTGGAGATTTGTGCCAAGCTAGTCCTACAAAGGACGCTTGGATTTTCATGAAGAAACCTTCAAATTCTACGATAATGTCATCATTTTGGCAAGGAAATGTCCTCCTCTATGAATTAACAACCCCCATGCATCAACAGAACATTACATTCATAGACATACTCAATAGAATAAGAGTTGGAGAACACACTCTTGAAGATATCTCTTACCTTAACGAAAAATATCATCGTCAACCACAACAAAAACAATATGTCCCACACTTATTCTACACAAATAATACAAAAGACGCTCACAATGAAGAGGTTTTCAATTTGCTTCTAGAAGAACTACACTTATTTAAAGAAACAAAACATGTAGCAAAACAATCATAATTCCAACAAGCCTAAAAAACACAACAGGATTACACCAAACCTTACATCTAAAGTCACGGATGATAGTTGAAATCTGTTCTGGTCAACCTAGACATCCAAGGTGGCTTAGTCAAGGGTGCAGATGGAATTTTCAAAACATTCATTAAACAACTCTTCACAGCGTGTACTGTGGATATTATTCAATAACCCAAACATAGGCAAAAGAGCACGATACAACAATGCCAACCCCTACAACAATTATGTTTCACCTCAATGGACACCTATACAACCAATTCGCTAGCTTACAATATTCAAAACATCACAACAATCCAACATTGCTATAATTAATGTCTACAGAGGACACACAACACCACATTCAATTCTAGTGTCCATACTAGACAAAGTACTTATTCAAATAAAAAATGACATTCCAATTACAATAATCGACGACTTCAACATTCACTACGACCCCACCAAAACTACCTCAACAATACTTAACTCATACATGGCACAAAATAAATTCTTGCAATTGATTCAAGAACCTACAATAATTTCTAAATACACAATTGACCACATATGGTCGAACACACAAAATAAACAAAGCAAGGTCGACACTAATTATATTTATTGGTCAGACCACTCTCTTATTTACCAATTCATTAACCTCCATAAAGGACGGGCCTTTTGAATGTAATTCACCTTGTTATTTTTTTTGGAGGAAAGAATAATTCGAATGGAATAAGGTGAATATTATATATCTATCATTTATTAGGCCTGCCTGTGGGTGAGTGAAATGCTTAAGAGAGCATAAAACTGGAGGCATGAAAAGGAAAGAGTGTACAAAGAGTGGTCCAAAAGTCAACAAGATGAATTTGAGAAAGAGAGAGGGGAGGGGGGGCTTGCCTAGAGAGAAGAAGAAGAAGAGAGAGAGAGAGAGAGACAGAGAGAGAAGAAGAAGAGAAAGGGGAGAGAGGAGAGAGAAGAAGAGAGAGAGAGAGAGAGAGAGAGAGAGAGAGAGAG
Source organism: Dipteris shenzhenensis (assembly GCF_047967505.1). NCBI lineage: Eukaryota > Viridiplantae > Streptophyta > Polypodiopsida > Gleicheniales > Dipteridaceae > Dipteris > Dipteris shenzhenensis. The sequence continues at coordinate 52,107,163 of NC_141610.1, read as the reverse complement.
AGAGAGGACGAAGTCACTAAATGCATGCATTAAAGCCTCTTACAAGGAGCATACTTGGACCAATCACCTTTGTACCAAATTTACAAATACCAGCCTGCCAAAGTTGCTAGCAGCCAATAGGGAATTCTCACCCCAACAAATAGAAATAATCAAGATCTTTAGCTTTGCAAAACTCGAACCGTTGCTAAGGCTACCCAGAGGGCAGGCCAAAAAGGGAAGTAAATACAATTCAGTTATGGTGCTAATGCAAGCAGACATGCTGCCAAGCCCAGAGACTCACTATGGTTCCCAAAGTAAAGAAGCACATCTATACAATCCTCTTTCAACCGCTATAGAAAATCCCTTGGAAGAGGAATGTTCTTAAACACTAGAGAGTTCCTAAACTTCCATAGCCCCTGTAGAATCGTAAGATGAACTAAGTGCCATAGAATGAGCTGTGCGTCAATCATGCCAGCTCTGTCCCCCAAGAGAACCGACTTCCACTGCCCGAATGCAAATATGGACCATGTCCTCTCAAACTGAACTTTGCAAAATTGACATAACGGAGAAATATTCCCATTCCACTTAGCCAATCTGTCTCAAGTTGGCAGCTTTCACACCAGAATTCTCTAGGCAAAAAAATTTAGAGAAGCAGATGGAGTTAAAGACCATATCCGCTTCAATCTTAATCCCCACACCCAGAGTGAATCCTGAGGAGCAAACTGGACCCAAGTTATTGGGTAGCATGAGGAATATCAACAGGAAGAGGAAGTGGATAATCCTTACGTGAGAGCCGGGATAAATCCTTCCCGGCTTGATTGCCCCAACCTCGAAGATCAACAGCCCATAAACAAACAGGACTAGTAGGCCAATACTCAAGCAGTCTCCCAAGGGTAGAAGATAGAAACATTTGTTTAGAAGTTGATAACCGATATCGATGCATGATTTTTGGCAATGGTAAAAACTTGGCAGTAGAAGAATTCTAAATAGAGCTCTAAGTAGTGATACCTTTGAAATGCATCTGCAAAGAGAGCCTGGGTTTAATTTGTACAGGAGCCACTCCATTACAAAATGGTCACCTGTTCACCCAAACATTCAAACCTAGAGCATGATCTCCGAGGCATTGTGGAGTAGGCAACTACTCCACATCGCCCACTGCACCCCTCCAAATCAACAAGAGTTTTTGAAAAATGCCAAAATGGGGAACATGGACTCAAAACAGTAAAAGCAAGACCTCCTGCCAACGCAACTGGCCCCGCGAGAAGCCTAGCACCCCAGCTTCTTCAAGCCAGAAGCGAGAAATGATTGCCCATGGCTGCCTAGAATGCATCTTGAACACCCATTTGACACACAAATTGTGGCACTTAGCTTTAAAAGCTTCAAGTCCTAAGCCGCCAGCCTCCTTAGGCGTCTGCACATACTGCCATGGAAATGCATGCCATTGGTCCTGCCAAAGAAAGCCCATCGCTCCAATTGAGAAAAACCCTGCTGCGAAAAAGGAAGAACCATAGAAAGAAACACCATACACAGAGCAAGAACCTACTTGAGCACAGTAAGACGGATGTTTATCACGCCATTTATGAAATCGTTGGAAGACCTTCATTTTACACCAATCAAATCTCTGCTTCATGGTAATCCCCACACCAATAGGACAACCTAAATACCTGAGAACTTCTCCTGGCTTGACAATGGAATATCCATACTGCTGAACCCAATGAGGAGGAGGGAGCCCATTGAGAAATGCAACTGTTGTTTTGCAAGAGTTTATCTTAGAACCAGAAACATAAGCAAACTCGTCATAGAGCTGCAACAACTGATCTAGATTAACCTGAGAAGCCAACAGAATGTTAGAGTTGTCATCAGCAAAAAATTGCGAACCAAAAACTGATCCATCGGGCAAGGTAAACCAGCCTGCGATCCCCTACTGATGTGCACATCAATCTGACACAATAAAGGTTCAGTCACTATGGCAAAAAGTAGTGGAGCCAGTGGACAACCTTGACGGACAGAACGTCGAAGTGGGAAGCTGCTATCATAAAGGTATCCATTGATGGAGACAACCGCAGAAGCAAAACCCTGGACCAAAACCAAGTGAATGCATTGCCTGCAACACAAAATCCCATCAAACCCGGTCATAAGCCTTCTCTAAATTGAGATTCAGCATCATAAACCTAACATCTCTTATGACAGCATAATCAATAGCAATGAGCATGTTGAGAATAGCGTCATGGATATTACGGCCATGTAAGAAGCCATACTGACGTGAATGGAAAAGCCTAGCCAGCAAAAACTTAACCCTCAATGCAAGAGCTTTGGCCATAACTTTATACGAAGCATTAAGCATAGTAAGATGGCCTCCAATCGCCAGGGTGTAGCCAGTTAATTGATTTGGGAATCAGCTTAATCACCCCACGATTCATATCTGAAGACAAAAAGCCTCTCTTAAAACAAGCGTTTACCATGCGAGTCAGATCAGCACCACAGATATCCCAATAAAACTGTAAAAAATCCATAGGTATGCCATCTGGGCCCGGAGTTTTGTTCTTGGCCATAGAATTGACAACAAAATGCAACTCATTTTTAGAAAATGGCCGTTGAAGCATCAGAGCTTCATGGATGAGTAAATTGCAGGAAACTTTGAAGGCATTGATCAAAATCTGCTGGAACTGTCGGAGCAGCACCAACAATGGAGGACAGATGCTGACAAACTATCCTGGAAATCTCACGATCATTGGAAACTGAACGACCCTGGCTATCCAGCATTATAGAGATGTGCTCTTTAACTTTCTTTTCACGAATGATCTTTTAAAAAAACCCAGAAGGTTTATCCCGTACTTGCAGCCAGTGGAGATGAGATTGAACACGCGCAGCAGCCAAACGCAGGTGCTCCTGACTACGAAGATGCAGTTCCAATGCAAACAGCAAAGGCGGCAAGAAAAAATCTAAAGGAGAAACCTGGAGAGAAACCAAAAGAGAGTGTCGAATGGCCTGAAGAGCATCAAGCGGCAATGACAAGGTCAAAGATTTTGCTGGCTACTGTAACACTTTGTATGTAAGCTGCCCACCTGGCAATCGGACATGCAAACTTACCTCTGGCTGAATCCCATGCAACGCGAACAAGGTCATCAAAGGCCTTTTTGCCAAAGAAACTAGTGTTAATTTTGTATGGCAAAGGCCCACGAGTATTGGGAGTAGGAGTGAGCAGGGCAAACCCAAAAAGATTGGGCATATCATCCGAAGCAACTATGGAGTCAACAACCTGAGTGTGAACACGTGGATCTATCCACCAACCATTATTCATGAGATAAAATCGATCAAGGAGAACTGCCCTCCAGGGATCATCAGAGTGTCTATTGTGCCAAGTGAACCGAGCCATTTATTGAAGCTGGTAAAAGTCGCACCTATCAACAAGTGAGCATTGCAAGACCAACCAATCCCACGCCTGACGTCTAGCAACATGGAGGTCATAAAAATCATGAGACCAATCAGCTTGCTTGGTAACCATGTTCCAAACCCCTGTCAAACAAACTTGTCTGCCGCTAATCTTGTGAGACAGATCAACCCACACTTGGGAACGATCAAGAGAACAATTGGGGGCATAGATAGACGCTATCAGAAACTGTTGCAAATGGAAAACTTCTAAAATGAGGTAAGATCCATCAGGCGCAGCCTAAAAAACAATAGCATGGAGCTCAGTCTTGACAAAAATCCATGTCCCACCTCAACCACGTATGGGGCAATTAGCAAAAAACTTATAACCATTAAAGTGCATTCCTTCCAAATTTGTGGATCCTATTTTCAACTCTTGGACCGCAAGAAAATTCGAAGCAAATGACCACAAAAAACATTGGCATTCAAAACGACAGGTCCCGGGGTTGGGCGCACTCATTAATGATGGCCTGGTAATAAAGAAGGTGTTTACACACTATGGCCGTTGCCCAGGTAAGCACCATGGGTGGGCAATCTTGCCCTTGGACATGTCTAGGGGTGGGCTAGTGTGTAAATGCCCTAATTCTTTCTTGGATTTGTTAAATCTTAAATCATTTATTACTATTTTCAAAACACAAAATTGACATGAAAATAAATTTCACATAAATAACTACTACTACTAAAAGTAAAAAGAAATTTATACACAAAATATGGAGTGTCACACAAAAATGTGGAGCGTCACATTCAAGAAATACTAAGATGTTTGATTATTTCTTGATAAACATTTTGTAGACATTCAACATTTCCTAAAGATTACTTGCCTCTAAACTAGATTGTAATATTTTCCATGTAGCACTTCCTCGCTTTGAAACTTGAAAATACCCTCGCAATGCAAGGCTTGTAAACCCATGCAATCACAAGAAAGACTCTCTCCTTTACCTTCAACCTCTTATATCTAAATTCTGGTATGCCTTATTATAGGAAGCTATCCATAGGAGCCATGGACTACAGTCTTGACAGATGGAGAGAGCTTGTGACTCTTGGAAGACATTTGAAAGCAGGAAACTAGTAGCAAATAGGAAATACTAGTATTGGAAAAAGACATAATACTATGGACATTATTAATATACCAGTGGTGTTTATTTAGATGTTAGGATGGAGCTCGGGGAAGGTTAAGAGAGTGGTAGTAGCAAGGGTAAGTGAGGTTATGATGCTAGTAGAAAGAGTGGTTAGATATGGGAAGTTGGATGTGAGACAGGCCCTGTCATCTTCCGACACTTCCTTTTGTTGGTGCGATGGGATGATCAACTGCATGGGTGGGATGTCGGTTATGTCATGCCTTGCAAATAATAGGAATGGCCTTTGTAGCAATGGCAACAAACCTACAATAACCCTGAGGGGAGGACTACCCATGAGGCATACATATGCAATGAAAGCATCCAACCTAAGTGCTATAAACCCGGCATGTGTAGACACACATAAGATATTTTTCTCATCTTCGGACAAGTCTTGGCAAATTATGTGCAGGGTTTTAGTCCCGATGGAATGTTCCCATGTGATTATAGGATGAGCAGATATGATCCTGATGTGGAGTTGCTTCCATTGGATAAGTGTGCGTTGAGGTGATCTTCCAATTGTAGAGCAGCCACAAGCTCTTGGTACACCACCGTTGTGCATTGTAGTGGGGCTTCATTGGTGTTGTCTTCCAATGCCTCATTGTTGTGCACTAGCAATTGGAGTTCAAGCTTGGAGATGATTATCTTTTGGGAGTGCATCTCATTCATTTTTTCTTTGTATTGATGGTAGATGGTTGTATATGCCTCCTTAAGCTTTCTCATTTGCAAGGTGACCTTTGCCTATTGAGGAATGTCTTCAGTGGTATTGGACCATTGGTCCAAGACTTGTACTTGTGAAGTGTTGGCCTCTTGAGCAGTAGCAAGTTGGTCCTTTAAGATTCTACATTCCCTTGTAAGCTCATCAATGCTGAAGGCACACACTGCCAAAGATTGTTTCATTTCTTCAAGCTTGTCTTTGCAATCCCGGAGCTCTTCTTCTTTGTGAATTAGAGTGAGTCGAGCTTGTGCCACTACCTCCGTCTGTTGAGCATGTGCAGATGTCAAGGAGTTATAGTAGGTCTGTAGGATTGTCGTTGCTTGTACTACTGCTATCAGCTGTGTTTGACTTTGGTGGAGGTTGGAGGTCACATCCCTCACTGCCTTTTCTTAAGCTTGGAGAGCTTGGTTCATGCATACTTCTTCTACCTCCTTCTCATCTATCTACGCCCGAAGTGCCTTGATCTCTATGGCAATTGCCTGGAATTAGTCTTCGATTTCTGTTGCAGTCTGTCTTTCCAATTTTCTTGCATATTCTTTCTTGGCCAAGCTAGTGAATAGTTCTGACATTTGGATCATTTGGCTAGCTTGATATTGGAGAATGACAGACGGTGATGAGGTCTGGCGATACTGTTAATACAAGTGGTGCCTATGTAGCCATCCCAATGATTCTGTAGTACTTGGGAGACATTGTTCCAATGGTATTTTAGTCCCTTGTGTACAATAGTCATACTGTTGATCTGGCACTAGCTCCCCTTGTGGCTCATCGACTGGCATGGCATCGATGGGCAGTTTGAGTGCTGATGTAGCCTCAGGCTCCGGTGTCGATCTTTCCTCAGGTTCGGGTGTCGATCTTGCCGTGAGCTCTAGTTGTTGCTGCTATTGGAGAGATATTGGCTGCAGTTGTGTATCGAGTTGAAGCATCTCTTGGGGCAATTCTGCAATCCTAACCTCCAGATTAGGTATTTCTTCTAAGGCAAATGCACTTATCAATGTGATAGTAGGAGAAGTTGGTGACGGCTCCCATATAGGTGAGAAGGGTATGTCCAACTCCTCAATTGGTTTTGGTGACTCGGGCATAATCATTTCTCTTTCTTGTAGTTCTTTTTTGATGATTATAGCCAATAAGTGTGGAATTTTACATTTTTGGCCTGAAGAACCATCTAGTTTCTTTATGAAGAAGATGATGAAGTGCTGGACCCAATCTTGTTTTAGCTTCCTACTCAGTAAGACAAATGTGTGGAGTGGAAGGGATCGATTCTTGCTGCACTTAACCCCCAGGATTGTGGATAGGAATTGTGCTACTTCCTAGAGGCGATGGTCAAGGATTGTGCGAAGCAATATGCCATCTCTATGGATCAGTGTGCCCTTAGTGAGGAGAGACTGTACTTCAAGAAACTTTGCATCAACAGGTCGTTTAATGTATTTGGCACCTGCTAGCAGTGAGAAAGCTCTTTGAATGACTGTACTGTTGAGGATAATGTTTAGTGGGCTTTGATGTACAGTGATTGTACCGTACTTGCCAACCTTTGCATTGCTGGAGTGGAAGAATGGAGAAAGTCCTTGATGTATGTGGTCATTATAAGACTGTCCTCCAAGGATTTTAGGCTCTCATGCAAACTACCTAGACCCCTTTGCTCTAAGTAAGATGTTGCTTCCTGGGAAAGAGCATAAGTCGATGTGGGTGGCCAAACAAGACTGGGCCCCGTCAATGGCTACGTAGGCGGGTGGTGACTGGGGTGCCATTTGTTCTTCTTGGTCATGCATTGAATCCTCTTCGGAGCTTCGCTCTGGACCACAAATGGCTATGGTCGCCGTGGTTGAGAGGATGTAGATGACTGTGAACTTTGGAGGGGGTCTCGTGGTTGGGGCAGTGGGCTCTTTCTACGCATCCTCTTTAGTGGCGGTATCTTTTTTGAATCTGCATCCATGTGCATGTGGTATACCATTGATCATTAGATTGGTTGGCATGCCAGTATGACCTTTCTCTGTGTGTGTGTGTGTGTGTGTGTGAGATCTTACTTTTATACATGCTTTGAGAGTATGGAATGAAAGTGTGTGGTACAATTATTCATGCAATCATCTATGTGTCTAAGCAAAAGCGTGTGAGTGCACGTGACCTAGTAGCTAGGTATGGACTAACTATATGCTTTTTTTTTTGCTGGGATTTTCATAGGGCAACTAGAACTCATGCATCACTTCTGAGCCCTAGGTTAAAATCGATTTATGCTACCTATATGTGCGAAGACATACATATGCAAGTGAGTGCCCATGATACAATCTAATTCAAACTAAGGAAGACTTGGTTTTCCAAATCTTCGTTTTTGTCGGGGATGGCTTGCATGTTGATGTAGTAGCACTTCAGTCGGCTCCTATTTATTGTTGTGTTGAATTGGATTCCATCAATGTTTCTAGCAGCATAGCTTCGATGGGATTCGTCTTTCATACTCGGTAGGGTCCTTGACCTAGATACTTAAGTTTCCCCCTATGTACTTTGGCATTGTATAACAGGACTAAGTCGCCTTCCTTGATGTCTTTAGCTTTCAGATTTCTATCAAACCATGCCTTTCTTCTGCATTTTTTTGTTGTCATGGCATGGTAGGCGACTAATCTTGTCTCTGTATGATTCTCCAACTGATAGAGCCTTTCTTGCAAGGATTCATGGTCTCCCATGCGTTCCTGTACTGCTATGCGTAGACTTGGTATTACAAATTTGAGTGGGACGACAGCTTCAAGGCCGTATACCAATTGAAAAGGTGTGTTCCTTGTACTGACCTTGAATGTGGTTCTGCATTCAGTTTCTCTGCCCAATCAAAACATTGTGGTTCTACTACCTTGGTGAGGATAATGCATATTATTTTGTTGGTGGATTCGGCCTGTCCATTCCCTTGGGGGTAGTAGGGTGTGCTTTTTCTATGGATTACCATGAAGCCAGACAAGAGTTCTTGGATTACCTCATTGACAAAATGTGTGCCTCTATCCGACACAATTTTAATGGGACATTCGAATTGGGTGATCACATTTTCCTATAAGAATCTTGTTGTGCTTCTAGCATCTGCCTTTCTGACTGCTTTAGCTTCAGCCCATTTTATAAAGTAATCAGTGGCCACAATGATGTAGCGTGCTTGTGTTCCTTTTGCTGCTGGATGTATGGGACCCACATAGTCAATCCCCCATTTTTCAAATGGTTTTTGTGCAACAACTATTGTTAGGGGATTGAAGTCTTTGTGTTGTGGTTTAGTAGTCCGTTGGCATATATCACAGCCTTTTACATATTCATACGCATCTGCCCATAGTGTTGGCCACCAGTAGCCTAGGAGGAGAACTTTTCTTACTGTGGCTTTCCCTTGGAAGTGTCCTCCTACAATGCCTTCATGGACTTCACTCAGGATTGGCATGATCTCATGAGGCATTACACATCTTCTTAATATCTGGTACTTGCCCATATTATACAATTGTCTTGCACTGAGTTGATAGGGTGCAGCCTTTAGAATCAATTTTCTGGCATCTATTGCTTTCATTTTAGGGGGTGGTCTTCTTGCCATCAAGTACATAATGATATCTCCACACCACTCTGGAACAACATCAATTTGAAATAGTGTGGCATTCGGTAAGTCGTCTTCTACTCCAGAGGCTTCTTCTCCCGACTTGACACGAGAGATGTGATCAGCAATGTAGTGTTGGGCACCTTTGTGGACCACTATTTTGAAGTTGAATTCTTGAAGCAAGAGGAGCCATCTAGTTATTCTTCCTGTAGTACATGAACAGTTCACAAGATAAAGCAATGCTTGATGGTCGGTGTAGAAGACAAAATCATTTGCCAGTAGATAGTGCTGAAATTTCTTTACACTATACACCATTGCTAGGGCTTCTCTTTCTGTGGTGGTATAATTGATCTTGCATGATTCACTTGTCGACTGGCGAAGTAGAATGGGTAGTCTTTCTTATGTTCACCAGGTTGACAAAGCACACTCCCAATTGCATACTTGGATCCATCAGTATGAACATGAAAATCAATATCCCAATTGAGAGATATAAGGATAGGTGCTGTGATTAGGCACCACTTTAAAAGCTCAAAGGCTTGGTCACACTCTTCGGTCCATAAGAATTCCACTAATAATTTGTAAAGTGGTCTAGCTATCATGGCATACCGCAATATAAATCTTCTATAATAGCCGGCATGTCCCATAAAGACCTATACACCTTTGGAATTTGTAGGAGGAGGCAATTCCATGATAATTTTGATTTTGTCCATGTCAGTTGCAATCCCATGCTGAGAGACGATGTGTCCCAAAACAAATCCGTGGCTGACCATGAACTAGCATTTTGTTGGATTTAGGGAGATGTTATACTCCTTGCATTTGATTAGTACTGCTTCAAGACATTTGAAGTGGTCTTGTTTGTTTGAATGGATGCGCAAATCATCCAAAAACACGTATAAAAACTTATTCAGAAATGACTTGAAAGTTGTGAACATGACTCGTTGGAATGTGGCTAGGGCATTACAAAGGCCAAATGGCATGACTCTATATGCAAAAATACCCTATTATATAGCAAATGCTATTTTTGATTGGTCTTTAGGAGCAATTTGCACTTGGTTATAGCCACTGAAGCCATCGAAGAAGCTATATATATTTTGGAGCCTGCCACATTTTCCAACACTGTTTCTATCAAGGGTAGGGGATAGTGATCCCTAATTGTGGCGACATTCACATTTTTTAAGTTTACACATATTTTGAGCTTCTTGTTGCATTTAGGCACAATGACGATGGGTGAAACCTAATCAGCATGCTCTGGTAGATGAATCTGGCATCTAGGAGTTTTTCCAGCTCGTCATAAACCATGGTGCCCTACTTAGGATTTGTGCGATAAGGTCCACATACCTTAGGGTGAGCACCTTCCCTTATAGGTATCATGTGTACTGCCAATTCTGGTAAAATTCCATTCATCTCTTTGTATGACCATGCTAGGCAGTCACGGTATTCCATTAGGAGTGCTTTGAGTTTGGTTTCATCTTCTTGACGAAGCTGTTTCCCAATGAAAACTAGTTTTTCTTCCTCCCCTTCAAGGTCAAGGTTTATTGTGCGTGTCTTTGTCGGTCTCTCATAGATTGGAGTTTCTCCAATGCTATCAGTTTCTTGAACTTCAGATTCCCTTAGTGGTCTTGCCATTGCTATTGGCGCACTGCCACTTGTCTAACTCTTGAAGTATTCTAGCACTTCTCGAAGATTGGCCTTTGATGGTGTTGAACTAGCCTGACATGTGCCATGTGTACTGGGTGGCATAGTTTTATTTACCAATTTGTTAGGCTCTTTTTGACTTTCTTGTTTGGAAGTCTCTTGATCGAGCTTCATCTGTACATGTGGCTTATATTTCTGAAACTTCTTACGTTAGGAACTATGGGGTAACTTTTCCACTGGTAAGGTGTTTCCAAGTAAGGGTTCATTTGCTACGCATACTCCTTCCAATCCCTCAGGGGACCATTCAAGAGGCGGTGGTTCTGATTTTGAGGGAGTTGGCTTTGTAAGGTACAATTTGATGACCCTTGTTTGGACTCATTCGAATTCATTGAAGTGCTCGGCCTTGGCTTTTCTGCGATTTCCTCCAGCTTTCTTGTGGGATCTTTTGCTGTTATTCAAGTTTGGAGGTTCAACTTTTGGGAACTCTCGACTGCCATTAGGGCATGCAGAATGGCTAAGTCATTATCAAAGAATTGATCTTCAATTTTAGCATTCTCAGCCTCTATTTCAAGGTCCCAAGGAAAATATGAGTCATCATTGGTATGGGTACCTTCTTCAGGTTCATTATCCCACTCCATGTCAGCCATAAACAATGGCATCTCTAGATCGATTCGTTCTTCCTGTGGGAGTGGAGGATCTACCTGTAGCGCCTTAGCATCTATCTGTGAGAAGATGGGGTCTAATGAATGGCAGTTGTTGATGGTTGCCAATGTTTGTATCCAGTTATTGACATTGCTTTGTGAGTCACCCGCTATGGTATGCTATTGCAGGGGAGCTGATTTGCTTGAGATTGTTGTGGAAGATGTGTCATCCAATGCTCTAGGCACAATTGGTTTTATGGCTCTTGTTCCCACATTCACCCTGATTGCGGTGTCTCGATTCTAGATTGCCAGTCTATCAATTCCCCAATCATGGAGGACTGATGCTTCTCGTGACCAAGGACATCCCAGTAAGATCTGATAGGATTTTTTGGGGAGATCCAAGATTGTGAATTGAAGGGAAAAGTGAACTCTTGCGATCTTTGTGGACACGCCATTCACTATTCCCAAGGGTTTAGCCCGTGAATCATGGGTAAGGCATATGTTGAAATTAGCCTTTTGCATTGGTGGGAGACCCCATTCTTCGTAGAGCTCCTTTGATAGGACAATTACACCTGCTCCACCATCCACTATGGCTTGGACTTCATTATATGCCTTGTGGATCAAAGGCACAGTAATGTTGCATATGTAATCTCTCTCACCCATCCACACAGGGATATATTTGACGTCGTTCATAGGTGGAGGGGGATTTATGAGTTCAATCCATCCTTTGAAACTCTCCAAGAGATTGGGACAATTCCGTAAGAGGATTCTGATGGGGATTGACACAGGGCAACTTAGGATGCTAGAGAGTGCGGCTCCTTCAAGTTGACGTGGTGGTACATTATGTTGTGGAGTCTGTTGTTGGAACAATGGCTCGAGTATAGTATGAATACTTTGTGGAGCCAAGTCATGGATTGGGTCTTGAGCTTGTTTCTCAGCCTCAAATTGAGCTTGCTCCTTTTGTACCGATTGTTGAAGTGCCTGAAAATGAGCCTTCTCCTCCTCTACATTTGGGTATGGAGCTTCTTTTATTTGAGGCTCGGGAGTTGATGTGGATGAGCTTGGCTGCTCATTGCTTGGTGGAGGTGGAGGCACTTGTGCTTTCTTTTTCAGAAGTCACTTTGGTTGGATTGGAATGTTAGGGTCCTTGGTGGCCTCTTTCTGTTGGCATGTAATTACATTTGCAGGTTGTGATATTACACTTACCGGTGGACCCAGACTTTGATGGTCCACCCCAATGATGCCAATTGGGATGTTAGGCTTAACCTTTGTTTGTTCTGGGCCTTTATTTTTCATGGGAAAATCCATACAGGCATGTCCTATTCCACAATCTCTATAGAGGGGTTGGAAAATAGTTGGGCTACCACGATGGGGGCACTTTGCGATCTGGTGATTTTCTCCACAACCGTAGCACTTGATTGGTGCATGATATGTGTTGAGACATACTTGATTTGCATAAATTGGTATTAGACCCTCTGTATCTTCTACATAGTACAGTGGGTACTCTACTTCATACGCAAATGACGAGTCTACTTCCTCGGCTTGTAATTGATGTATTGGAACTGCTTGAGGAGCTGGATTTGGTACTCTTGGATATGGTCATGGATTTGGATTCCTTAGTAGTTGTGGGACTTGTGTCCAAACGGGAACAAGATTTAGCCTCGGAGCTGGGGGTGCCTGTGCAAGTGCTGGTTGCTTGTATACTGGCATGGGTGCCGCTTGGTATTATTGAGGTCGAGGCGGGTTGTTGCACATATTAAAGATGCAACTATTCTCATCATGGCTGCCGACCACGCAGATATGGCACCACAACCTTGGCGGTGGATTTGCTTGTGCAGTGATCTTGGCTCTTAGGACTGAGCACTCATTTGCCGTATGATTGGCCATGCAGTGTGGACACTAGACATTTTCTCGGCGCGGATATGTTTGAGTTGGCGGTTGAGACAAGTGAAGTTTTTGTTCCATGGCCTGCATCATGTCTTCTTTTAGCTTCATGGTCATGGCTTCTAGGCGATCTTCATTTGATGTTTCGGCAGTGGACTTTGATTTGCCTTTTTTCGAGCGCTTATCTCGTGTGTA